>NC_081360.1:50357923-50671923 GCF_030684315.1 Stegostoma tigrinum | reverse complement strand
GCTGGCAACACGTTCCAGGCACCCACTGTCTGTTTAAAGAACTTTCCACGCACATCTCCCATAAACTTTCCTCCTCTCACTTTGAAATTACTTTCCACTGCGTACGTAAAAAGGCCCTTCATAGCTCTGAAATGGACTTTCTGCCCTGCTACATCTAAAAACCTCTGTGCGATTACATATAGAACACTAAAATAAAATTCCTTCAAACCTACATTTTCAAATTTGAAAAGCTCAACTTAGCCTTTCACATGACATTGCAAACAAAAAAAGTATTACATACTGCCTCTAGCACCTGAGCAACCTTTCTTAAAAAGGTCTGGGGGGACTGTAACAGAATGCAGTACCTACAAGTATGGCTAATCAAATCCCTAAAAAGATTCAAAAACATAGTTGCTGGAAAAGCTCAGGAGGTCTAGCAGCATCAGTGAAGGAGAAAACAAGAGTTAACGTTTCAGGTCCAGTGACCCTTCCTCAGAACACAGGACGCAATGTATTTCACAAACATAACTGTTATTGCAACCAATTGTCTTTATTGACTTTTATGACACTGATCAGCCTGTTTCAAACTCCATTGAACTCTAACTTCTTGACCTTCTGAATCCAAACTTTAGAATGATAAAATTGTACTTGGACTTTATCTGCAGCTTTAAATACCTTGACTTGACAGTACAGTTTCTGGAAACTGGAGGTTGCCCAGCATCTAACTAATTGTCCTTCTGTGACCTCAGTCCCCTTATAACATTTCTTTGCCCCTTCCATGCACTAAGTGACAATCACATGATATCACCCTCTGTAATTTTTGTGAAACTCTTTGTAAAAGCCTTTTGCAAAGCAAAGTGCACTTATTTGCATGGGAAAGTGGAGTCAAGCTAAAGTCAGCCATGATCTAACAGAATGACAGGGCAGGCTCAAGCAGCAGAATGGCCTACTCCTGATCCAATGTTAATCTACTTCCAGCCCAGTATGTTACTTGCGGAAAAATTTGTCTTTATTCATAATAGCATAGTACAGGTGGTAATTTAACCCCTCGTGCCTGTTCAGACACTGCACGAGATCATGGCTGATCTGTCATCTAAATCCAAATACCTGCCTTTAATTTAATATCTTTGGGTTTTAAAGAAAAAAATTAAAATTAATTGATCTAGCATAATTTGCCACTATAGAAGAAAGATCCAAACTATTTAACCCAAAATGTTGCTAAAGTCTTTCCTAATTTAACTCCCCAAAGTCTAAGAACCAGGTTTACGCCACCAGCCAGCTCCTTAATCTCCTAAATATGACCCAAGTTTACATTACCTCCTAATTTAACCTGGGACCATTGTGATAATACTACAATGCACTCTTTTCAAGATCAATACATTCTCCTTGAAGGGGTTTTATCCAGAACTTCTCTCGGCACTCTATGTGTGGTCTAACCAGGACTTTGTACCGCTGAAACACCATATAAATGTTCCTGTATTCTAGTCCTCCTATACAATGGCTACATTTTTCATTAATCTTTGATTATTTTTGTACATCTGCACATGACACTTTAATGATCTACGCACCTGGCTACTCAGTAAATGAATCTACAAAGTATACTAGCCTCTTTAAATTCGACCTCACATTTGCCTAGATTGAAAACTATATGCCACACAGTCTTACTTCCTTAAATCTTTAACATCTTACAATTTTATTTTTGTGAACACAGTAATTAAAATGATGCCCATTTTTTGAAATATTCAATCTATGACTTTCGACCCCATTAATAAATAAAGCGAATTGTTGAGAGTCCAAGACCAATGTCTGAAGAATACCTCAATCTTTCACAGCCTACCAATTACAACAGCTGCCAATTTATTTGTTCTTAATCTCCTGCCACGAAGCCAATTCCATAAATTAGATCAATAAAAATTGCCTTCCATTCCATCATTCAGCTTTAGCTAACACGATATCTTCTGGAAATCTAGAAAAACAACATCCATGGATGCCTCCCACTCAGTTTTTCAAAAGAACTTCAATTACACATCATACAAGGCAAAAAGTTGTTATTTTTCTAAGTGAATATAATAAACAATATCGGTGGTATGATTTTGCCTTTATTATGTAAAAAAAGACAAGTGACTGTGCAAAATGTCACAATCCACTCCAACAGTTCTATCTGCTGAACTTTACTAAACTACAGGACTTCCCTCAACCTTTTGCTGAACCATTTACAACTTTCTAAATATTAATTCACTCAACTCAGATCTTTGTTACTTCTCCATTTTTTCCTGATTATTTTATCCTCCACTGAATGCCATTATATTTTTAAAACTTCTCCCAGCTATATCATGTTATTGCCTTACTGAGCTTTTGACATGCTTTATGTAGCCTTGATTTTCTGTTCACAAAGCGATGCAAATCCTATTTCCATCCATGCATGCATTTTATGCTCCTTTCTAACTTTTACAAATAGCTATTTGAACATTATCAGCAAGCCCATTTAGCAACATAGATCATTGAAACTAACTCTTGTCTTTTACTTATCATTTTCTCAATCATATTTTAGATATAAGATATACAATATAAAAACATCTCTCACTTCTGACAATAGGTATGTGCCTTAAATGCCATTCTGTTATTCAAATATTGACAAATCTATGTTACTTCAGCATTTTGTTTTTATTCAGTTTTTATTAATTCTGTGTTCAACATCATGCAATTCACCTTGCAATGAGTTGAGAGAACAAAATCATTATCACGTTCAAGTACGTCAAACACATTGAGGAACAAAGACCACAAATCTGATCATTCATCCTGGCAGATTATCAGTGTGCTGTTCCATGATTAATGAAATTCAATTATGTATATTCCAGTAATTGTTCAGACATTATTTCTGCACTGAACATGATTTCAGATTTTAAATGCCTTGAAAATAGGACATAGTAATATCTTACCCTAATTTTACAATGTGTTAAAAGTCCCCACATTGGTTGTGCACAGGCTTCTAATTCTGCTGCAAATGCAGCATAGTACGTTTGAGACTCAAATTCTACGTGTTCATTTAACTCTCGTTTGTTTAAATTCATTCCTAGAAAAAATTGAATAAACAAGATGACAATGCAATTCAAACAATGTAATCAGTCTAAAACAAGTCAATTGTTGAGAGTTTATTATCACATTAGTATCATTGACAAATTGCAAGATTTGACCACTGGTTTTATTACTTAGACAAGAAGGTCTTGAGATATAGGAGCAGAATTAGGCTATTCTGCTCGGAGTTTGCTCTGCGAGTCAGTCAATCATAGCTGATATATTTCTTAACCTCATCCTCCTGCCTTTTCCCTATTAGCTTTGATTCCCTTACTAATCAAGAAACCATCTCTCTCAAAAACAAACATTCTTTCAAAAGCCATTGAGTACAGAGTATATTTGAAAAAGTGATGAACTTGGAGTGCTATGGAGTTAGGGCTGGAGAATGGACTAGCTGGGTAATTTTTTGGGGAGCCCAAATAGACACAATGTGTCGAATAGAATTTTACAGTGCAGAAGGAATCTAAGTGCAACATATGTATTATCAAGCACTAATATTGTAGATGTTCAAACTAAATTGGAAACAGTGATTACGTGGCATTTAGTCCCACAAACTTTTCCACACACAGTTAAAAATAAAAATCACAATACATGTACTTTCTTTGTGTATGTTTTGATAAATGTCATAGAAAGGGAGATCATAAGAAATAGGAGTAACAGTAGGCCATTAAACACCCTGAGGCAGCTGTATTAAGATCATGGTGCATCAGACTATAGCCTAAACTCCACTTTCACCTGCTCACCCATAAATCTCATCTCCTTTGTCTATCATAACATCTACAATTCATCCTTGAATCTACTTATTGATCAAACCTCCAATGTTCTATGCAGAACAGAATTCCAAAGTTTAACAGCCTCAGAAGAAAAAGTTCTTCACCTCCATCTTGACTACGAAATCCCTTATTTTCAAACTGTGCTGTTTCAATCTTGACTCCACCTAGAGGGGAAACATTATTGCTGTATCCATTTTTTTTAAATCATCACGTACTGAAATAGTGAAAAGCTTTTTCTGAACAAGCGGTACTGGCAGATCACAGCAAGCAAGGGATGTACAAATTATAAAGACTTAGAGGCACATAGGTTACATTATTGGAGGATAGAGTCCATTCAACAGTCCGATAACAGCCGGAAAAAGAGGCTGTTCCTAAACATGCTCGGAATCGGAATCTTCTGCCCGAGAGAAGAAGTTGTAGGAGCTCGTTATCAGGGTGCGATGGGTCTTTGATGATGTTAGCCGCCTTTCCGTGGCATCAAGCCTTGGTCTGTGAATGGTCTGGGCTACGCACACCTCCTTGTGTAGTTTCTTACAATCCTGGGCAGAGCAGTTGCCATACTATGCCATAATGCACTTGGACAGTATGCTTTCAATGGTGCATTTGTAGAAGCTGGTGAGGGACTTTATGGACATGCCAAATTTCCTCAACCGCCTGGAGGAAGAGGTGTTGTGCCTTCTTGACTGTTCAATAACATGAGAAGACCAGAACAAGTTGGTTGTTATTGTCACTCGAGGAACTTGATGCTCTTCACTCTCTCAACCTCCGTTTCATTGATGTACATGGGGACATGTTCTCCTCCTTTCTTTCTGAAGGCATTCTAAAGACATATTTTTTAGTTTTGCTGACGTCGAGACACAGATTGTTTTCATTGCATCACGTCACCAAGCCCTCTATCTCCCTTCTGTACTTCGACTCATCATTGTTAGATATCCATCCCATGACGGTGGTATCATCAGGAAACTTGCAGATAGTGCGTGCTTGGAATTTTGCAACAGAGTCGTAACGTGTACAGGGAGTACAGTAGGGGGCTCAGGGTATACCCTTTGGGGACTCCCGTGTTGAGTGTTATTTGGAGGAGGTACGGTTAACTAACCTCACCAATTGTGGCCTATGGGTCAGAAAGTTGAGGATCCAGTTACAGAAGGCAGAGCCGAGACTGAGGTCACGGAGCTTTGAGAACAGTTTGGTGGGGAGAATGGTGTTGAAGGCAGAGTTGTAGTCAATGAGCAGAAGTCTGACGTAGGTGTCTTTGGTGTCCAGATGTTCCAGGGATGAGTGCAGGGCTAGGGATATGGCATCCTCTGAGGAAACTGCAGGGGCTCGAAGCAGGTTGGGAGAATGGAGTTGACATGGGCCATGGCCAGCCTCTAAGTGTTTCATGATTCTTGAAGTCAAAGCTAATGGGCAGTAGTTAAGGTGCACCACATGTGTTTTCTTTGGTGTCGGGTTCATGGTGGTCTTCTTGAAGCAGGTGGAGACTTCAGCTTATCGAAGGGAGAGGTTGAAGACATTGGTGAATACGTCCGTAGTTGGCCTACACAGGATCTGAGTGCTCAGCTGGGGACACCGTTCAGGCCCACCACTTTAGTCGGGTTGACTTCCAGGAAGACTGACCGGACTTCTGAAGCATTGACAGAGGGACAGGTGTATCTGGGTCTGTTCAGGCAAGCGTTGCCATGCTGGTGGTCTTCTGCTCAAAATCAAACATAGAAAGCTATTTCATTTTGTATCCCCTAATGGTGTTTCAGCCTTGTCATAGATGGTGGGAGTCTGTTGTTTGGGAGATCTGGGCCTCTAACTTGGTCCAGTACTGCCTCTTGGCCTCTGGCTTTGTGGAGATCAATCAAGTCATGACGTGAGAAATCAGAGGTGTAGGTCATTCAACCCCTCAAGCCTGTCCTGTCATTCAATAAGTTCATGGTTATCAATCCCAGGCCTCAACACCTCTCATTCCAGCACATTATAATGCTCAACACCTCAATTTTAAAAAGTCTATCCACATCCTCTTTAAATACTTTGTGATCTAGCCGCTACAATTCTGAGGTAGAGAATTTCAGTCACTACTCTCTGGGAGAAGAAATTCCTTCACATCTCAGTGTGGAGTGTATCCTTCTTGTGTAACTTTGCCCCTCAGTTCAAGACTCCCTATCACTGGAAACACCATCTCAACATCTACCCTGTGACAACTGCTCAGAATCTTGTACACTTCTAGACTCATCTCAGGAATCAGTCCAATTAATCTCTTCGTACTGCCTCCAATGCCAACTTTTATATGGGGCCAACACAGCCTTACTACATCCTAACAGAATCTATCTTTCAACACAATCACTTCACATTCTTCTACACTCCAAATCAATAACAATCCAAACTATTACACCTTTCCTCAAAAAAGGCAACCCCTGCTCATTTCAGGAATTGGCTAAGTTAATCTTCTCTGAACGGTTCCAATGCAATGCAACATCGCAGTGAAGCTGTCTGGGCAAAGTGTCCAGCAGTCGCCATCAGTATGAAGCACTCTGGGAAGGGTATCCTGCAACAGCATGACAGTAAGCAATCTGGGAAAAGTGACGAGGGTCAAGAAGGAACGGCAAGTTGGGTGAGTAAGGTCAGGTGAGTATTTATACTATTTAAAATCACTGAAAGATTGTAAGATCTTTATTTTGGGTTTATAGTTTGTAGAAGGCAATAGTGCAGAGGTCCAGAGAAGGGCCCTAGTGTAAGTGATATTATTTGACTTTATGGGCAACATAAGAGTCAAATTTAAAGGGGTAAGGCATGGACGGAGAGTTCAAGGTCATGGCATACTCCTGCTCAATGTGAGAAGTCAGGCATAGTTCCAGCACCTTGGACAAGAACGTACACAGGATATTTGGAACTGGAATAGCAGCTGGTGACACTCTGGAGCATCGGAGGGTGAGAATATTATACAAAGCAAGTATAGTGAGAGGGGTGGTCACTCCCAAGACACTAAAACGACAGAAAAGATGACCACCAGTCAGAGTAAGAGGATTAGAGTGGTGGTGCTGAAACCGCCTCTGGCCATTCCCAGCAAAATAGTTGCTGGGGGTACAGCCTCTCAAAGGAATGTAGCAACAGCCAAGTTTGTTGCACCCTAGTTGGCTTGGTTGTACATGGGAGGAGGAATAAATGTGATTGGACTACATGTTGAATTTTCAATACTAAGGGGAATAGATAAAATGTTTCTGCAGCCACAAACAACACTTCAGAATATTGCATCCCAGCTGTTAAAGTCAAGTAGGTCTCAGAACAGCTGCAGGATATTCTGGAGTGGGCGATTTAACAGCCAGTGTTCATGGTTTACATTGGTTTTAAAACAAAATAAAACCAGAGAGAACACCTAAAAGCAAAGTACAGGTAGTTCTGCTATATCACTTGTTTTGTGAACACAGATTGGCTATAACTTGATTGATTGATGAATAGTGGACACTGTTTGGAAAACACAAATTTTCTGGTTTACAGATATTGTAATTTCCCTGTAACGTGATTTTCAGTAACAATATTCTATGGCGCAAGGTCACACAACTATGTTACAGGACAACTACCTGTAGAGAGAGTTAGGAAGCAAGTTAACAAGTAGGGCCTCAAAAGGTAGCGATCTCACAATTACTGAGAACATCTCAGTCAGCATTAAGAGATTGAGATCAAAAGCAAAAACCTTAAAGTCTCAAGGCCTGTGGATTCTGTTTTAGATAAAAGCTCATTAATTAAGAACAGTTAAACTGGAGAGAGCAGAGAAATGGAATAAGTTTGCCGAACTCGGGTACAGAGAAACTGGGTGCCCTGACACAGCAAACAAAGAACACTGGTACACAGTTGAAGAAAAAGTAGTCTTGATTTTAAGATGTAGACAATGTTACATTTTTTTCCTCAGAGAGCTACTTCTCTTTAGAATTTTCTTCCCCAAAAGAGAAAAAATGTGCAGACTGGGTCATTGAGTTAGATAGGTTTATGATAGATAAAGGAGGGCAGAAAATTTGGGACACACAGATAAGAAAGTCAACAATGATGTATTGAAACTAAAATAGAAATTTCCAGAGAAACTCAGCAGATCTGACAGCATTTGTGGAAAGAAAGCGAAGTTAATGTTTTGGGTCCAGTGATGATTCTTCAGAGCAGGAAGGAGGTAGAAGCAGGCTGTACGCTATTGGGGGAAACTAATCAGTTTAGACTTTGTGAGGGGAGATCCCCAGAGGAGGTTATCAGCCAATGCGGACTCAACCTGATGTTTGATGGTGCAGTCATAGTCCAGGGAAGATAGGTAAAAGGTGTCTGAGAGCTGGAGCTCAGTCTCCGCAATGTACAGATCTATACACCACGCTTGATTATGAATTTTATTTTTAATTTTACTGAATTGGTAGAGAAGGCTCGAAGGGCCAAGCTGGATATTCCAGATTCCAAAAGTAAAGTTCCCAACTGGGCTACAGAAAGAAGACATTATTCTTAATTATTGAATACTTTATGTAATAAAAGTACCAGTGTTGGGAGAACACTAAAAATAACAGCCTCTGAAGACAAAGCAACGTGAAATAATCCTTAGAAAGAAACTTACCTTGAAAAAAGGAAACAAAATTCATCCACATCTGAAGAAGCCCCTGATCTTCCAAGAAACGTTTTGCCACACTTTGATGCGAAAGGATGTTTATAAAATCACTAACCAAAGGCCAGTATGTATTGTTCTTCAAGAGTGGCTCACCACAGTTTACAACAACATGAAAATTGTTTTCCTCATCTAAATGAACAAGTAATTACAAAAATGAACACAAAACTACAGGTTCAGAGTTCAATTAAAACACAACTCAATATTTCCTTCTGACATACAAAAGCAATTTTGAAAATCCTGAAAGTGATGTTTTTGTATTTCTAATTTTTAGTATTACAAAATAAATTGTGCCCAATTAAACATAAACAAAGACAGTCAGGAAAATGAGAAAACCTGTTTTCTACAAGTTCAGAATGTCATAAAATTAAATTTCCACTCACCTTGCAACTCACTTTTGATAAGGCAACTTTCCATCATATAAAGTAGCACAGTGACCATTATTTCTAGCAGCTGACATTCTTCAGTCACCTGCCGTGCCAATTCTTCATTGCTAAATAACTGAACACTAATATGAACAATCCTATTGGACATGGTGTCTGATTCATGGCTCTTAATCAGAGTTTTCATAATGAAGGCATAATGTTGAACAAACGTTTTAGTAAAAGCTATCTGAAAAATAAAGTAAAAATTAATACTGTAAGATTTCATTATTGCAGGTTGACATCATACCGAAGTTAAAGCAAAGATAACTTGTAGTCAAGGCAGAGTTTAATGAACCAGCTGGTTTTTCCCCTGCCATCATTTTGTAACTTTTACCAAAGTTGGCAAAAAAATAAGTCTAGTATGTACTAAATCCATTTTAACCAAGTTACCGAGGGCACCAAAATTTTGTTGTAACCCCAACAAGAGTATTAACAGTCTAGACTTCCTACATAGATTGCTACTTAACACCTTTCGCAAAGTGAATCCACGATCAACGGATCAAACATTTATCAACATTTGCAGTTAACAACGACGTGTTAACTACCCAGAACACCACCACCCGCAGAACTAAGTGACATCATCTGCAAATGAGAGGCATTGTGAAAAAACACCCTATTGGAGATAATTCAGACTAAGTACTTGCCCATCACATCCCATCCATTGTTCCCAACTCTGCATTATTAATCTCAGTTGGATTACTGCATTAAAAAAGGTCTCAACAAAACATGCTCAACCAAGTTTCCTCCACTAGAACAAGGTTTGGATGAGAAAACTGTGTGTACTATAACCAAAGTTTCAGATCAGGTCAAAGTGCATTCTCATCTTCTGATTTAAAGACAGATGTTTTTGAAAACAAACTGAAAAAAAAACTTTCCACTGCAAATAATCTGCCTTAAATGCTTAGAAACCAAAAAAAAACATACCTAACAAAGGCAGCAAGAGTTTCAATTTCTACAAATTTGAATTCCCATACCCAAAGCAAACTTAATACACATTCTTGGTTTAGGATGATTACAATTTACATGAATGCTTGTTTCCTCTATGCAGCACAAACAACGTCCAGAAACAATGCTACAATTAAAATTTTCTTTCCCACATTAAAGATTTTTATTTGCAGACATTATTTGTATTTAAGTAGTAGAAAAAGATATTTCTCAATACACCTTAATTTGAGAAGTCTGGGTATAAAATGCAAAGCTGTGCTATGTTTAAACAACAGATATCTGATCTGATCATAGCCAGAAATCAGGTTGCAAAACACCCTGGTACTGACCCAAAACACAAAATATGCAAAGGACCCTGCAGGGAAAAGATAAGCCCCATTTTTTAATTTTAATTTCCACCTTAACTTTTCCAGGTTAAAAATAATAAATCTAAAATTGTAACCCATTGTGTAAAATGGGCACTACTGAGTTTCACTGATCAATATGCCAAAAGTAATGTGCCAGCACTATTACAGCTGCCATTGGAAATCTCAGTAACAGACTGAAATATCAGATTTCTAAATCAAAGTTACTTCATTCAGAATTGTAGGATACATGTCTGTTCTTATTTCTTGCCATTTCATTAAAATAGGAATTATTTACTTGTTGAATATGCAAGGTAGAAGGCAACTTAAATAGATATTTAGTCTGAAGTTAGAGTAACTAAATATCTGTGTTACTGAAGGCATGTTTGTTATTTAATTTTTCATAGGCTGTGTGTACTGTCTGCCAGGCCTGTATTCATTGCTCTTCCCTAATTGCCCTGGAAATCAGTTACTTGCTATAACACCTCAAACAGCAATTAGGAGTCAATCACGTTAGTGAATCTCAGCCACGTGTAAGTCAGACAAGATGAGAACAGCAGATATGCTCCCCGATGGCTTAATGAACCAAATGGATTTTTACAATTGATGACAGTTTCATGGGCACCATTATAGAGACCTTGCTTTCAAATCCAGATTTATTCCGAGCTGCTCCAGCAGGATTTCAACCGATGCCCTAAAGCATTAAATTTGATCCATCAGATAATAGTCCAACGACATTACCACTAATCCACATTCGTCCAAATTATTCCCTTTCTTTGTATAATTTGAAATTTGGTAGCAAAAATAGATAATTATTGCAATATAATTGCACTTTTGTATTAAAGTTTTTTTTTGTTTAAATCAGGGTGCAAGCATTTTAGCTTGTGCTGTCAGAATACATGAATTTTAACTCTCAGAATCTCAAAGAGATGCTCTCTGAATGTGGATGCAACTACTTGTGCACTTCTGGACAGAAAACAGTCCAAGATAGACAACATAAACAACCAATCTGCTGTCTAGTGAGAACCAACAGTATAGCTACTTGCTTCAAATGTGCAAGTACATCAAGAATGCAGTGATTACAAAATTTTGAATTAAATAGAAAGACAAAACATCTAAAATGAATGTGGTTTATATTGTATTGTTAGCAATTGTTATTTCAAAACCCCAAGACTTAAAATGTTACAGTATGGAAAGGCATTAATATGAATTACTTTTTGAGTTAAGCCAACAATATTTGAAAAAAAATTCACCATTGACCTTTGTGCATGCATACATACCTTATAGTTCTGATCAGGCAGCATGTTTAGCAGAAAGGTTACCATTTTCTGTGGAAACTCATATTTGACAGTCCAAAACAATAGCTCTTCTAGAAAGCATTTATGTTTCAAAATATCCATAATGGATGAATCTGAAATGCAATGTAAAAATATGATTTGTATATCTGGCTGATCAAAGGCTGCTGACCTAAAGATGATAAAAGGGCAGAATTCAGCCCATCAAGTCTGCTCCACCATGTGATCATGGCTGATCTGTTCCACAATACCACTTTCCTACATTCTCCCTGTAACCATTGAACTCTTTATCCATCAAGAACCTCTCTCTCTATCTTAAGTACCCTCAATGACTTGGTTCCACAGCCTGCTGCAGCAAATGAGCTTCATAGAAGGCTGTCGAGGCCAAGTCACTGATACACTTCCATACCAAATTCAGGCTAAAATCGATTTGCAGATTACTAGTATGTGAGAGAAGGAACGCCAGAGAGCGAGCACAAGCGCAAGCACAAGTCGGGGAAGGACACCCCCAATATAAAAAGGACAGTACAGTAATGAATGACGAAAATAAAGGAGGGAGAAATTACAGTATAATAGGAAACTAACTGGAAGTATACAATGGGTAATAGCATTTCTACCAGAATTTAAGAATTAAAAGAGCAAGTAAAGTGAACTCTGGGCCTCTGGACGGTATTCTGGGGCATTAAATAACAGAAAATAAAATATAGCGGATGAATTAAACAGATATTTTGCATCTACCTTCATTGTGAATCAAAATGCGAAAGAGAGGGAGGAATGCACAACAATTACAATCACCAGGAAATAGAAGCAAAAGCTGGCTCATCCAAGATTCTGACTTTATCCCAGTGTCGCTAAAAAAAAGTGGCTGCTCACAGTAGATGCATTGACTCTAATTTTCCGAAACTCCCTAGACTCTGGGTAGCTCCCATCAGATTGGAAAATCATCAATGTGATTCCTCCAATGATGGCAGAGACAAAAAAAAACAAAACTACAGGTCACTTAGCTCAACATATGTCCTATGGAGCATGCAGAAATCTATTATTAAAAAGGAATTTATAGGTGGCCATTTGGAAATTCTCAAAGCATTCAAGCCAAGTCAACTTGGTTTTGTGGAAGGAAAGTGTTGTTTAATTAAGTTACTGGAGTTGAGAATGTAATAAACAATGAATAAAATTAAACTTCAATGGCACTACTTGCTGTACTTTGATATCCAGAAGGCATGTGGCAAGTTACCACCTCAAAGGCTACCACACAGCATAGGAAATGCCTTATTAACATGTATCGAATGTGGGTTCCCAAACTGAGTAGACATAAATGAGTCACCCTTGGGTCAGTGGGATGTGCACAGTGGAATGCCACAGAGTTCAATGCTTGGTCTTCAACAATTTACATCAATGACTTGAACGAAGAGGTTGAAAGTACGGTTCGTAAATTTGCTGATGACACAAAGATTCGTCAGAAAGCACATTGCAAAGGAATATAGATAGGCTGAGTGAATGGTCTAAGATCTGGCAGGTGGAATATAATGTGGGAAAATGTGACTCACCCACTTTGGAAGAAGCAATAGAAAAGCAGTAAATTATTTAAATGGAGAAAAACTGCAGAACTCTTAAAGTACAGATTGATCTGGATTTCCAGATACATATACACAATCGCTTGCATGCTAACTTTGTGGTTTAAGAACCCAAATGCAAGGTTGCTGTTCACTTCAGAGAAAATAGAGGTTACAGCTTTACAAATTATTGTGACCACAACAGGAGTATTCTGTCGAGTTATGGGTTGATTATTTTAAGAAAGGATCTAAATGCATTCGAGCAGTTCAGCGAAGGCTTGAACTGATACCTGCAGCATGCATCTTTGATAGACAGGCTGGGCCTAAACACACTGGAGTTTGGAAGATTGAAAGGTGATCTTCTAGAATCATAAGGGGTTTATCAGGGAGCTGTATACAGAATGCTTTTCATTACAGGACAGACCAGAAATACAAGACACACTTTACAAATAAGATGTCGGACATTTAAGACAGAGAAGCGGAGAATTTCCTTTGTATAGGAGAATCAAGCTTCCTTGGAACTTTCTTCTCTAGGAAGTGGTGATGGTAAGGTCACTGATTACTTTTCAAAGCAGAGGTAGTCAAGATTCTTGACTAATAGGTGTCTGAAATAGTACCAGAGGTAGGTTGGAAAGTGAAGTTGAGGCCACAATCAGATCAGCCATACTTTTAATGAATGACCTACTTCTCATCCTAATTCATATGTTATGTGATTTTCTACAAGTTAATATGTAGTAAATGCAGCAATAAAATCCACCTTCTGTCACCATTGATTGGTTTAAGTGATCCACTTTTCATCTTTTTCTCTGTAGCGTGAGTCCAAGTACCACAAGCTGAAATGGAAAGGGGGTGGGGCAAGAACCTTCAAGTATCAGAAGTTAGGCAGATAGTCAATATTCTCATACAATGCTCTTATTCTACTCATGTTGAATAAACCCTAGTCCATGCAGTTTCAGTAAAAAAAACTGGGCACTCAATCTGTTAAAAGAAGTAGCTGCAAATAAAAACAAAATAGTACAGATACTAACTGCTTCTTGAAACCATGGACACTTCTAAATAGCAAGGTACGACAGCCTTTAACACATCAAGTTCACTGACAACTTAGGACCAGCAGAAAAGTGCAAAGCAACAAACTAAGCTTAAAAACTTTTGCAATTTCAAATAACCCTTTCAGGGTTTTAACCAAACACTTCTGGTCTGCAATGTTTCAGCTAACCTCCTTAGATGGAGGTAACCTCTTTCTTAACAGTCCTAAAGCTGTCCACCCTTCTCAGGATCAACTGTTTTATACTCCAGCCTCAAAGACTTCTGTAGAACGCCCTAACTAAAACCGCAATATTTCCTTTCCAAATATTGCATGTTTCTCCCTAGCCCAAACAAAAAATTTCAGAATTCTGTCTGAAAGCTACACATTAAGCTATATACTTTGTTCACTCAAATCTCAATTAATTTCCAAGAAGTCTCTTTAATACGACCTTCTTTTTAAAAAAAAGAAAATCATTACGGCTACAAAAGTGCTTACAAACGACACAGACACCTCGTGTCACTGATTCTAAAATCAAAAATTCAAAAAGTAAATGATATTAAAATATACATAATCTCAAATCTTGCACCATAAAAGCCAATCCACTATCTGCTAGAAACTAGCCAAATGTGTGATGGAATACCATCCAATTACCTGAATTTGTACAGCTCTAATGACACACAAAACGTTTAATGCATTCTATCAAAGCAGCCAACGACTTTGTTACACATTATACATCCATTTTCTCTATAATAGAGAAAGTATAAGCGACCATTTAAAAGATGTCCTGCAGCAATTGCCTCAGGTTCTTTTTCCCAGCACCTTCCAAACCCAAAACATCTACCACCTGTAAAAGGCAGGACAGCAGGCATGAGAGAACATGACCACCAGCAAGTTCCTTTCCAAGTCTCACACCAATCTGACTTGGACATTTAATCACGGTTCATTTTCAGTGGCTGCATCAAAACCCTGGAACCCTTTACTTAACAGCACTGAGTATAGCTGAACCACATGGAGTGAAGTAGTTCAAAGTGACAGCTCACCCACACCTCAGAGGGTACATAGGGATTGGCAATAATAGCTAGCTTGTAAACACACTTACATCCTGCAAACGAAATGAAACTTTAAATTTCCTTCTAACAACACAAAGTTCCATAATTGTAAGTCTATTCTTTCCTTGGTCAGAGACAGTTTGTTTTGTACTACTGTATTACCACACTATTACATTTTCTCACTCCTAAAATACACCAATCCTAACTTTTTCAGCAAGTTTTACCACTGGGAGTGGTCAATTACAAAAATGCAATCCATGCCAAAGCAATCATTTCAATACCAAGGACAAAGTTGCTGGAAAAGCTCAGCAGGTCTGGCAGCATCTGTGAAGGAAAAAAAAACCAGCGTTAACACTTCAGGTCCAGTGACTCTTCCTCTGAAGGCTGTGTTCTGAGGAAGGGTCACCAGACCCTAAAAAAGTTAACTCCTTCACAGATGCTGTCAGACTTGCTGAACTTTTACAGCATCCGCAGCTCTTTCAATTTTTATTTAATACCAAGTCTCAGTGTGGACTATAAATTCACACCAGAGGAGGAATGAGCAGCTCTAAAACAGCAATTTCCAACAGAACGGCAAACTTGTGAATAGTAGAAATTGCTGATTTACCTTGCAATAACTTGAGCATCTACTGTCTCAGCATTATTATTGCAAAATACACTTGTTTTTCCCAAATTAGAAGTGTCCTCACAAGCATATAAATATTTACAGCAACCTTTAGGAAAAAACACACACACACACACACAGTGGAATGATCTGACATTTAATTAGCAGTTTTTATTTTGATGACAAAAATACTGGTACACTACTTGGATCACTTAGTGGAGAGCACTCAAATATTTGCACAGTTTACCCATCTTCAAACACGAAAATAGCAGCAACATATGGTATAACACGGTGTGAAGCTGGACGAACACAGCAGGCCAAGCAGCATCAGAGGAGCAGGAAAGTTTGACATTTCGGGTCGAGACCCTTCTTCAGAAAATTTTCTGATGTTACTTGGCCTGCCGTGTTCATCCAGCTTCATACAGTGTTATCTCAGCTTCTCCAGCATCGGCAGTTCCTACTATCTCAGCAACATATGGTACATCAGCCAAACTGTGTCGCAAGTAGGCAAATTCACATTTTCAATGTGAATCTTTATTTGGAACTGAAAATAAAAAAAACAGATCTACACACTGACCAAATTAGGAACAAAGAGGGCTAACACATTTATATTAAAATAAGGCAAACCCATAAAGCAATCAACAGGACAATTATGGAATGTAAGTAATGTAAATAGCTAAGCAAGAGAATAGTCTGGAGGAATTAATATCAAAAATTTGCAGATTGGGTATAAAATTAAAACATTTCAAAAAGTGGGATATAAAAGAGGAAAATATTTGGGAATTTAAGCATCATCTAGCAAAATAGATTAGTTAACATTTTTTGTATAGTCATAAGAATCTTACAAATTCTTAAAAAAGTAGTTTCTTTCCCACAGATGCTTCTTGATCCGCTCGGTGGCTCCAGCATTTTAATGTTTGTGCTTCAGATGTCCAACATCTGTATTTTTTCACCTGTATTTTCAAATAATACTGAGATCAATGCAAAACCACAGAATTGCAGGGTGTGTAAGGGAAAGAGGAGGCATTGTTCCTCAAGCTTGATACTGGTTTAACTAAAAAAAGGACAGCAATATTGAATACAGAACCATTGACATTGGTGGATAAGTCAATTATGCACGGCCACAGGTAGATTGGAATTCTACTTGGAGAGAATGAAGACATACATTTCCATATCGTGAAGAGGACCTTGCAGGAACAACAAAAAACAGAACACTATTTGACGAGGTACAAACATACTACCCATAGAATTAGACGTTATGACAGAAACTCAGCGAGAGTAGATCCAAACGTGACATCATCACTACTTTTAACACCGACATGGGAACAATAGTAACTTCATGGAGGCAATGCAGTATAACCAGTACTTGAGGAAATATGGGACATTCATTTCACCAATTAATAAACAGGGAATTTCAAAAGAGCAGTTTCCTCAAGAGCAATGATTTCAGAATCATTACTTGCACATCACTAGCAATTAATAAAGGTATTTTAAAAAAATACACAGACCTTTGGTGCTATTAGAGAGTTTAACCCTCTTCCGTTTGCCAACACCTTGACTTCCATCTTGCTCCTCCTGAAAAATGAAGGAATGTCTGTTAGAGGAAAATGTAACTCGGCACCCTATAATTTATATTTGAAATACCAAGCGTTGTTGCAAATTATATAGAACCAAGAACATTGAACAATACAGCGCAGAACAGGCCCTTTGGCCCTCAATGTTGTGCCAACCTGTGAACTAATCTAAGCCCCTCCCCCTACACGCTCATCATTACCCATATGCTTATCCAAGGACTGTTTAAATCCCCCTAATGTGGGAAAGAAAATAAATGCTGAACTAGCCAGTGATGCCTGCATCTTGTGAATGAATAAATTTTTAAAAACATCCAGGAGAAAGCAGCCTACTTGATTGGTAACCTATGTGACATCTTTAACAACCGCTCGCTCCACCCCTTACAGTGCTACAGCAGCGTATACTATTAGAAACAAAATGACTCTCAACAATTCACCAATGACAGCACTTTCCAAACTTGCAACCACTTCCATCTGGAAGGACACGGGCAGCACACACGTGGGAATACTACCACCTGCCATTCTGACTTGAAATGGACTGCCATTCCTTCCAGGAGTTTGACACCGAACTCCCTCCTGAACAGCACTGTGGGTGTCCCTACACTCCAGAGGCTGCAGGAATTCAAGGCAACAGCTCACCACCTCCTTCTTGACGGCACAGGGATGGGCAATAAAGGAGAGCAATGCCCGCATGCCCTAAAAGAACAAATATCTAGCTGTACAGTGAAAAAGTGCAGGAGCAATAGTATTAGGTCTGTTAGTGGAGGTGAGAATAACTGGATTTAATAAACTACACGAAAGATACTCTGCACTTGTCAGGTGGACTAGCTAAAACAAGGCACTCCCTGTGGGTAACATGCCAAATTAATCAATCAATCAATCTGCTGTCTGGACCTTAAGGAGGATACAGGTAAACCTTGAATGAATGAATACATTTGTTCAAGCATATAAAATGGTAAAATCCCTGATTAATCGGTATATGCTGTCCCAGTTTTGATTTAAAACAAAGATCTAGAGGCATTACTTAATGAATAGAGAGTTCTGTCAGCATCTTGGACAGTAACCCTGCCTCAACCAACAAGACTTAAAGTAAATTAAGTGAGCAGTCAAACATTTGCTCCAATTAGAATCTTCCTCTGTGCAATTTGGCTACATAACAGGACACTGTACTCCAAAATTAGTTCACTCATTGTAAATTACTCGAACTAACTTAAATAATTAATTAATTAGACAAACAAACGTTTTATCCCTGTAAAAGTTTTTGCTGGCATTTATTTTCTTTCCCACATTAGGGGCATTTAAGCAGTCCTTGGATGTGTTTTCAGGTTAAATTATCTCACTGATATAGAGATTTTATAATCACTTTCACATGCAACAAGCACCAATGTAATGGAACACACTGAAATGCAAACTTATCTGTGTATCATACAACTCACTTGAAATTACACAGCTAATGGTAGTTAAAAGACCACCATATTGATGTTTATTGGGTTGAAGTCAACAACAGGTGATTCCTAAATAATTTCTGATAAAAGTTCATCTAACCTTGAAACAAAACCTATTTTCCCCCCCACAGATACTACTTAATTAGATCCTTATTACCAGCATTTTGAGCTTTTATTTCAGATTTAAAGCATCCATCATTTCATTTTTGAAGGAATGATTCTGTCTTTTCAAAAATTATGAAGAATTTGGATTGAATGAATCAATTTCCTTGTTTCTAATTATTTTGTGAATTAGAAGCCAAATAGAAACCCTTTGGACACAATTCCTACATAGCGGACATAAAATTATACATTGAGAAAATGAAAATCCAACAAATGTCACACTATTGGCTCATGACAAGCTTTACTAAAAAGGTGAGAGATAATGGGAACTGCAGATGCTGAAGAATCCGAGATAACAAAGTGTGGAGCTGGATGAACACAGCAGGCCAAGCAGCATCTTAGGAGCACAAAAGCTGACGTTTTGGGCCTAGACCCTTCATCAGACCCTGATGAAGGGTCTAGGCCCAAAACTTCAGCTTTTGTGCTCCTAAGATGCTGTTTGGCCTGCTGTGTTCATCCAGCTCCACACTTTTTAATCTCGTTTACTAAAAACTGAAATATTTTTCATTTCTCAAACAGATTACCTTGTGGAAGAAGATTACCAACTTATTCCTGATGTATGCCAATTTGAAGGCCATTTTGAGCTTGTGGCCCTCATGCTAAGAACAATACTGAAACTACCCAAATTTCCCACTCAAGAATCAGATACACTGTACTGAAATTGAAGGTAGATTTCAAAGATAAACTTTGGCAAGCAAACTTTACTAATTCTCCAGTTTTTAGATTGAAACTACCTCATCAGAAGAATCCATCTGTCCTGTTCCTGCTGTTGCACCTTTAAAATGAAAAGGAAAACACATTGTTTGATGAATTGAGAAAGACTGCAATCCATTATAGTCTGAACATGATTATTTAATCTTTAATAAACTGGAAAATACATTAATAACACTGATGCTTATTTATTACGGTGAAAACAGGCTAGCCAGAATTATTCTTCCTAACAAGGTAGGAAATAACAGGCTCGTGTAAGTCATGTATATATGGATCCAGTTGCCTTAATTAGCAGGAATTTTGTTTGTAGATCAGAAATGTCTGACTATAAAGTTCCATTTAAAAAAAGACTTCAGGACCAATAACTAGACTGGGATTCTAATGCAGAATTGATAAATTAAATTTAATTTATGTTAAAATTAGGTATTGTCTGGTTGTTCAGCTCAACATTAAGGGTATTAGAAAATCTTCACCCGTCCATGCTCAATTCCAACATCTGAAACAGAACATTTTTTTCTGCATAAACCTTTAATACTTGCACAGAGAGAACTAGGCCAGCTGCAAAATTAAACAAGAACAAGCACAAATACGTATCCAATTTCATTCTGATAGCTTCTCAAATTGGTTTGCACCAGCATTTCATCATAAATCAGTTTGCGCTTTTAAAAAGTCCTGCTTAAATTAGTGTATTTTCAAGGACAAGAAAGCCAACTACTGCACCTTAACCAAACAGATTCTCAGTGCAGCACAAGCACAGACAATTCGTCTTCATGTTCAGCACAAAAAGCAATTCTTATAAGGGAGATGGACTAGAATCCAGTAGTATCTTCCTTGATTCTTCATATGACTGAGTTTAGATATTCTTCGGTACAAATAACTCCGTCAGAGTTTTAACCAAATACTTCTGATCTGGAACTTTTCCTTATACTGAAGTAATCTATTTTTTAAGCCATTCGAAATTACCTCCTGTTTTAGTGTCACATGTCCAGCTCCAGCTAAAACTTCTGAAAAACTAAAACTAAAAATCTTTTCCCAAACTATGGATGTTTCTAAGACAATATAAAAATCATTTCACCTTGCAAATACAAAGTTATTGCATAATTATTTACCTTATTTACTTTGAAAAGTACTCCCAGTATAAACAAATGCCCATTAGTCTCCAGGATGTGTGTTTTTTTTTTAAATGAATCACCATCACAACAGAAATACCTACAAAGGTATCAAAGTCCTTCAAAAGATTTAAATGAAAAGCCACATGCCCCTAGCTCAAATACAAACAAAAAAAAAATGCTGAAAAAAAACTCAGCAGGTGTGACAGCATCTGTGGACAGAAATCAGAGCTGTGTCTTGGGTCCAGTCACCCTTCTTCAGAACTGGACCCAAAACATTAACTCGGATTTCTGTCCACAGGTGCTGCCAGACCTGATGAGTTTTTCGCAGAACAAAACCAGAAGTTGCTGTAAACGTTCAGCAGGTCTAGCAGCATCTCCAAAGAAAAACAAAAATCAGTTAATGTTTTGAGTCCAGTGACCCTTCCTCAGAACGGAGGAGTTTTTCAAGCAAGTTTTGTTTTTGTTTGATTTCTAGCATGCACAGCCCTTTGTTTTTTTCTAAAATATGTCATTAAAATACAAATACAAAGCAAACACTTAACATTACTCGAGAATATAAACTCAACAGGTTCTGGATGTGGGGTCTAGGCCCGAAACGTCAGCTTTTGTGCTCCTGAGATGCTGCTTGGCCTGCTGTGTTCATCCAGCCTCACATTTTATTATCTTGGAATCTCCAGCAACTGCAGTTCCCATTATCTCAGGTTCTGGATGTGAGTTTGCTCGCTGAGCTGGAAGGTTAGTTTTTAGACGTTTCGTCACCATTCTAGGTAACATCAGTGAGCCTCCGAAGTAGCACTGGTGTTATGTCCCGCTTTCTATTTATCTGGTTAGGTTTCCTTGGGTTGGTGATGTCATTTCCTGCATTGGTGATGTCATATCCTGTTCTTTTTCTCAGGGGATGGTAGATTGGCTCCAAATCAATGTGTTTGTTGATGGAGCTCTGGTTGGAATGCCATGCTTCTAGGAATTCTCATACGTCTCTGTTTGGCTTGTCCTAGGATGGATGTGTTGTCCCAATCAAAGTGGTGTCCTTCCTCATCTGTATGCAAGGATACGAGTGATAGTGGGTCATGTCGTTTTGTGGAGTTGATGTTCAGGTATCCTAGTGGCTAGCTTTCTGCCAGTTTGTCCAATGTAGTGTTTGTCACAGTTCTTGCAGGGTATTTTGTAGATGACGTTTGTTTTATTTGTTGTCTGTATAGGGTCTTAAGTTCATTAGCTGCTGTTGTAGTGTGTTGGTGGGTTTGTGGGCTACCCTGATGCCAAGAGGTCCGAGTAGTCTGGCAGTCATTTCCGAAATGTCTTTGATGTAGGGGAGAGTGGTTATGGTTTCTGAGTCCGTTTTGTCTGTTTGTTTGGGTTTATTGCTGAGGAATCGGCAGACTGTGTTCATTGGGTACCCATTCTTTTTGAATACGCTGTATAGGTGATTTTCCTCTGCTCTGCGTAGTTCCTCTGTGCTGCAGTGTGTGGTGGCTCGTTGGAATAATGTTCTAATGCAGCTTCGTTTGTGGGTGTTGGGATGGTTGCTCCTGTAGTTCAGTATTTGGTCCGTATGTGTTGTTTCCTGTAGACGCTGGTTTGAAGTTCCCCATTGGCTGTTCGCTCTACTGTGACATCTAGGAATGGCAGTTTGTTGTTGTTTTCCTCCTCTTTTGTGAATGTTATGCCAGTAAAGGGTATTATTGATGGTCTTGAAGGTTTCCTCTAGTTTGCTTTGTTTAGTGATGACAAAGGTGTCATCCACGTAGCGGACCCAAAGTTTGGGTTGGATGATTGGCAGAGCTGTTTGAGTCTCTGCATTACTGCCTCTGCTAAGAGCCGTGATATCAGAGATCCCATGGGTGTACCGTTGGTTTGTCTGTAGGTTTTGTTATTGAAAGTGAAGTGGGTGGTGAGGCATAGGTCCACTAGCTTGATGTTGTCGTCCTTGCTGATGAGGTTGGTGGTGTCTGGTGTATGTGTGTTCGGTTCTTCTAATAGTGTAGTCAGTGTTTCTTTGGCCAGGTTGATGTTGATGGATGTGAACAGGGCTGTTACGTCAAAGGAGACCATTATTTCATCCTCTTCTACCTTGGTGTCTTTGACGGTGTTCAGGAATTCCTGGGTGGAGCAAATGGAGTGGTGGGAGTCTTCTACTAGATGTAGTAGTCTTTGGTGTAGTTTCTTGGCTAATCTGTAGGTTGGTGTTCCAGGTAGCGACACATGGGTTTGAAGGGGGCTCCTGGTTTGTGAATTTTTTGTAGTCCGTAGAAGCGTGGTGTGTTGGATCCATCTGGTTTCATTTTTTGGAAGTCTCTCTTGTCTAATTCTCCAGATTTTTGAAGTTTTTTGAGTAAGGCCGTGATTCGGTTCTCTAGTTGTGGGGTCAGGTCTATCACCATCTGTTGGTAAGTGTCGGTATCTGCAAGCAGTGTGTTTGCTTTCTCAATGTAGTCTGTTCGGTTTAAGATGACTGTCAAGCGTCCTTTGTCTGCAGGTAGGATAATGATGTTTTTATCTTTTGAGTCCTTTTAGGGCTTTCCTTTCTTATGTATTGAGTGTGTTTTCTTCCTTTTTCCTGCTTTGTGTTGGTGCGACTGTCTGTCTGATGGTTTGCTGGGTTTCTTCTGTGAATTTGTTGTCTTTCAGTGTTGCTTCTAATGCTGCTAAGAAATCTTTCTTGTCCGCATCCCGCAAGTTGTAATTTTCTGTGCTGTCTGTGTTGTTATTTTGTGTGAGTTTGTCTAGTTTTTTCTGCAGGTCTAGTTTTTTCATTTTCTGTGTTTGCCGCTGTCTGATGTCTATGGCTCGTTGTACTGAGTCTGTCCATTCATGGTCTGTCACGTGAGTGAGTAAAGTTTTTTGGCGCGAAATTTCCTGGTTGTATTTACGGAGTCTGTTGGGAGCATCATTGATCATTTCTCGAAGCATTCTGCGGCCATTTTGCTCAGCTATTCTTTTGGCTAGCAGGGTGTTAAGGGGATAACTAGATAAATAGAAAGCAGGACATAACACCAGCGCTTCGTCAGAGGCTCACTGATGTTACCTAGAATGGTGACGAAACGTCTGAAAACCTTCCAGCTCAGCGAGCAAACTCACATCCAGAACCTCAACCTGAGCTACAAATCTTCTCAAAACTCGCTAACTCAACCGGTTATACAGCATCTGCATAGAGAAAGCAATAGCATTTCTGATCTGTTAACTTGGTTTCTTTCTCAATGTAGAGATTTCTTTTTAAAACAGCATTCTGTTTATATTTCAGCCACAGCTCTGAGATAATGGAATATCAAAATCTCTTTTGCAAGAAAGATGAAGACACTGAAATTGTTTATTCTGTTTCCAATTCTGAATTAAGGTAACTCTTGATTTGAGAAAACTCTTCTTTAAATGACTGGCCTGCAATTTTATTTTTTTAAAGCAAAGTTTGGATGCACCACTCAAGCCCGACTGGCCAGTTCCATTAATTAATTACATGTCATCTGCAAGACCTGATGCCAATTCACCTATCAACAATGCATACACTTTGGAGAATTATCTTCAAAAGGCAACATTAACCAATGAAAATGTGCAGCCATTTCTTAGGAAATATAAGGATACATTTTTAGTTGTCACAATATAACAAATCTATGTTATCTTTTGTGTTTAGAACATAATCAAAAGGTCTTACTTACCCAAAATTGTTACATTACTTGTTCCTGCCATTTGATCCAATACAGATGTCACAGAGCGTTCCTCCGAAGAAACAAGACCAGAGCCTTTTAATGCTGTCAGATATTTTTCATAATTCTTCTTTGCATATGTCTTTTCTCCAGTGCCTCGAGGAAATAAAATTTTTTTTAGCCAATTAATAGTTTATAATGGAACAGCCAAAAACCTACACTAAGCAACAACATTCAGTACTGTATTAGTACAATGTGTCTCATCCACAATACCGCATACACGTCCAGCAGTTTCATTTGTAACAAACTCCAATGTACTCAAATGTCACAGTATAAAACATAAGACGATTAACAGGCCTCCAAATGTTAATACCCATCTCCCACATAAACTGTAGCCCAAATTCCATAAAGTCTACCATGTACATCGATTCAGAAATAGTGTGAACTGCTGCAGAATCTGAGAATACAAGGTGTAGAACTGAATGAACACAGCAGGCCAAGCAGCAGAGAAGCAGGAAAGCTGATGATTCGGCTATAGATCCTTCTTCAGAAATCATATCCTTTCTGAAGGGTGTAGACCCAAAACGTCAGCTTTCCTGCTTGGCCTGCTGCGTTCATCCAGCTCTACACCTTGTTACCATGTACATTTATTCTTTTTCCTTCAAATACCCAGTTAATCTATTTCTAAATCATGGCACTTTCTCCTGCAACCAGCAGCTCGATTCCTACATACCTCAGTGTATTAAATCTTTAATGTAATTTTAAAAAGTTGGCCTGTTCTTTATCTTAAACGTCTCATGTTTAATAATGCATGTGTTTCATCACTCTTGGCTCAAAACACACCACATTCAATGGGAAAATGTTCTCTTTATTTGTCCTACGTCAAACTGATTTAAAGTGATCAAATCACACTACAATCCCCTCTGATCCAGCAAAACAAACCATTTTTATAAATTCACATTTCTCTCTAACCAGTCAGCAATCCATCCATTAATATTGCCAGTCTCTTTCTCCCCAGTGCTTCAAGATCTAACTACCACAACTTCCCTGTACTGTTGGCTGCTAACATCATTCTCTCTCTCTCTCCAGAACTCCTTCATTCAAGATATAGGATCTATGATCACGTCATAATACATCATGTTTCAGAAAATTATCGTATGTCTCAAAACGCCACCATATTAAACGTTCCATACAATATCCTGACAAACGAAAGAACTATACATGTCCCTGCCTAACTGCAAATGGACTGCACTGCTTCAAGTCAGCAGCTCAACACCATCTCATAAAGGACTTCTAGAGATGGGCAATAAACGATGGTCCAATGACACATCCAAATGAATGAACAAACAAATGTTTTTAAAATTTCACATCAGAAATCCTCTGTACAAAATATTACTTCCCATTGTTACTCTTACATCACAGCATGTCCTTTTCAAATTTATAGCCCCATTTATCATTGCGGCTAGCCACTCAAAATGGTCACTGTACAAATCCTACAAAACTGGCTACTAGTGGTGATGTTTCAACCTACAAATAGTGCATTATGATTGGACTGGGTTCTTCTGTCACACTTTGGTAACTGCACTTCATTTAAAGCATAGAAATAAAAAAAAGGCAAAAAGTCACAATAATCCAATTAAATGTATCCAATTAGTTCTTGTTTATTTATTCCAAAGCTATATTTCAAGTTTTTAGCTGAAGACCCTACTGGAAATACATAGTCTTTAAAAATAAACTAAAAAAAGGTAGCTGGAAGGATTCAGCCAATTTCTGAGAAGAGGATTTACCCAGTGAGCTCTTCAAAAAGAAAAGCTAAAAAGTTTAAAGTTAGATGTAGTTCATCTACTATTTACTGTAACAAATTCCAAGAAGGACCAGGAGGCCGAGCTGTTAACCATCAGGAGATTTACTAAGAAGTTGTGCAGTCTAAAGCAGCAAGATTGGAAAAAGCTGTTGAAATGGCCAATGATATGACAATCATTACACCGTGTGATTGGACTCAAAATGGCAATTCAATATGCTTTAATATGCAACATCTCTCCCCCTTTACATCATAGGTTCCTGCACTGAAAACATTTACAAATCATATATCCAACAACAAGTAGGTACAAAGTTCCAGAGGACATCAATCCTGTATGGCTAGTGCACCTCAGGGATCTGTTTATTTTTCCCCTCAATGGCTTTAACCTCTACTGCAGATTGACAGAGATAATGTTCCTAGTACTTGTCTTTTCCTGAATTAATGTTGAGTCTCTCAAAATTTCATGGTATTCCCCACTAAAGGTACTGTTCTGTTCTCAGATATATCCAGGTCTCTATTTGGCACAATTGTGAATCTTCAATTATTCTTGCTCCTAACACATTTGTTTTGATTGCCAAGAATTCATCTGCATATCTTCTCCATCCTACATCAACTGTACATTGTATGTGATCTGTCTAGTCTGTTGGCTCATATCCACTTCTCACCACTGATGTAATTCTTCGCTAACACTTCAGACCTTTTTGGAAAACCTTATTTTGTTATTCCTGTCACAATGTCTTCTGACATGATGGTTTCAGAAAATCAAATGCTACGCACCACTAACAATTTAGCATGAGCAATGTTAGAGAAGTGTGTGTCTTCAAGCAGGTTGTGTTCTATATATAAACAAAAAAAGAGCTCAGTCTTTTCGATATGATCTTGTTCTTGCTCCTTACCTCTACATTTCATTTTCTGAACACAACCTTCTGGCAAACCACTTGTGGCTGAGTGATAAAGAGCTGATTGAATATGTTGAATCCCACTCTTTACATAATCTGTAAACTTGTGAAATAAACTGTGGATCATCATCAGTTTTGTTCCAGATAAATCAACCAAAGATCTCCCAAATCCTTCAATGGTTTTCTCTAAAGATATCACCTTCATGATGGTAGTTTCAGGCCATTTAGTACGTGCAAACAACATGAAAAATAATTGTCCCTCAAAACATTCAACACACTAAACAGGGCCTTTCTGGTCATTCTCATGGGTGTAACAGCACTAACAGAAGTCGGTTGTAAACTCTTGCATAAGCTGCACATTCCCATCCTGTCCGCAATTTCAGAGTCAAGGTCTTGCAACCAAGAAATAACTTGAGACACTCTTTCATCCTGACAACGCCAGCGGCCTTTGTACAGTTAGCATCACACGGATTTCCTTATCTGGTGGAACAAAGAGCCTCATCCTGCTTCTATGGAAAGTTCTAGCTTTGTGAAACACAGAGCTTCGGCTCAGCACTATTCTTCTGATCTTGCCACAAAGTACCATTTCCACCATTTTGATAGTAGTGAATCATTTATCATGTACTTCTTAACTAGTCCTGCTGTTACCAGTGTGTTCTCAACTGATTCGAAGTAGAAAATATCAACATAAGGACTGTTTGTAGTTGAATAATTTGTCGAAGGTAATCTAGAGGGCCCATCAGCATTTTCATGCAAGTTGGATTGCCACCTGTTAATTATTAAATGGGAGTCAATTACAACAATGCCACCTCTGCAGACTGCTCACTACTAGAGAAAGTATTCTCGTAGGAGGCCCAAATGTTGTGGTCAATGATCTGTGGTCTGTTTATCGCAGCCATACAGGTATTGGTGGAATAGTCAAATGTCAGAAGTGATTCCTGGACTTGTTTTTCCTTCTACTCTGTTTAATGATCTTAATGCAAGAAAGAAAAATAAAATAAAAATAATACTTTTTTAAAAACTAGCATGCCTCAGCACCAGGGACCCAGGTTCAATTCCAGCCTTGGAAGACTGTTTGTGGCCTTCTCTCCATTGTTGCTTAAGTTTCCACCCAGGTACTGTGGTTTCCTCCCACAATCCAAAGATGTTAAATTGCCAAGGTGTACAGGAATGAGCATGCTAGGTGGAATAGCCATAGTAAATGAGGTGTTACAGGAGTAGGACTTGACGCTCTTTGAATAGACAATATAGACTCAGTGGGTCAAGTGGCCACTAACTGCAATGTAGGGATTCTATGAATCTATTAGTTCCTCATCATCATTGCATAACATGTGAGAAATGACTGCTCCCACACAGCGATGCATTGTATGTTAGCTGCAAAGTAAATCTGGGTCAAAATTGCTCGGGACTCCTGACTCCAATAAATCCTGTCTGGCTCATGCTAAAACTCTTTCACGCCAAAACTGGGTCTTCCTATTTCCAATTCTTGATCGGCTTAATAAATTGTACAACGGCTTGAGAATGGTTTCTAGATCTCTAGCTAATCTAGCAACTAGGTCATTGATTAAAAGCAAATAATACACAATATCAGATGAACAACCTTAAAATCAGTCTGTTGTTAAAATCAGTCCAGATTCATATCTATCTTTCTTCATCGCTATTATGAGAGGCATAGCCCAAGTCACTCATTTATATAGTTTCAAGTATTCACATCCTGATCAGCCTCTCTAATTCAGCACGGGCCTTTGGACTCATTTCATAAAAACGTACCGAACTAATATGACAATATTTTGCTTAAATTTTAATCCTTGATTTTCAATTTGACAGATTTTTCTTGGCTACCCACTGTTCCCCCGCCCCCCACCCCCGCCATCCCCATGCCCAACCTGACAACCACCACCACCACGACGACCCATTGAGATGGTGTCTGCATGCCTCCTCCTGACTAGTTCATCCTTAGGTCGCTACCATCTATAACGACAGTCCTGTTCCAATCACCACTGCTGGGATCCAGTTCTCCCAGGCACACATTTCTAGGCTAACAGTCACTCCTCAATGAAATAACCTGGATCGTAAGGCTCTCATCCTTTTTGCCATCTGTCTTTCTCCATGTCCCACCTCTCTGGTCTCTTCTAGCCACAGCAAGTCAAACATGCTTCTCAGCTGGTGGTTGAACTCTAAGGGTACTGAACATGGGGTTGCCACATATGTTCCTATGTATGCTGAAGGAACTTGTTGATTCGTTGTCCTAAAGGCACCCCTCCTCTGGTGGTGAAGCCTTTCCAGGTCTGCTTCAAAAAAGTATGTACAAATATCTCCAGCTGGCCATTTGTTGTATGGGGCGGGCAGGAAGCCAATTTCACATCTGATTTCATGATTTTCCAGGTACTCTGAACTCTTGCACCACAAGCTGTGAACCATGATCACCAATGTGTTTGGTGTTCACAAATCCGACATATTTCATCCAGCCAGTGTCTCGTTGCTTCCGCCAATACCAACTTCATGACTGTCACTTGGGGCCACTTGGGAGTGGGCACTAATAGCATTTGTCCCTCAACTGGACCTGCCAAATTGACATGAATTTGGTGTTTGAGGCCATTCCCATGGGTGAAGGGGCCACTATGGCAGCACCTTTCTTATTAATGTACAGAGTTAACATGATCTCACTTCTTCCTCAATCTAGAAGTCTACATTCGAAGTGCAGGATTGGGTAACTGCCAATGAAACACCCAAGGCAGCCAAAAGCCAACAACAATTGCTGATTAGCCTTAACCTATTGTTGGAAAAATGTTGGAATCAATTATGAAGGAAGTAGAACAGCACATTTGGAAATCATAATCTAATCAAGCAGAGTCAACATGGCTTCATGAAAAGGAAATCATAATTGACTAATTTAACAGAGTTTTTGGAGGAAGTCTTGTCTAGAGTGGTTGGAGGGGAAAATCAAGATGTGTTATATTTGAACTTCCAGACGGTGTTCAACAAGGTATCTCACAAAATCTTAAGTCACAAGAGCCCATAGTGTTGGGGGCTGTGTATCAACGTGGATAGAGAACTCGCTAATGGCAGAAAACAGCAACTGGGGATTGAGTTCTTGAGCAGGTTGGCAACCTATAAAAAGTGGGGTTCCACAGGGAAATTTGCTGGGACTGCAACCATTTACTATATCTATTAGTTACTTGGAGAAAGGTAGCAAACTTACTAAAGCCAAATATGCAGATAATACAAAAATAAGTGGAAAGGCAGGTTGCAAGCAGGATACAAACAGCTTACAGAGAGATACTGATAGGTTAACTAAGTGGACAAAAAGTTGGAAAATGGAATATAATGTAGGGAAAACATGAAGTTATTCATTTTGGAAAGAACAACAAAAGTACAAAGTATTATCTATATGGAGAAACACAAAGCTAGCACACCAGTGCAGCAGGTACTTAGGATGGCTAATTGGATGTTGGTCTTTATTTCAGAAGGGTCAGAGTGTAAGAGATGGAAAGTCTTACTGCAACTGGACAAGGTGCTGGTGAGACCATATTTGGGGTGTTGTGGGCAGTTTTCATCCCCTTAATTAAGGAGAGATAGAATTTCACCAGAGGCAGCTCAGACAAGAGAATTACCCCCACTACGGAGAGATTTTCTTCTCAGCTAAGGTTGAACAGGTTGGGACCTGAGGTTAGCAGAATGAAAGGTGATCTCTTTGAAGCACATCAGATTCTTAAGGGGTTTGATGGAGTCAATGCTAAGAAGTGATTTTTCCATCAGAGGAAACTTAAGGCCACTGGGCAGAGTCTCAGAATAAAGGGGCACCAATTCAGAAACAAAGGTACAGAAAATAAATGCAGGAGTAGGCCATTCAACCTTTTGACCTTGCACCACTATTCAATACGATCGTGGCTGATCATGCAATCTCAGTATCCCACACCCACCCTCTCCCCATACTTGCTGATCCCTTTATCTCTTTAGCTGCAAAGGCCACATTGAGCTCCCTCTAGAATAGATCAAATGAACTGGCCCCAACAACCCCAAGGGAGTTAATTTCATAGGTCCACAACTCTGCATGAAGAAATTTTTTCTCATCTCAGTCCTGAATGGTTTACGCCCTTATTCTTAGACAGTGACCCTTAGTTTTGGACTTCCAACATCGGGAACATTGTTCCCACATCTAGCCTGTCCAATCCCATCAGGATTTCATACGTTTCTATGAGATCCCCCTCCATTCTTCTAAATTTCAGTGAATTCAAGCCCAACTGATTCAGTCTCTGCACATGTTAGTCCTACCATCCCAGGGATCAAATCAGTCTGGTGAACATTCGTTGGACTTCCTCAATAGTACCAATGTCAATCCTCACACTAGGAGGCCAAAACTGCACACAATATTCATGGTGTGGCCTCACCAAGGCCCTGCATAACTGCAGTAAGAAATCTTTAGTCTCGTACTCATATCCTCTCACTATGAGGGCAGCTTTTCTCACTCCCAACTGCATCTGCATGCCAACCTTTAGTGACTGTTCCACCCAGGTCTCAGTGCAACTGATCTTTCCTCAAACTTCCACCATTCAGGTAATCATCGGCCTTCATGTTTCTGTGATCAAACGTAGATAATTTCATATTTATCCACAACATATTACATTTGCCAAGTATTTGCCCACTCAACCAACGTGTCCAATTCACCCTGCAGCCTCTTTGCATCCTCCTCACAGCACACAATGCCACCCAGCTTAGTGCCATCTGCAAATTTAGAAATATGGATTTCAATTCCTTCATCCAAATTATTAACGTACATTGTGAACAGCTGAGGTCCCAACACTGCATTCTACAGCACCTCACTCATCCTTTTCAGAGTGGCAGGCAGTGATATGTATATTCCAACTCTGCTTCTTGTTTGCCAACCAGCTCTCTATTCATGTCAACGTATCACCTCCAGTACCATGAGTTTTAATTTTCTTTACCAATCTCTTTTGTGGAAGCTTGTCAAAAGCTTTCGGAAGTCCAGATACACAACAACTACTTGGTCTAATCTACTAATGGCTAGTCTACTGGTCACACCCTCAAAAAATTAAGATTTAATCAAGCATGATTTCCCTTTAGTGAATCCATGCTGACTAGGACCGATTCAGTCACCACTAATCGAAATGCTCAGTTATTACATCCTCAATGATTGACTCTAGCATTTTCCCCTCACCACCGATATCAGGCTAAATGGCTTATAAATTTTCCATTTTCTCTCTCTCTCTCTCTCCTTTTTTAAAGGATGGAGTTACATTAGTTACTCTCCAGTCCATCAGAAGTCTTCAAGATTCTACAGAATGCTGGAAGACAATCACCAATGCATCCACTATTTCTAGGGCCACTTCCTTAAGTACTGGTAGGATGCAGAGCGTCAGGCCCTGGGGACTTTTTGGGTTTTAATCCCATTAATTTCCTTAATACCATTTCTTGACTAATAAGGATTTCCTCCAATTCCTCCTTCACGCTTGACTCTTTGTTCCACGGTATTTCCTGAAGATTATTTGTGTCCTCCTTAGTGAAAACAAATCCAAAGTATGTATTTGTTCAACTGGTTTGCCATCTCTGTGGTCCATTATGAATTCACTTTATTCTAAACTGCAAGGGATCTACATTTGTCTTCACCAGTCTTTTCCTCTTCACATATCTATAGAAACTTTTGAAACTTCTGAAGCACTTAAAACTGATGGAAGAATAAATTTGTTTTCTCAGAAGGTTGTCTCTCTTTGGAACTCCTTTCCAAACAGATGGGGTGACAGAATCCCTGCATCTACTTAAGCCGGAGAGAGATAGAGTCTTGATCAGTATGGCGAAAGAAGGTGATGGGGAAAAAGGGCAAGAAAGCAGAGGTGAGGAATGTTGGATCAGCCATGATCCTACTGAATGGGGGAACAGGCTTGTGGAGCAAAATAACCTACTCCTGTTCCTATTTCTTAAGATCTTATGTCTGCTTCAAATTTCATTAAGTAAAACAAAATAATTGAATCAGTGCAAGAGATCCAACTTTCCGTATTTTCATCATTTGATCTTAGGGCGCCATAATTTCCTGTCTTTGTTTTTAAAAATGGGAACAGCCTCTGTAACACAGTGTACCATAAAAATCTTAGCATGGCCTCGCTTCATCCCACTTAAATCAAGCTGTTCCAGAGGTTCCAAGATAATAAAATGTGAGGCTGGATGAACACAGCAGGCCAAGCAGCATCTCAGGAGCACAAAAGCTGACGTTTCGGGCCTAGACCCTTCATCAGAGAGGGGGATGGGGGGAGGGAACTGGAATAAATAGGGAGAGGGGGGAGGCGGACCGAAGATGGAGAGTAAAGAAGATAGGTGGAGAGGGTGTAGGTGGGGAGGTAGGGAGGGGATAGGTCAGTCCAGGGAAGACGGACAGGTCAAGGAGGTGGGATGAGGTTAGTAGGTAGCTGGGGGTGCGGCTTGGGGTGGGAGGAAGGGATGGGTGAGAGGAAGAACCGGTTAGGGAGGCAGAGACAGGTTGGACTGGTTTTGGGATGCAGTGGGGGGGGGGGGGGAAGAGCTGGGCTGGTTGTGTGGTGCAGTGGGGGGAGGGGATGAACTGGGCTGGTTTAGGGATGCAGTGGGGGAAGGGGAGATTTTGAAACTGGTGAAGTCCACATTGATACCATATGGCTGCAGGGTTCCCAGGCGGAATATGAGTTGCTGTTCCTGCAACCTTCGGGTGGCATCATTGTGGCAGTGCAGGAGGCCCATGATGGACATGTCATCAAGAGAATGGGAGGGGGAGTGGAAATGGTTTGCGACTGGGAGGTGCAGTTGTTTGTTGCGAACTGAGCGGAGGTGTTCTGCAAAGCGGTCCCCAAGCCTCCGCTTCGTTTCCCCAATGCGACTGGGAGGTGCAGTTGTTTGTTGCGAACTGAGCGGAGGTGTTCTGCAAAGCGGTCCCCAAGCCTCCGCTTGGTTTCCCCAATCTGCAAAGCGGTCCCCAAGCCTCCGCTTGGTTTCCCCAATCTGCAAAGCGGTCCCCAAGCCTCCGCTTGGTTTCCCCAATCTGCAAAGCGGTCCCCAAGCCTCCGCTTGGTTTCCCCAATCTGCAAAGCGGTCCCCAAGCCTCCGCTTGGTTTCCCCAATCTGCAAAGCGGTCCCCAAGCCTCCGCTTGGTTTCCCCAATCTGCAAAGCGGTCCCCAAGCCTCCGCTTGGTTTCCCCAATCTGCAAAGCGGTCCCCAAGCCTCCGCTTCCCTGGACTGACCTATCCCCTCCCTACCTACACCCTCTCCACCTATCTTCTTTACTCTCCATCTTCGGTCCGCCTCCCCCTCTCTCCCTATTTATTCCAGTTCCCTCCCCCCATCCCCCTCTCTGATGAAGGGTCTAGGCCCGAAACGTCAGCTTTTGTGCTCCTGAGATGCTGTTTGGCCTGCTGTGTTCATCCAGCCTCACATTTTATTATCTTGGAATCTCCAGCATCTGCAGTTCCCATTATCTCTGTTCCAGAGGTTGCCTGTTTCTTTCAAGTCTACACTCCTAGCTCAAGGAGTAGCTCACCCCTACTCCTTTCTTTCATGTCGGAAACTTGTTACTCCGAATTCCTTTGGAGCACATGGCAAACTTCTTCCGCACTGTTCACCTGTCCCCTGGGTGAATTATTTCCACCCCTCCACCACCACCTCCTCACTGACTGCACCTGCTTCAGTGCAGGCGATCATACTTTTTGATTTATTTTCTTCTATTTACTAAAACTCCTCAGATCTGCATTGAGGATGATGACTTGTTATTTAAAACAAAACAAAACGGTGGATTGATTTGATGGATCTCAAAAGCAGTTTAAATCTTGTGTGAAGTTCCTAGAAGGATTAGGGGACCAAAGTGTTAAAATAGCAGGAGCTACATTGAGTAATTGTTCACTCTACAGGCAAAGTTAGCATAAGGTGTTTCCTGTCCAAACTGGCTGATTAAATCATCACTACCACATGATTGGACTCAAAGTAACAGCCCACCATACTTGCCAAATACAGAGTTTACAAAGTTATAGAATTTGTGGTCAGAAGGCTAGCAAAACCTGAGGGTTTTTAAGTGGCTATAATCGCTGAATTAACCAATTTCCAATAAGGCCTGTGTGGAAATGTTGCCAAACAGCCACTACTGAACTGGAGTTGCTATTTTCACTAGTAGATCTGTGTGTCAGCTAAAGGAGACTTCCAAGCTGGAAAGCAAAACGCTGTCTCCTGAAAAATAAGGAGAAACCCCTAAAGCAACTATATGAATCTGTGCTCCCTCAGGGGAGAACCTGAAAAGGTCAATTGTTTGGATTCATAACCAACTCCCATCCAGCTGCTTGAAGATCTCATTAATTCTATGGCTTTCAGCATTTTGATCTCATTGAGAGGAAATTGACTGGACTGTAAGGAGTGTCCCAATTTTACCCTTCAAGATGTTTGACCCTTTCATTACAACATCTCTGCAGAACCACGCTTGACAGACAGGACAGTGAGTGTGCGCACTGGAGATTATAGTTCAATTCCTCAGTTTAACTGTTAATCAGTTTTGCCACTTATTGTGAAATGATAAAAGAAAGCACAAATTATAGTACCCTTAATTCAGCAGTGTCACAAAGCATGTAACTGTCAATCTTGTGGTATTGATAATGGAAAATTGTTTATTGGTGGATTAAAACAAATGAGCAAATATTGAAGACTGGAAGCTTGCTTTCAGTTCAGAATAATTACAGATTAAATCTTTAGGTTTTCTTAACTAAAATCAAAGTATTTAGAATAGTTAAGAGGAGACCTAACTGGGGTCAAAAGCAAGTTTAATTGCTCCCCTTAAAAGGGGTTCAGAGGAATTCAGTGTAAACATGGTCATGTCAATTGAAAAGTTTAGTTGGAGCAGCTTCCAAACTCAGAGCAAGTTTAGACAGAAATGTGCAGATTACTAAAAGCAGTAAAAGTTTGAATTGGCAGTTTTGTGAGAACATGTGTAAAATGATGCCAGAGTTCACAAAGAAAGTGGAGAAAGTTAGTGAAGGAGAACTTAACAATTTGACATAGAGGGGGTATTTCTCTGGATTTATCTCTCCATAAATTGGAAGTGTTGGGAAATAGGCTAAAAATTTCGCTTTGCTGTGTGACGTAAGAATTTCCTAAAGTCTTCCAAATCTGCACAGCTTGGTTCACTTCTGTCATTTGTGTTATAAGCCGCTTTTTTAAAATAAAACAAAAAGAACACTCTGCAGACTTGTATGGCTATTTTCCAGTGATACACCACCACATTGACTAGAGCAAGGAAAATGTGTGATCCATTAAGTTAAATTTAAATCTGGGGTCTGACTCATCCACTAGTATCACCATCAATTCAGATCATGCAGTAAGAATAAGTTTGCTTCTGATAAGTCATTTTAGTCTTATTTACAGAAGCCCAGTAGTTGTTACTTTTGTTCTGGATAGTGTTACAAAAGATAAACAAATTGACTATTTTTGTGATCAATTAAAACATTTACTTTTTTGGTATAGCTTAAACAATAACGAGGCTCAATTTCAAATGCACTGTTCCTATTCGTCATCACAACCGAGTCTTCACAAAATGCCTCAGCTTGGAGGTGATATTTCTGCCCATAGCAGTGGTGCTGTGAGCTATGCTTTAAATGTTCAAACTGACCACAGGTGATGCATCCAACTTTGCAGCATGTAACAGCGAAGTTGACTCAACTGTCATGATGGAATATTTTCTCAAACCTTCTTGAGCTTTCTGCTCAAAGAATCAGTTATCAGATACTATCTTTGGTTTTAAAAGGACAAGGTTTTCAGAAGGTTAGACTACCGATTAACTCAAAACAAAAATGAGTATATAGTGTGAATCAACAGAAGAATAGGGTGTATGGGGCAGAGTTTCACCTTCAGCTCCCAGAGCCTATAAACATCAGCACTTCAACCCTGGTTACCAAAGAGATGAAGTGCACTCTCAGTAAGCAGGCTTTGCTCAGTATTTTAAAAAAAACTTCTCCACTATTAAAGTTGATACAAATCAAATGAGAGCGCCACTCATCAGTGCGCATAGCTCTAGATACTTTTATTAGCTCATGGGATGTAGACATTGTTGGCAATAGCAGCATTCATTGTCAGAGTTGTAACATGCCTAAAACACCTGCAGTCCACAATTCTGTTTGTATATCACCCTATCTCACCCACACATTTAGATTAAAAAAAAATTACCTGGATATTAGGATGCACAGTCAAATCTCAAAACTTGACAAAAGATCATCAGTTTTACATAGGACATTCAATGTGATTTATTTTTCTTTATCCATTCACAGGATGAGGGCATCGCTCGCTAGGCAGCATTTATTGCCCAGAGGTAAGTTAGAAGTCAACTACATTGCTGTGGCTCTAGAACAAGGGAAAACGTGTGATCTAACAAGTTAAATTTAAATCTGGGGTCTGACTCGTCTAGTAGTATCATCATCAGATCATGCAGTAAGAATAAGTTTGCTTCTGATAAGTCATTTTAGTCTTATTTACAGAAGCCCAGTAGTTGTTACTTTTGTTCTGGATAGTGTTACAAAAGATAAACAAATTGACTATTTTTGTGATCAATTAAAACATTTACTTTTTTGGTATAGCTTATACAATAAACGAGGGTCTTCCCTAAAAAGGACATTAGTGAATCAGACAAGTTTTTCCAACAATCGACAATGGATTCACGGTCAACATTCGACTCTTAATTCCAGATATTTAGTGAATTCAAATTCTACCAATAGCTGTGGCAAGATTTGAACCCAGGTCTCCAGAATGTTACCTGGGTCTCTGGATTAACAGTCCAGCGATAATACCATAAGGTCATCACCTCCCCGGCTAATTTGATAGTCTTCAAATGCCACTTTCCATGCTGTTACCCATAACTCTGGATTCACTCTTAACCGATTAAAGATGTGCTAAGCTCAGCCTTGAATATAAATCGAACAATGCAGCCTTGGCAGCCCTCTGCAGTAAAAAATTCCACAGATTCCCCAAGCTCAGAAGAAAATCTTCCTCATCTGTCTTAAATGGGCAACTCTCTGAGATAATGCCCTCTGGTCCTTGACTATCCCATCAAGGAAAGTTACCTATCATCTATCCTACCAAGCCCCTAAGAATCATTTGTTTCAGTAAGGTCATCTCTCATTCCTGTAAACTATAAAGAATAAAAGCCCAACCTACTCAAACTCTCCCAACCTTTCTGTCAAAGTGCTTACACTCACATTTTCACGTCATCTGTCAATCTTTTGCCAACTCTATTGATTCTATAATCCTTGCTACTTGCCTTCCCACTTACCTTCGTGTCATCCGCAGTCTTGGCGAGAGTACGTTCATTCCCAGTTGTGGCACCAGCATCGATTCCTAAGGCACTCCAGGAGTCAAAAGATTGCCAACCTGAAAACACCACCTTTATCCTAACTCTCATCTATCAGTAAAATCATCTTTTCTCCATCCTCATACTCCCATGAAATCCATGGTCTCTTATCTTATGATTAGGTTGCCATACATACTGTACTTTGATGCCTGTTAGATATCCAAATATATTACTGATTCCCCTTCATCTACCCTGCTTGTTACCTCAAGTGCTACAATAAACTTGTCAGGCATGATTTCCCTTTCATTAAAGGAATGCTGATGCTGCTATTACTTCCTTCATAATAATCTAACACTTTGCCAGTTACACATCAAGTTTATTGACCTACAGTTACTGGTTTTTGTATCTGTCTCTTTGAACAAGGATGTTACACTGGCAGTTTTCCAATCTTCTCGCACTTTTCTAGAATCTAAGGATTCCTAGAAGATTACCACCATTACCTTTGCATATACAACTTTCAAAATCCTAGGATGCAACCCATCAGATCCAAAAGGAGGTCAACCTAAAACACCATCATTTTCCACCTTTAGCCCTTGGTTATTCAGTATTTATCTAAAGTTATTAGCATCCTCTACCATGAAGACTGATGCAAAGTACTTCAACTTTATTGTCATTTCCAGACACTGCATTTCTTTTTCCCTGAGCCTCATTCATAAGGGGCCAATGTTCATTGCTGCCTCTCTTCTGATAAGTGTAAAGAAACTTTTACTGTCTCTTGCTAGTTGTCCTTAAGTTTATTGTCTCCCTTTTTACCAACCATCTGGAAAAGGTAAGTCTTTCTAGCGCCCCCCCCCCCAATTTACATTATGCTTAACTTTGTTCAAGTGTATACAGAGTAGTTTCCTAGAACAATATGTTGTGGTTTCAAGATAAAGTGTGGAACTGGATGAACGCAGCAGGCCAAACAGCATCCTAGGAGCACAAAATCTGATGTTGTTTCGGACCTAGACCCTTCATCCAGGGATCAGAATTTTTAGTCTAGTAAATGAGGCAAATTTAATAAAATGATTTCAGAATTAAGAAATCCTCCAGGGAGCATATTTCATCCTTTTACTATAGCACAGTTTTCAAAAATAGACAGAAAGACCCAAATCAATCATCAGCATCCAAACTGTGTTTGGTTGGCTCAAGTTGCAAGAACATAAATCAACCAAAATTGATGTCAATCAAATAGGAGGAAATTGGAAACTAAACTTCAATGACAAACTCCTCTGAATTAAAACAAAACCTCAGTGGGTCATCATTAAAATCTACTAATAAAAGATTCTACCATTCAAACAGCTTTGTGCTGTACTTCTCCCTTAATAATGGGAGCAGCTGATTACCAAAATAAGGTGAACATAAAAGATTTGTTTAAATTACCCATTAGTGCTATTTTGTGTATCATGATTTTTTTTTTTAAGATTGGAGACTATAACACCTCAAAAGTTTTGAAATGAAATCTATATTCTTCCCCAGCAGCAGGGAGACTACTAGCTCAAAGACATTATCAGCTGCTGTGTGCCTCACAGAGTATGGAAAATTGCCCCATGTGCACAAGACTGACTAATCTGAAGTATGTTTCCTCAAGTTTCATGTAGCAGTTTTGTTCTTCCAAATTATTCAATTTCATTCTCCACCATCAACAACATATATTTTCAGAATTTTAATTTAACTTAGTTTTGCCCCATCTTCGTTTTTGGAACAGAAAAATGTTTGTTTTTTTTTAAACTCATTTTCCACAATAAACAAGTCAATGTTTCCAGATGATGGTCTTTGTGCTTGTTTTTAATCAATGTAAGAAAACTCCAGAAAATTAAAAAGCTGGTATTTAACACTGATAGTAATTTTTTTTAAATTAGCTGTCTAATTTACAAGAGGACAAGGGAATCAATGTTTTTCTTTATACTAAAAACTCCAAAGTTAATAGTTTCATGTAACCAGCTAAAGACTTTTTCCAAATTATTAGTAAATTTCAGCTGATCTCTGTACTGCAACGGAGATATTTTAAAAATCTCCATGTCTCTGAACCACATCACCAAATTACCAAGGATGATAAGCAATGCCCATGTCTCTTTTCTCCACATGTCCGCAGTTTGGACCATGGTCTTCCAGTCTTATGGGCAAAATAGTGCACGTTGACTTGCCATTGATTTCTGCAAGGTGTCTAACCAGAATCTCCACCTCTTAATGCTCATCATCTGGTACAGTGGATGACTAATAATCAACCTACTTGGAAGCAATATAAATACACTTTCCACATTCAAAGCTTCCCGCACAGAACTGACTCAAAGTCTGAACTTTAAGTCTAAACATAGAAATGCTACCATGATGCCACAAATCTTACTAATCATGTAATCTTTTAAAAAAAAACATTGCAGCTCTCATCAAGAAGCTTAAACACACTGAGCATGGCTAGAGCAGTGGATGGGGGTATGAAGATGAGCACTGGATACGGCGGGGGGGCACTTCAGCATTTTATTGGACAAGTGAGTATTGCAAAGAGTAATCAGTAAGCATTTGCAGAAAGGGCTAACTGGGCAATGAACACAGATGGCCACTGCCAATTGGAGACTGGGAGGAAATCCTTTTGCTAATACATTTCAAAAAATACAGAGTCAGGGCATCACTGATTAAGTTGCATTACAGCAAGCAAAAGAAGCACGATGAATCTGTTTTGCCTGTGTCAGCTGTTTGAAAGAGCTTGTCAATTTAGTCCTGTAGTCAAGTTTCTAACCAAACTCTGCAAAACAGCTACCTTCAAGTCCATATCAAACTGTCTCCAAGATAGTTGCTATGGTAGTGTAAAGTAGTTAGCACCTAATAAGCATCAAGAAAAAAAGAGAGATTGTTCCTGGGAAGAGATAATGAGGGTTTACATTCCAGCAATTGGACAGTCTCCAGGATGTGTGCCAGATTGCTCCAGAAACAATGATATGTACTCAGGTGACATACTAAGAAGTCGCACAAGTCAAGTCCCACTTGCTCCAGAAGTATGTAATGATATCTCAGAACAAGTTGATGAGAAAGATCTAAAATGGACTCACCTGAATTAGGAGGCCAGGGTTCAAGTGCCACCTGCTCTCAAGAGGTGAAATAACATGGCTGAACAGATTGATTAAAATACCTACAATGGACTCAAAGGATCTTCTAGTGTGGTTATAGTATTCCTACCTCTCACCCAGGAGATCCAGGTTCAACCCCCAACTACCCCAGAGATGTGGGAGATACACCCCTCAACAGGTTGATTAAAAATACCTACAGTGGATTCTAGCAGTTTTTCCCATCCCGGTGGTCTTTAGCTGCCAGGTCTATCCCCGCTCCTTAATCAGAGTGTAAGAATTGCAAATCAGTCTGCTTAGACCACTTTCTATAACCAAAGAATTGAAAGATTTTGGACAGGGCTCCTTCTTATCACCATCTTAGTTTCCTTCAGCAACCTCAAATGTTATTCAACTGGCCCAAGTGAATTTTTAACTGAAAGATGGTGAACTATGTAGAATCTCGTTTCAAAACACGTTTATTCTACCCAATATCTCCACTGCAACATTATCTCCATCCTCTTCTTTTGTAAACACTCAATTGTGCTTTAGTCACGCCTTCTACATGTCAACCCGTCTACTTACTTTAAGTGGTTCCACCGCTTCTTTAATCATCCTTTAGGTTTTATATGCAAAAAAAGTTTTATCTGACCCATTAATCTTCTCATTCTTTCACTGTATTTCTTGTATATCTTTTCAATTTTCTCAACATGTGAATCCTTGTTTATAATTCTATTCTGTACCAGGCACTAGTCATCTTTCTCGATTTTACTTTAACCTCTATTTCATTTGTTATTCAGGATGCTCCAGCTTTGGAAGCCTCTAGCACAAAAGACTTCAAAAATCAACTGCAATGAAAGACCTCCATATTTTGTACAAGGCATCACAAAATTTTCCACAAAGCCCATCTTCGGCAGTCTATAAAACCAGGTGGGTCAATCTAATTTTTCCAATTGCTGTTTATAAAATATACATTATTTCACAAGGAACAACAGTTGACATAAAACATTCAATGGACACACTATCACCAGTACACCCCTTTTCAAAATCTCATTTACAATATTTGCAAATAGAATTCCAGATCCACTTTCAGCAGCCAGAGCATTTTAATCCCCTTTCAAGTTGGTTTCTCAAACAAAAATATTTTCCTCATTCTCAACCATAAGCAATATTATTAAAGTGACCATGCAAGAGGAAGTTGAACATTGCAAATCATCACTTAAAAAAAAGGAATAGCTTTGTGTTCTTTGGTTCACTTAAGGATGAAAACTCAAGCACGCATTTATCCACACTGAAATATTGTAAATGTTTTATTTGCCCTTCAAAAACTCTCAACTATAGGGAGATAGATCTTACTACTTGGTTCTGATGCACCAAAATTAGCATCTGGTCTAGTCAGTGTGCACAAGCAATTCAATCTGCCAATCATCCTTTGACTTGTTAGATATATCATCTTTCTGTGAGAACCTAGTGTGATTAATTGGATGGAAATAACACTCTCTAAATAGAGGTGTCAATTTAAAGTTAAAGTTAGCCAGGACACACTTTGCTTAATATCTAAGCTAATAGATTTAAAGGCCCTACAAATACAAATCCTAATTTCAAATTCTATTCTAATATAATTACAAGATGTCTCAAATTACCATGCACCACTCTAAGTCATAAAAGTGCATTTGGAAGATGCCCAAATGTTTGCCTTTATGGTAAGCAATTAGGCAGAGGAATTTTTAAATGTTGAACACAACTGTTTAGCAAAGCGGATCTCAGTAACAACAAAGAAGAAAGTCTGGAATCATCAGTGCAGTCACAGACACTCTTGATTAGTTTTCATAGATTTAAACTTTGGACCTACTTCCTCTTCAGTTGAAGTTTGTAAAATTTGTTACGTTTTGGAACAGCATCTTTAAGGACAGGCTCATGCAACCTGTTTGGAAATCTGTTTGACAACAGGCAAAAATCAAAAGAGGGCCCAAACTGTGGAGCAATCATGGAGCTCACAATAGATAAACTCAAGACTCCCAAAGTCCCAGAAAGATCTTGGGTGCATTGGGCTGTCAACAGCTCTGCTATAAACTGCCCATTTACTTTAAAGAAAAGTGCACGTCAAGGTCAAAAATAGCTAATCAGCAATCCTATCAGGGAACAAAGCGAAAGGGTTTTCACATTACCATGGGGTACAGCACAGAAGAAGCATTTTTGAGTTTGCAGATGACACCAAGATTGGTAGTATAGTGGACAGTGAGGAAGGTTATCTAAGATTACAAAAAGATCCTGATTCATTGGGTCAATGAGCTGAAGAATGGCAGATGGAGTTTAATTCAGATAAATGCGAGGTATTTCGTATTGGTAAAACAAACAAAGGCAAGGCCTACACAATTGAAACTAGGTCAGAGAGACCCAATGATTCACAAACATAATTCTTTCAAGTTTTCATCACATAGATAAGGTAGTTAAGGCGGCATTTAGGATGCTTGCCTTCATTGCTCAGACTACTGAATATAGAAGTTGGGAAATGAGGTTGAGGTTGCACTGGAGGTTAGTGAGGCCTCTCCTGGAGCACTGTGTCCAGTTCTGGTCGGCATGTTTAGGAAGGATATTAAGTTGGAAAGGGTTCGGATGAGATTTGCCAGGAATGAAGGGTTTGGGTGATTAGGAGAGGCTGGATAGGCTTGGACTTTTTCCACTGAATTGTAGGAGGTTGAAACATAAAAACACTGATGATAGGAGCAGGGAGGCAGCCATTCGGCCTGTCAAGCCTGCTCCGCTATTTTCACTATCAATAGCAACCAACAGCCTAATCCTGCTTTCTCCCCATAACCTTCGATACCATTTCTGAAACCACACCCCTCCCCCACCCCCACCCCCACCAAGTGCTACATCTAGTGATCAGAGATAATGGGAACTGCAGATGCTGGAGAATCCGAGATAACAAAGTATGGAGCTGGATGAACACAGCAGGCCAAGTATTGTGCTCCTAAAATGCTGCTTGGCCTGCTCTGTTCGTCCAGCTCCACACTTTGTTATCTGTTATATCTAGTTGCTTCTTGAATACATTCAATGTTTTGGCATCAACCACGTCCTTGATAACAAACTCCACAGGCTCACCACTCTTTGGGTGAAGAAATGTCTCATCTCTGTCCTAAATTGTCTACCCTGAATGCTCAGGCTGTGAACACTGGCTCTGGGCATACCCACCATCAGGAACATCCTCCCTGCATCTACCCTAACTAGTCCTGTTAGAATTTTATAAGTCTCTACGAAATCCTCCCTCATTCATCTGAACTTTAGCAGAAACATACCTAAGCTAGTCAATGTCGCTTCACACATCAGGCCTGCCATCCCCGGAATCAGCCTGGTAAACCTTCACTGCATTTTCTCGCAAGCAAGAGCGTCCTTCCTCGGTAAAGGAGGCCAAACATTCTAGGTGTGGGCTCACCAAGGCCCTGTACAACAGCAACAACACATCCGTACTCCCATACTCAAAACCTCTTCGCAACAAGGGCCAACATACCACTTGCTGCCCTGTATGCTTACCTTCAGCAACCAGTGCACAAGGACAACCAGGTCCTGCTGCACACTCCCCTTTCCCAACTTACAGCCATTCAGGTAGTAACCTGCCTTCTTGTTTTTGCTTCCGAAGTAATAACTTCACAAATTATACTGCATCTGCTATTAATTTGCCCACTCACCCAATCTGTCGAGATCACGAAGGATCTCTGTATCCTCATCATAGTTCGCCCTCCTGCCCAACTTGGTATCATGTGCAAACTTGAAAAGGTTATATTTTGGACCCTCAACCAAATCATTAATATATATTGTGAAAGCTTGGGTCCCTGCGGCACCCCACTAGTTACTGCCTGCCAATTTGAAAAGGACCCATTAGTTCCTACTCTTTGGTTTTCTCTCTGCCAGTTTTGTATCAATCTTAATACACTTCACCCCCCTCCCTGCCCCCACCTCCCATCCCACACACTCTAATCTTGCATATTAATCTCTTTTGTGGGACCTTGTCAAACACTTTCTGAAAGTCCAAATATACTACTACAGTCCTGACTGGCTCACCCTTGTCAACTCTACAAGTTACAACTTCATAGAATTCCAACAGATTTGTCAAGTTGGACTTCGGCTTCGTAACTCCATGCTGAAGCATGACCTTAGAATTTTATAAAATCACAAGAGGCATGAATAGTGTAAATGGCAGGTGTCTTTTCTCAAGGGTCGGGGGAGTTCAAATCTAGGGGGCATATTTTCAAAAGGTGAAAAGAAAAATATTTTTTTAAAAAAAGGCAATTTCTTTCTTTTAAAAAACAAAGTGGTTCATTTGTGGAATGAACCTTCAGAGGTAGCGGTGAATGCAGGTACAGTTACAATCTCTTCTAAACATTGAGATAAATATATGAATAAAATGTTTGGAGGGATATGGGACTAGCTTAGTCTGGTCTGCGTGGATTGGTTGAAGTGAAGGGTATGCTTCCATGCTGTAAGACTCTGATTCTAGAAAACTCCCTTGGCTTTGTAAGTTATCACAAAAAGCCAGAGGAAGTCAGTTTCCGGTCAAAAAAATGCATCCAACAGCAATCTAGAGACTTCAGGGTATATATTCAGGTATGCCCACAGGGGAAGAATGAAGGCAGGCTTCACTGCTAGTAGTGGAGTTAGGAAACTCCAAAACAAAACTGAAAAAACCTCAAAGCTGTGACTTAACATTCATACTAGTTGAAATCACTTTTTGAACTATTCATTACCCTGCACTATCTTCCAGTTTCTTTGACAAATTCTAGCATGTAACAATGGGAATAATCTTGACATTACTGTTCAATGTCTTATTCTTTTATGTTTTACTTAGTGCACCTGAATCCTTTTATTTGTATCATTCATTCTAGCATACACTAACTTCCTGATGTTCTCCTTTCATTGCTGTGTCCTGCAACAATTTAATAATACCCTTAGAGTTGAGTTTTTAATATGAATGTCTTTAAAAACTGAAATAGGACTCAAATCAGTCAAAAGATTGTCCAAGACAGACACGGGCAGCAAAGTTCCATTGATTCTCATTAGCCTACTATGGCTCCTGGTGATGTATCAATTTCAAAATTCTCAATCATGTGCAAATCCCTCCATTGCCATGTCCCACCCCCACTCTACAATCTTCTTCATATTTGGATCACACAATCTGCATCGTCAATTTCAGACCACTTGGGCATCCCCGATTTTAAAATCAAATCCACAGTTCAAGGCCTTGACTTCAACTAGCAACATCTTAAGTTCTGTAATCCCTCCTCTAAACAACCTAAAGATGCTCTTTAAAACCTACCTATTTAATTAACGTTAGGAACAACAAATAAATTTAAGCTTCATTTACATTTATATTGTATCATGCTTGGGGGTGGATGCAAGAGACAGAGCCACATAGCTTTAGTCACACGTTTTAAGAGCTGCTGTTAATAACTTCAGTTCCAGAAAATCTGGAGGCCTATTTGTATACATGCATTTTTAATGCAGTCTTCCAACTTTTGAGGCGAGGGGACAATGGTTGAGTGCATCAAAAGAAAAAGGATAAAAAACATGCTTTTGCTAGCAACACAAGTCTGGTGACACAGACAGAAAAATTCAGAAGTCATGTAGTATGTGGCTGTGCCAGAGAGGGTTAAATTCTCTCATCATGAACCCTAAAATATACTGAAACTGAGCGCAGAGAACTCTGTGGTGAAGGTGAAGCAATAGACTTTAGTTTGCTGAGATTACAAGGTGTAGAGTTGGATGAGCACAGCAGGGCCAAGCAGCAGAGGAGCAGGAAGGCTGAAGTTTTTGGGCCTAGACCCTTCTTCAGCCTTCCTGCTCGGCCCTGCTGTGTTCATCCAGCTCTACACCTTGTTATTGCAGATACTCCAACACCTGCAGTTCCTCCTATCTCTGAAATGAGTTTAGTTTGCTGCTTGTTTTAGGTGTCTCAGGTAGAGATACCAGCTGACAGGAAAGGATTAGTGAAGGTGCAGAAACTTGACAAAAAGAAACTTGTTGTGACTATGCCAGCCAATACACAAAAGCTTACTGTGGTGACAGTGCAAAGCTCTCACTGAAATTTTTGGTATTGTATGAATATTGCTGGGATAAAAAGGAATAATCCAAATTTGAATCCTTTAGCTAATATTTGCACTGAAATTTTTCGAACCTTTTCATTTGATATAGTATAGTTCTTTTTCCTTGATATTTATTCTGCACTTTGAAGGGCACTTGCAGACTCTTATGAACATGTTCAGTCACTGACCACCATGGTTTTAAAAATAAAGAAAGTTGGGTCCTATCAAACCAGGTGTCATCTACAGGCTGATTTTCCAGCATTAAACATGAGCTTGGAACATAGCACCAAACTATTCATCAGGATTCCAATAACTACTTTTGTGGCACAATGTCAAAACATATTTTAGAATGCTTCAATCAGACACCTTGGGATGTTTTCACTGTACTAAAGGCACTATATTGATACCAGTCGATATTGTCAGAAACAACATTAAACCATCAGGTGAAACTAACATTCACTAAGGTCTTCCTCCAGCTCCTACCAGAGCTATTAAGTCTCATGATGACTTCCTGACCTATTTACTAAAACCCATCCTGATTACTGGAGTTCCATCGTCAAATGCCAGCTGGATCCAAAACTGTAGTCACATGCAAATACGGGATCTGGTACCTTTTTGTATGTTTAGAGTTTGAATAACAGTGTAAATTTCAAAGCACATGAGGTACTGAGATCATCATCTTAGGTCAGAATTCATAGATTCATATAGTGCAGAAAAGGCTCTTCAACCCATCAAATCTGCACTGACATAACTACCACTTGAAGGCATGCTATTCCCAATTTCCTGCACTCGTTTCATATCTCTGAAGGTTATGATATTTGAAGGGCCGTCCAAATTTTTTTTGAGAAAGGTTGCAACATGTACCTTCCCAAGCAGTGCATTCCATATTCCCTCCAACTGCCGAGTGAAAAAAAAGTTTTCCAAAATCCTCCCTGAATCTCTTGAGTCTTAGCCTAAATCTATGCCCTCTAGTGATTGACCTCTCTACTGCGGGAACAGCTACTTTCTAGTCAGGCTGTCCATACCCCTCAAATCTTATACAATTCAAATCATTTCCCCTCAGTCTTCTCTGGAACAGAGAAAACAAATTATCACGTTAAGTTTTTTTTGAGCTGAGAGCGCACTGCAAGATCACCTGGACATGAGTATTTTGTCAGCTTGAATTTTTTAACTTTTAAAAGTTTAAGTCTGTCTAGTCTCTCCTTACAGCTCAAATTTCTCCATCCCACACAGTAGTCTGTTGAACCTCCTCTGTACCCCTTCTAGTGCTATCACATCCTTCTCGTGGCGAGATAACAAGAACTGCACACAGTACTCCAGCAGTGTCCTGGCCAATGCTCTGTACAACACCAACATTATCTCCTTGTTCTTATATCTATGCCAAGACTGATACAAGCATGTTTCCCATATGCCTTCTTAACTATCCTTTTCACGGGATCTACCAACTTCAAGATCTCTGAATAATTACCCCAAAAATCCCTCTGCTCATCTAAACTACCCAGTGTCCTGCCATTCATTAAATACTCCCCCATCTTGCTGCTTCTTATAAGCATCAATGAGCACTTATCAAGGTTGAATACCCATCTGACCAACTATCTTTATCCTTCTGTAAACCTGGTGTCTGAAAATTTGCTCAATATTCCACCCACATCTTCATCATTTAGGTATATAACAAACAATAGGGTCCCATTAATGATCCCTGTGGGACACTGCTTCTACCATTACCCTTTGGTGTCCTATTACTAAGCCAGTTTCTGATCCAAAAACAAAGTTGATGCAAAAGCTCAGTAGGTCTGGCAGCATCTGTGAAGGAGAAAACAGAGTTAACGTTTCAGGTCCGGTGCCCTACATTTGCTTTAACCTTCTCAACTAGAGTACCATGTGGGACCTTGCCAAAAGCTTTGAAGATACAGTTTATGTGAAGTTCAGCTGAATTTCACTGAACCTCACATTTTTGCAAAATTCTAGGAAATTCATTAGACATGACCCCCCCTCTGACAAAGCCATGCTGACTATACCTAATTACCCCATCACGCCTTTCAAAGTGGGTATTAATTCACTCCTTCAGAATTTTCTCCAATAGTTTCCCTAATTGTTTAATAATTATGAAAAGACCAATGATGATTAACAAAATCACTTTATTCACTGAAAATCTTCCAAAGTTCAATTTTTTTTTAAACTGAAAAAAATTCAAAGGAAATATTGCCATGTCCAGGTCATCTTACTTTGCACTCTCTTGGCTAAAAAAATTAAAAATTGGTAATCTATGAAGCTTCACTTAAAATTCATTTTGTAGATTTGTATCCAAATAACCTTTCAGATAACTTTTCACATATGACATGATGCATACTTCCAATTATGGATCAGATTGTCACTATCACATGGACATGACAGAAAATTCTAAACATGCTCAGATTGTGGAATTGCCCTGCTGCTGGAGACTAATAGCAATCCCAACTAAAAATATGAAACCAAAATGGAAGAAGGAAACCAATAAAGGAGAAATAGAGGTTTACGACCAGACTAGTAGGACTGAGGAGTAACAGTCAATGCAGCTAATCAGGAGGATCAACAGAGGTACAGCAGAAATGTTAAGGGTAAGAAAAGGGTTTAAAAAAATAAGAACGTTTCTGGGAATCGGGCACTGAATAGAATAGAGAGAACAAGGAAATCGAGTCAAATGATCCAAGAGGCAAAAGGTCAGCAGCAGGTGGGGATGTAGGGGAGGGAAAATAGACAAACAAAACAATAAAAAGCAGCAGCATGAAGTCGTAGGTAGTGCTAAGCTACCGAGATAACACAAGCAGCACATATCTGGTGATGATCATCAAATTTGATCTTTCCCACTATAGCTCAAAAGAAATATAACATTTCAAGAGAAGAAAAACAGAAAGTACAGAAAAACTTAAAGATAAAGAGACAGTAACAAAAACACAGGAGAAGAAGGAACATAATCAATGGTGCAATGGATAACTGTAACCAAACTCTTTGGATGTGATCGACCCCTTACCAATCCTTGCAGTTCCAAATGCGATTTATCAATAGATGCAAACAGAAGAATAAATGATAAAGGACACTTTAAAATTCAGAAATAATTATGTTGCAGTCTACAAAGGTTAGGACCGGAATGACAATATCCTCAAACTCCACTTCACCACATTTAGTCTTTAGTTTTCCTGTTACAGTTCTTGACTGCTCTACTACCACACACACCCGAGCTCACTATACATCTTGCTGAAAATAAAAAGATTACTGGCCCATTCTACTAGGAAGCCATGCTCCATAGCCCAAATCAATATTATTCCTTTCAAATGGCTCCCCATCCATCATGGATCCCAATTCTAAACACTGGGTTAAGGATACTCCAAGCTAACATCATGCTACCTTCAAGACAACAAATATATATCCAACTACAGCATCTCAGACTTTATTCTTTCCCCAGCTTCCAACATTGCTATCATCATTTCTCTACATGACCAGCTCAAGAAAAATATGCTATTCCCTCCATCCGACTGTCTCCTGCTAGTACCCAGCCTCTGAATCACCAAGAACTCATGTAGCATTCTTCACAATAACAAATGGCAATGGACACCTTATAGCTGGAGGCTGAATCACAGGGGATCTCACCAGGATTTGTGTAGAAAACAGCAAAGGTATCATGTCAATAAGTAGTCAGTCAACACAAATAAATGCTTTTTGAAAGCATTCACAATATGTATGGCAATATCAAAACAACACTTCAATCGACCATCACCAAAGGTTGATGCTTTGAACTCTGCAGATAGAAGAGCTTTCAGTCAGGAACAAGCAAATTGTCAGTTAGCAATGCACTATTCCAAGCTACACTCATGAAACGGATCTCTCTCTGACAATGCTTGCTGATATTCTACAGCTGCCTATCCCATATGATTGATACAAAAGCTTTATTACTGGAGTTCAAAAATATCAGGTCACTGCCTAACAGCAAGGACAGAACCTGAAAAAGGACAGATTATTTTCTCTGCTATTCAAGTATACCAAGTTCCATCTACTGCCACACTATCACAATACTGCGTTCTTCTGCTACAGACAAGGATCTGGCCCAAAGGTTGTGGGTGATGCAACCATCATCACATTATGAACACGGACAATTGAAGGACTTGCTACAACTTCTGGGGCATCTCATTCCTCAGATTCACCAGCAAGAACTTTGTTAGCCTTTTTAGTTAGGCTCCATCAGAAACTAAAAAGGTACAATGTGGTTTCAGAGCAAGCAGGTCCCTGGTAGACTTGATCTCCCTTTACAAGCTTCAAATATACAGAATAGTAAGAATCTTTCCACCTTGCCGTTTTCGATATCACACCAACAGTTAACAACATGAATGGGAAGACCTCCAAAAGAGAGAAGGAAAAAAAAATAGACAGGCTGCATCATAGCCCCTTTTCCTTTCCATGCTAATAAGCCACATCACACAATTGCATAAATGCATTGTTCTAAAAGCAATATTCCTTCCAACTTCAGTGTGATATATGTTGTTGTCAGCTTGTTGCTCTGGACAGTCACTTTAAGAGATGCACAACCATGTTTGTGCACATATCACAAGGAAACACTGCTTCTGTCCTGACAGCATCATTCTCTGCAGTTTGTCTAGGCTTGCAGCAACCTCAAGTCCGTAGGTACAAGTTAGGCCCTTTAAATGCTGCAGATTGCAGTTACGTGGAGGAAAAAAAAATGTAAAAGGGATCTCATATTCCATGAAATAAAAAGGAAACACTGCCATGAAGCATGGCCTCAGTAACCATGATTTTTTCAGTGTACAGTATGTTAATAAAACCAAGCAGCTCCACAATAACCACAAGGTCCACAGAAACAGCAAACCAAGTATCCAATAAATGCTGAGTCAGATATATGGTTTGAAAAACTGCCAAAATTTCTTGCCTCTGGAAGCAAGACCGACAGTATTACAGAAGCATAGCAGCGTCAGTATTTATAACTGCTGTAAATTCACATTATTAGGTATAAATTTGGAGTAATGACCTACAACTCCCCCAACACAAATGGCAAGACTAGGGCGAAATATTCTTGAAGATATGTTTACATTACAAAAGAAAGAGGTTTGCCATCAATAAACAGCGATATTGGAAAGGTTAAGGATCTGGAGATGGAAGCCCATTTGATATTAACTTGTTCAAGGTACTGAGCAAGGTTTTCCAAAACAACTGAAATTCTTGGAAATTAAAAAAAATGATCCGAGCTAAATAAGTAGATTGACAGAGAACTAAAATGTAAAGTCACAAGTTAATTTAATGCATATTTTGCCAATGCTTTTGACATTCAATAGACAATAAAAAGTGGTTCAGATGTTTATTTCCTGAACTATAGTGCCCTTCATTGGGCTCAAATGCTCGAATGAAAGCCAACTAATGGAAACCACTGTTTAATTCAGAGATAATGGGAACTGCTGATGCTGAAGAATCGAGATAACAAAGTGTGAAGCTGGATGAATACAGCAAGCCAAGCAGCATCTTAGGAGCACAAAAGCTGACGTTTCGGGCCTAGACCCTTATCTTAACAGGATATGTTTACCAATCAGAACACCTCATTTCTTTGGCCCAGCAGGTAAACAGATAGGTACACTGAAGTGACAGACAAGATGTACATAGCTTAAAGCAGTATTTCCCCACACACACAGCTAGCTTTTCTAGACAATTAACCTAACTGTACTGTCACACTATTAGTTATGTTACAGAACAACTTCAACTCAATCCAACTAGGATAATGGATTTTCAAGATTTGCTATCTGTACTTTGTAACACAAATTTTACTAAATTGCGTGTTAAATATTTCTAATGTCAAGGCATTTTATAAACTAGAGACTTACAAAAATCACCAGTGCAAAGGTCTTTGTATATCTGATGATTAGTAAGGACTCTGGTCAAGATGGATCGCATTGCTCCTCCCATCTTAGTCAGATCTTCCAGAAGAGAAATCAGGGGTTCCATCTGTTGGAGTGTCTTCTGGAGATCTCGTTCAGTTGCCAGATCAGAAACTACAGAGGAAGTAGAAACAGACAGGACATTTTCATCAAAATAAAATTTATAACTGTACCGCATAATAAATTGTAGACTTATTTTCAGGCTATACCGAGAATAATAAATTATGGATTCTAACCACATCCAGTCTGTGCAAATCAGCAATTCACCTTTCTTAGGTAACGTCAAATTACTTGGCCAAATCTGAGAAGTTTAAGCTGGATGGCAGTAAGTAGTTTTCTGTTTTTGCTACAGAAACAAAAAAAGATAATGTCTAGGTCTTTGAAGCAATGCACAGAAGGATGACTAAGATGATTAAAGTATCAGAAGTAAGTGCTATGAAGAAAGCCTGAATGCTTCAGAATGGAAAAGAAAGCATTTCTTGAGGTTTGCAAGACACCAGATGGAAAAAAAGATTAATCCTAAATGATATTCTAAATTCAATGACTGCAGTTCAAGACAAATGGGTGAAAATTGTTGAAAAAGTCAGGACAAATCTGAAGGGTACTATCAAAGCACACGATACAGTTCCACATTATCTGGGTTAGAATAGAACAGTGCAAGATTGAATCATTCAAGTTCAGTAACATCATGGGATGAATATCCACATTTCTACAAGGGGAAAATGAGAAAATAGCTTTTGATCAGTTCAGTAAGACGTGCACTGATAAATATCACCCTTTGTATGCATCATCATTTTTCTCTTCTCATGAAAAGAGGGTCAGAGGGAGCTAATATCAGAAGGGTTAATATTAAAATATATCAAGTTTTTCTTTATTCGTTGACAGGATGAGGGTGTCGCTAGCTAGGCAGCATTTAATGCCCATCCCTAATTGCCCAGAGTCAACCACATTACTGAGGGTCTGGAGTCACATGTAGGCCAGACCAGGTAAGGATAGCAGTTTCATTCCCTAAGGGCATGAGTGAACCAGATGGGTTTTTCCAACAATTGACAATGGATTCACAGTCATCGTTTGATTCTTAATTCCAGTTATTTATTGAATTCAATTTCCACCTTCTGCCGTGGCAGGAATCGAACCCAGGTCCCCAGAACATTATCTGGGCCTCTGGATTAGGAGTCCAGTGATAATACCACTAGGCCATCACCTCCCCCTAGGTGGGTTAGCATTGTTGTAGTCAAGCAGGTCTCTGCCTAGCATGATGAATACTTGACAGAGGGCAGTCTGGAATGTCAGCTCAGCAATTGTAACAATAAAAACCTCAGATTGTGTGAACATATTTTTCATGGCTACATAGAGAAAGCCAATAAGAGGAGCCAAATTCCATAGTAGACATTTGAGATTAAGGAACATCTGCTGTGTCTATAAAATTCAACTCATTCCTACGGTTGTAAAATTCACATGGTGTACATGCTGGTGTTGTGCAGTTAATAGCGAATAGCTATCACAAAACATTGCAGCAAAACTAAAGAGTTATGAACTATAAACAGGTGCTGAAAATTCTGTAGCACTGAGTTCTTTGGAGTGACCAATACCTTCTCCCAAGCCTTTGCTCAAAAAAAAGTCATCACTTAGTTGATGCTGCAGGCTCAGTGTTGGATGAATTTATTGTTACAAGTAGCAAAGCACAGTGAAAAGCTTTGTTCACGAGCAGTACAGATCAAGGCAACTCAGGAGGTACAGGCTACATTGCACGGGTATGTGCTAGGTGAGATCACATAAGCAAGATCAATTCTTATTTATTTGAGGCAAGAGAATCCATTCAGTCTAATAATAGTTGGGAAGAAGCTGTTCCTGAACCTGGTCATTTGTGTGTTCAGACTCCTCTCTTCTGCCTGATGGAAGAATTATAAGAGATTATCAATGATCCATCGCACCCTGGTAATATTGGCAGCGAGCCATGTAAATACAGTCCATGAATGGAAGGATGGCTTCTGTCATGTTCTGAGCTGAGCTCATGATCTTCTGCAGTCTTAGGGCCCTGGGCAGTGCAGTTGCCATACCAGTCCATTATGCACCTAGACAGAATGCTTTCAATGGTGCACCTGCAGAAGCTGGTGAGAGACCTTATGGGCATGCCAAAATTTCCTGAGCCACCTGAGGAAGAGGCATTGTTGCACCTTCTTGACTGTTGCATCTACATGGCAAATCCAGAACAGATTGTCGGTTATCATCACCCTGAGGAACTCTGCACTCTCCACCCCCCTTCCATTGATGTAGATGGAGGCATATTCTTCTTTCTTTCTTTCTCTAGTCAATGATCAGCTCTTTAGTTTTTGATGTCAGAGAAAAATTGCTTTCATTGCACCACATCACTAGTCTCTCTACTTCTCTTCTGACTCATTGTTGTTAGATATCTATGCCACCATGGCAGTGACATCAGCCAACCTGTAGATTGCATTCATTTGGAATTTGGCAACACAGCTGTGGGTGTTTATAGGGAGTACAACAGGGGTCTGACGTTGCATCCTTGGGGGTCTCCAGTGTTGAGTGTTATTGTGGAGCAGCCACAGTTACCTATCTTCACTGATTGCAGTCTACTGATCAGAAAACTGAGGGTCCAGTTGCAGAGGACAGAGCCAAGATCAATTTCTGACCACCACAACTGGCATAGTCAATAGATTCCAGAAGGCTCAAACCTTGGTGCCGAATCAAACATCAATGGTGGAGGGGTGAGTATGCTTACTTTACCACCTGTTAGATAGGCAGTTTTCAGGATGGGAAGCCGGTGCACCACTCAAAAATCTGAGCCAAAGTACAAGACTACAGGACCAAAAAGAGGGAACAGCTCCAGAATCAGTTCCACAGGTAGAGAAGAAAGTAATACTGTTCAGGGTATACCAGGTGACATCACAAAAAAGGTCAGTGGTCCATTCACACAAGGAATAAAGAATAATTGCAGGGTAAAACAAAAGACAGGCCCATTTCCCCCACAGGGAATTAGTGATAGTCAGGCTTCAAAGAAGGAACAGTCCCAGATAGTGCTCAAAATAGGGACCACAGGGTCATCCACCAAATTCTTGGTGAATAAGGATAAACAAAATGGCAAAGGAAAGCTGGGATTCTTCATGGACCCCACGCAAAGAGCAGTGGGAAGACCATATGAAGAGAGCAGGGAATGACTACTACTCAGAAAAATGTAGAGGTAAAAAGATTAACTCAGGTGAGAAAATGGTTGTTAACAGGGAAGATGAACTTTGGATTATGTTCACTGGACTTAACAAGATGACCGGGGCCTCCACTGGGCGACTGCTCCCAAGATTATTCCAATTTGGGCAAGGTAGACTTGGGAAACAAGGACAATAAAAATATAAGTGTTGGGACAGGTATGGTCCATGATCTGGCTTGGAAACTCCACCCTGCTATGATCCCCTGCATTCAACAGCCCAAATGATGGCTATGTAGCTGGCCCTTCCAAGTGAGGATAGTCTGAGCAATGGTCAGTGCAGCACCCATAGAAACAAAAGACAGAGACAAGTGCCTGATCCACCAACTTTTGACAAACCAGACCCTTGACCAAAGCCATACACAAAATTGAGACACTGGAGCAGCTTCAGGCCCAATTATGGCCTTTAGAATTCTATAGTTCTAGAATTACTTAAGCGTGAAAATGCAGATTTTGGAAACAGTTAGAGGAAAAGAAAGATTTACAGTAAGCACACACATTCTCAAAAGATCAGTGTCCCTGAAAAAAATTGCACCAAATGTTCAGCCAATATCTACGAAGAATCATGGATAACAGAAAATAGCACTCCCCATCTGTGACAGGAGTTCAGAAAATCAGTACAGGGAATGTCAGGCAACTTAAGTTGTTAAGAGGCAATACTTATAGGTTCAGCCAGTCAAAGCCTGGGAGAAATTCCAGAAAAAAATGCTGAAAGTCGATAATATACAAGGAATTATTTTCCTAGTAGTTAATAAGACTTGTAATTGCATTGATTATCAGACCGACTGGCACCATTTTTGACCTATCTTCTGACTCCAAGCCGCTTGTTATGCCGAGACTTCAAAAGTGCAATAACTCCCCATGCCCAGCCTTTACTTGTGCAGGATGCCCCTGTCTATCCAGGGGAGAGAAAATATGTTGCAAGGGCAAGGATCTATAGCAGTAAGCAGGACTAGCGATGAGGAGGAGATACAATAAGCAGAAAATTACTTCTGAAAAATAAAATTAGCTCATTTACCAATGCCAATGTATTTCAATTTACAACATAGTGTGTTTTAATTCCTGATAAAAGGAAATCTCCAGAAATGTCACTCCAGTTTTAACACTGATGGTTTATGGGAACTCACATTTATTTTCAGAATTGCAACCACAGTTTTGGATGATGGCTTATTATATGTCCTAACTGGCATCAGGTCTTGTCTACATGTAGAACCAATTTAATTGTCTGGTTCAAGAAGTTTGATCAATTTATTTCTTCCCTGGGTGCAAATTCATCTTTGGGAGGACCTGGACCAATTTATCAAAATATGGTTAACACTTTCCAAGTCATTCCTGATTTGAAATCCAGAGGTGTATTTTAAAGGCACCAAAGCATGACTTCAATCATCAATTTGCTTTTCAATTTTATCTGTCACTTCGGTCCAATTCCATGCAACGTCCCCACAGAAAAAATCAACATGATCATCTGTAGAACGTTGTTGAATACAGCCTACTTCCAGCAAGACAGACCCAACTGAGAAATACCATACCTTCACTGTATAATTCAACCCACAAAATATATTTGTATTATTTCCATTGCTTCACATGCGTACCACCTGCCCCTTTGGGTGGGTTTAATAAAAACATTTCTGGTGGAAACGTTTCCACCTACAAAATGTTAGTATTCATATGGTTCTACTTACATCACCCCCAAGATCACTTTTCCTGTTGTGGGGTAATCCACTTGAACATCTTGATCACCAAGATTTTCTTCAAGCCACTAGTCTGATTTTAGCCAAATGTCCCATCAGGAAGCACTTTTTTTTTTGCATATAATCCACCTGCATAAAAATGGATGTCCTCTATCTCCTGGTAGCACAGTTGTATCAATCAAATTCTTGCCAGCTCTCCAAATCTTTTTGCTTGGAATCCCTTATCAACTTTAATTTGCTCGCGGCCACGAAAACTTCTCAATCTTAAGAGGCTTCCACTTCTCATGGTATTCCCAACATGATGGGAGCTACATATGAACTATATACAATTTTCTAATTGGGTTTTTAAATTTGATTTTTAAAAATAGTAGCATATGGGGACGGTTACTTTTCTGAAGTGTTTAAAAATAAGGTTAGACATTCCTTCCCAGTAATCAAGTTTGTCCACAACTAGAATGTTAATGGTTGTTTTTAAAAAGGAGGCTCATGCAGAGTTTGCAACTACTGAAAATAGTAGCTTCCTTTTGGCTCAAAATAACCAAGGATTGATGTTACCTTACAAAAGCCAAGGTCTGAAAGTTTTAGGTAGTTTGGACAAGACATGATATAAATTTATTTCCTAGGAAAGACAGAGACAGTTCAAGAACAGCACAGTTACATCAGTAGGAAAGTTCAGTTTGTAAAATTTCCTAACCAGGAATGCTCAAGTAGAACATATGATATGAAATGGGAGCAGAAATAGTCCATTCAACCCTTCAAGCCTGCCCCACCATTCAACAACAATCATAGCTGTCTATATCAAGCTTCAACTCCACTCTCGCATTAGCTCATCATAGCCCTCCATAACTCGGATTCAAAAATATATCCACTTCCTCAATAAATACTTTCAGTGATCTAGCTTTATATCCCTCCATGGAGGAGAATGCCAGACATTGACAACTAATAGTTTGAGATTCCCCCAGTGGAGACATCTTAACTACCACCCAATCCAGACTCCTCAGAATCTTGTATGTTTCAACAAGATTCCCCATCATTCTTCTCAGCTCTATTTCGAGGCCTAACCAATTTAGCTCAATCTTTATCCCAGCAATCAATCAGTTTAGTGGATCTCTTTTAAACACCCACCAATGCCAATATATCATTTTTATAAAATGGGGGGGTGGGGGGCAATTATACACAATATTCCAGGTACAGCACTCTGTACAGTTGTAATACGATTTTCCTACTTGTAAAAAAAGTCAAACCCGCTGTCAATAAAAGGCCAAAATTCCATTTGCATTGTTAGCTATTTCTTGCACCTGCATGCTAACTTTTTGTTTCACGTTCCAGAACACCCAAATGTCTGTGATGCAATTTTTAGGAGTCTCTTTATTGAAATATTACAGATTGATTCTTCCTACCAAACCACATGGCCTTATACTTTCCTATATTCAACTTCATCAGTCAAATTTCTGCCAATTTACTCAACTTCTCTATACCTCCTTGCGCTATTTTTGCAGCCATTTCCTTTAAAACCTTTGGATTTAGCCATCAGGTTCTAGTTTGTGTTTAATCCCAATAGTTTGTCAAATATTTTGTCCTTTGCCTTGGAGATTACAAGATCTTTCCATCTGTTAGTTTATACATTCTCTAATGGGATGTTTACAGTGTCCTCCACTGTGAAGACCAATGCAAAAATATTGGTTTGGATTATCTGACCACTTCACTGCTCCCATTATTAATTCCCCAGTTGCATCATCTAAGGTCCCACACTTACTTCAGACACTCTTTAAAAAGACTAGGAACTCTTATCATTTCTTACCCAACTTATTCTCAATAACCTATTTTCTTCCTCTTTACCAGCTTTTTAAGTCTTCCACTGTTAGTTGTGAAAAAAAACATACATTACCACCCCTTTTCATCATTTCGTATGCCTTGGTTTTTGATTGGATACTCCCCTTGACCCTCTCTTAACCACAGGTAGGCTCACCCTTCTCAAGCAGTCCTCCTTTTTTGATCAGGATAGGTTTTAGTTGGCATTAAGAAATATTTATTTAACATGTTTGCCCGTTCATCCGTTGACTTCTGCTTTTGTATATTCTTCTCAGCCCACTTTAGACAATTCTCTTACTTCTTCTGTAATACTCCTTATTTAAACTGAGGACACAGAGTTACTCTCTCCTAAGCTGAATTTGAAATTCGACCATGTTATATTCCTCCCTGCCAGGATCCCTTAACTGCAATATCTTTCATTGAATTTTTTCTTATTACACATTACTCATTCCAAAATAGCCTGTTCCCAGGTACATCTACCTGTCAGGTTTTTTTTTAAAAATATAAAATTTTGTCCATGACTATTTCCAACCTTTTCAGTATAATTGTTGCAGCCTGCTTTATTTTAGGTGTAAAACATTATCTAAGAAATGCAGATGTGGTGGAAGTTGTTTCAACTTTTTTTTTGAAACCAAAAAGGTTAATAGATTCTTGTTAGGCAAGGGAAGCAAATCTTAAAATTGGGGGAATGGCAATGTGCAATTCAAAATACAAACAGATCAACCATGACCTTATTGAATGGCAGAGCAAATTTAAGTAGGCAAGTAGTCTACGTCAGATAGTTTGTATGTTTGCACCCATTACTTGCATAATGTGGGGTTGCTGGAACAACTGGTGGGTGAAGGATCTCTGGGATATCCCTACTGGTTCAAGATGCGCCTGACCAAGGATCCAAAAGCAGCATGTTAACATTAGTAAAAAGTTAATTATTAAAATGTATTAACAATCTTGAAAAAAGCACTGCGATTATGTGAACAACCACTTCTTAACATGATGGAATACTTGAAAAGGTGTAATCTGGGGATATTTGCTTAACATTAGTAACAATAATATCCTTTCTAACCTGTACAAACAATTTATCACTACACAAAGATGACGATTAAGGGGATAAGGCGAGACAATATAGTTGAACCATGGAAACCAATTTACAGGTGAAGATAGCGGGGAACATTTGCTGGGCCTGTATAATTCACTAATGAGCAGGTTGCAAAACTGTACATGACTAATGACCATTACAAAATATTTTGTTAAAACTAGGACGCTAATGAACAATAAATTTGTTTTCATACAGAGCTCACAGACAGAACAACAGCACAGGAACAGGCCCTTCAGCCCTCCAAACCTGCACTGCCATATTTTGCCCTTCCATAACAAAATGCTCTTCATTTTACAGGAATCCCTCTATTCCCTGCCTATTCATGCATTTGTCCAGGTATTTCTTGAATGCTGCTATTGTGTCTGCTTCCACCACCACCTCTGGGAACATTTTCCAGGCACTCACCGTGCTGTGTGGAAAAACTTGCCTCACACATCTCTTAAACTTCACCCCGCCTCACACCTTGAACCTGTATCCCCTAGTAATTTAGCCCTCCACCTTGGGAAAAAGCTTCATACTTTCTACTCTATCCATGTCATTCGCAACCTTATATCAGATTACCCCTCAACCTCCTACGTTCCAACGAAAACAAACCCAGTCCGGTCAACCTTTCTTCATAGCTAAACTCCCCAATACCATAACTAGATATCCTGGTTAAACTTTTTCTGTAACCTTTTCAAAAGTTCAAAATCCTTCTGGTAGCATGGTGACCAGACTGTACATAACATTCAGAGTGTAGCCTAACTGAAGTTCTATAAAGATGTAGCATAATTTGTCTATCGTTATACTCAACGCCCCTTCCAATGAAGGCAAACATGCCATAAGCCTTTTCTATTACTTGATCTACGTGCACTGCCACCTTCAGTGATCTGTGAATCTGCAAACCAGATCCCTCTGCATATCAATACTCCTAAAAAGGTGCTACAATGTACAATTTATACCCGTACATGACTTTCCAAAATGCATCACCTCACAGTTGTCCAGATTGAACTCCATATGCCACTTTTCTGCCTATTCTTCCAATTGATCTATATCCTGTTGTATTCTGACAATCCTCCTCACCATATGCAACTACACCAATCTTTATCATCCACAAACATACTAATTAGACCAACTACATTTTCCTCTAAACCATTTATGTAGATCATGAACAAAGGTCCCAGCACTTATCCCTAATAGTACCACTAGTCAAAATCCCCCATTCCTCCACCACTACCCTGTTTCCTATAACTAAACTAGCTCTGTATCCATCTTGCCAGCTCACCCTGCCATGAGGGACCCTGTCAAAGGCTTTACTAAAGTCCAAGTAGAAAACATCAATCGCTTTTCACTTAATCATCTTCATCACCTCCTCAAAAACCTGAATCAAGTCACTGAGACACAATCTCTCCTCCACAAAACCTTGCTCTTGTTAATTAAGTCCATTTGCTTCTAAATGTATACAGATCTTGTTCTGGAGATTCTTTTCCAATCATTTCCCTATCGCCATTGAGAGGCTCACAGGCTTGTAATTTCAAGATTATCTCTGCTACCCTTCTTAAACAATGGGACAACATACGCTGTCCTCCAGTCCTCTGGGACTTGGCTGTGGCCTGCATAGCCCAAATAAAATGAAGGGTAATGGCAGTATATAACAAAAGCTGAGTTAATTCAGTGCAAACTAGCAATGATAACCGTGACCACAACACAGTACACTGAGCTACATGTAATCTTAATCTTTACTGCTGTGTGGAAATTCTTCCGGGACATTGCTTCTCTTAATTTGTCAAGACATTCACAATGTTTTTACAAACTTATTGTGTTCCTATGACTTTAAGATAAAAAAACATATTAAGTCATCCTTAAGTTTGTTTTCTCCACAGTTCTTAGCCCATACATGCTTCAGAGGGCATGAATACACAGTTGTATATTCAAGACAGAGATTTCTGGATAGTAAGAAAAATGGAAACAGTGCAGAAAGGGTGGAGTTGAGACAAAAGAGTAGCCACAGTTATGCTGAATAGTGGAACAGGCTCTGAAATCAAAGTGACTTCATTCTTACTCCTTTTATTTTCAAACAAAAAAAAATTATGAACAGAAGGGACAAACGTCACCAAACTAAATATTCTACTTTGGACAATATAAAGCAGACTACTGAATTCCATTTCTTCTCCTCTCTCCCCACTGCTTTATTCTTTCATGGGATATGAAGATCACCGGCAATGACATTTCAGACAGCAAAGAGTGAATTGTGTTGGTGTAAAACATGGAGCTATACATACACCAGACTAGGCAAGATTGGCAAATTTCCTTCATTTAAAAACTTTAAAGAATGAGAAGGGATTTTATGATAATTAACAGCAATTTCACAGCACCATTACTGGACTAGTTCTATACAACAGACCTGCTGATTGCATTTAAAATTCCACCAGGTGGTTTGAACCAGTGTCCCCAGAATACTAGTCTGCACCTCTGCACAACCAGCCCAACAACACCATGCTACCACCTTCTCCTGTGTAGTGCAAATCAGCGATATAAAACAGAAATTGTTCGGCCCATTATGGTCATGTTAGTTCTTTTAAAACAGCTATCCATTTAATCCCACTCAAGGTCTTACGCCACAGCCCAGCACATTTCCCCCTTCCAAGCATTTATTCAATTAATTTTAGAAAGTTTATCAATAAAATGTTTCCATTACACTTCTAGCGTATCCTAATCACAATCTCTCACTAGAACATTTTTAAAAAAAGAGTCACGTATGGTTCTTTCCCCAATACACACTCCTTACTGACCCTTACTCCAGAAGAAATTAATTTATACATTAAGGGGGGGGGGGGGGGGGGGGGGGATTATTAACTTCAAATCCCTCCCTCAAGTTTCCTCACAACCATTTCTGCTCCAAGGAGAACAATCCCAATTTATCTACATAGCCAACGTCACTCCACTGATACCAATTTCGTAAGTTGTTTTGAAAACACATAATCCAAAGCCTAAACATTCTTCCCAAAGCAATGTTCTATAATTTGAATAAAACCTCTGTTGGAAGTACAAATTTATATCTATAGACATTCAAAAGATATTGAATTATTTGGACACTTTCTGGATTAAAATCAAAGATGTTACCAAGGTATGAGGTAAACAATATAAAGTAGGCTGTAAGACACCTGCCCAAAACAGAAAGTCAAATGACTTTGGAATATTCAGCCGAAGAAGGCAACGGAATTTCTTGTCCTTTTTACTGGAAAACCTGGCATTAGAACAGACCTAAAGACCGTTGCTTAGCAAATCTTCCTGGTCTTGGATTCTGCTCCAAAAGCTTACGAAGTTGGAATGGAAAATCATTCAAAGCTTGCAATAAAGACAATACTCTCTCCTGAAACTGTCTCTTGGTTGAAATATTCGGGAACTTGACAAATTAACCACATCTCAGTACCTCAACTGTCCTGTAAAATGCCAAAATACAAAACTATGATCACTTTCCAAAATCTTGGAACCAGTCGGATTTCAATCCAAAGTGAAAAACTTGGGGCTGCGAGTTCTTCCATTAATCTATGCCCGTCAGCAATCAACTGCTCATCAGCTCATAAGCTCATAACCCAGTGGACTAAGACAGTTCAGCAAATTCTCCTTGTTCAGGCCAGTGGCTGATATAAGGCGGGTATTTTTCATCCCTTTAATTTGAAAAGAAATCATTTCTGCAGTGTGGTCCTGTGTTAGGTTTAAAAGGGAGTATATTTCTAAGTCCAGATAACTGCTTAATTTTTAACCCATTTCTCTGTCCCAGTCATAACACCTCCTTGAACATACTTTCCTTTCTTTTGCAAATTTTGTCTCTATATGTGAAGTTAAACAATCAGATTGTCTTCTTGAAAAATAAGCGCTCAACTTATTCTACTTTTTTACTCTTAATTAGTCCCTTAGGACTAAGAATGACTTAATGACATGACCAATACTCACTCCTCTCAAATCAACATAGACAACGAGAGATACTAGTTCGACTGAGACAACACCAAGATCCTGGGACAGGCCAGACAGAGACAGACACGAGAATTCCTAGAAGGATGGCACCCCACAAAGCATGCTATTAATAAACACATTGAACTCGACCCAAAATACATTCCACTACGAAGGAAAACTGGAAGTGAGGCAATCCATCCCAACAGACCCCAGAGTTTAAAAACCAGGTGGGAGAATACACCGGCGCTTCATTGGAGGCTGCACGGAGGATGTTATCAAGCATGGTAACAATAAGTCTGCAAAACAAGAAACAAGCTCGGCGAGCCAACAAACCTCAAACTCTGTGTGTATTTAAATTGCACTACCCACATCAACTCTCCCCACTATTTCAAATAATTCACCTAAAATTAGTCAAACACAACTCATTTAATTTTAACAAATCCGTTCTATTTTTCATTTATTAATCTGTAATTGATTAAACAGTTAATCTCGTCACAGATTAAAATCCCTAAAAGCATCTTCACTATTAAACATTAGGCTAACTGGCCTCATCCTCCAAGTTCGAATATTTGTCATTGCCAGTCCTCAAGCATCACATTCACATTTGAGTTTAGAACACCATAGCCAAAGCCTCCGCAATTTCTATCCTTACTTGCCGAGTTTGCATCCTACCTAAACTAGGTAACGACACAGTACAATCAACTTTGAGCGCTTATTCTTCACTTTTAACCCGACTGCAGAATGGATAGTTACAGGTTTAAAAACAACAGTGGCCATACCTGGTTCATTATAGCCGTCCCGCAAATGCTGAATAAGATGGAGGATAACACGAGGGAGGATATGTTCTGACATCATCATCAGTTCATTAGGAACAGAAGGAATATTTGAACTTGTTGCAAACCGATGCCTTTTACAAAACCTAGAAGAATTTGTAAGATGTTATTATTTTATTGATAAGTGCACAAGTCCTGTAAACACACTGCTACATGGAAATTTCTCCAGAATACTTGAATTAATACCTGAAGTCTCCAATTCTGGAGCAGTCATCAACAAATTTGTTTCATTAGAAATGGTATAGTTTTAAAGTAATTGCTAAAAAACAAAGGTCTACAGTAAAGACTTTTCTGGGATATTACACTCACACAATAAAAGAGAAAAAAAAGAAAGAATGGTTAGACTCTATATAGGAAAAGAAGGAAAAACTGACTTTGTCTAATAGGTACTCTTCCGAAACTGGGATTGAGAGGGAATTGCTGAGGCAAAGTACAGATAAATTTACTTTGGCAAAATACTTTATTTCACAAAATTTGATTCTTTCACCTGGACAAGATATCCATTTCAAAATCTGTGTGTTTATAAATCTGGTACATTAAATTTTCAAATTTTATTCCCACAGGAGTCACATGCATCTCTGGCTGGTCAGCATTTACTGCTTGTCCCTAGTTCCCCTAACGAGACTTCACAGCAATTGATACAACTGAGTGGCTTGTTAGGCCATTTCTGAGGACAGTTATGAGTCAACCACATTGTGTGGATCCAGAGTCATAAAGGGGCCAGACCAGGTGACGATGGCAGATTTCCTTCTCTGAAGGGCATTAGTGAACCAGACAGTTTCCTGATCACAGTCTCAATTCTAGATATGTATTGAATTCATCATCTGCCAAAGCAGGGTTCAAAGTTGGGTCTCCAAAACATTACCTGGATCTCTGGATTATTAGTCTAGCATTAACACCAGTAGGCCATTGCCACCCCTCTAGATCTCAATTCACTAAAGAAAGATTTGTATTCTTTGGAGCATCTAGATTCCCAGTTTTAAAAAAAGGCCAGGATTTTAACAATCATGCGAATCCAACATTTCTCAACCAAGGTATACTTTCTATTTTAAATCATTTGCTTGGTGCTGCCCAATATTTCTAACACTTCAACCCTTTAGTACCCAAAAGCCATAATAGCTAGTGTTCTCAAAATGTGATACCTAAACACATGGCTGCCGTATCAGTCCCTCCCCTAATGACCATCATAGCACCTCACTGACACCAAATTTGGTGTCACTTTCTGGAATGACTACTCATCCAGTTTAAACAGATTACAGGATCCCATTAGATACTGCCACTGTCGACAATATATTCCAGTAGTTGAAAATTGTAACACTATCCTCCTGATACCTTTGAGTAAACAAAACATGTTTCAGTGCCAATGATATTATATACCATCAGCAGTGCTGCAACAACATCATCTAATGTTCAACTCAAAAGAAAATTAGCACAAATGAAAATTCAAGCTGCATGAGGACTGGTTAGAAAAATGCAAACCCATGGGGAAACCTATAGGTGAAGGGACAGCGCATACACAGAACTGACCAAGAGACAGAAAGCACAGAACTGTGCAGTGGTGAGGTGGCTTTTAAGATTAGTGAGCAATATAAATCATTGTACTCTCACTGTCTTGGTATCAGGACAACAGCTCATTTATTAAGATAGTAGGAACTGCCGAGGCTGGAGAATCTGAGATAAAACGATGTGAAGCTGGACAAACACAGCAGACCAAGCAACATCACAGGAGCAGGAAGGTTGACGTTTCAGGTCGTCAGAAAGGACAAGGGTCTCGACCCAAAACGTCAACCTTCCTGCTCCTCTGATGCTGCTTGGTCTGCTGTGTTCATCCAGCTTCACGCCGTGTTAGCTCATTTATTAATGTGTGTTAATCAGATTATGTGGGTACATTTCAAAGTTCGCAATCGTCACAAAACTTGCAAATATGATAAATAGCAAACAGGACTGCAGCAAACTAAGTACACCAAGCAGTCTGGATCATGGAAACCTCTTTAGGAAGTATAACAGGGTCTTGCAGAGAACTCAGGAGATTTATTAGAATGATCGAACAGATGAGAAATTTGAATTACACAAAAGAGGCTAGAGAAACAGAGTTGTTTTTCATTTATCAACAGGATACAGTAAGTAAATAAATAAACTATTTCCATTGGCAACTGTTTCATACACACAGATTTATGGTACCGTAATTGTCAAAAGAACCAGAAGGAGACTAGACTTTTCACATATAATAGTAGTAACATTTAAGTGAGAATCTTTTATACACCAAAAAAAAAGTGAAAAAGTCTGCATGATCAGGGAAAGAGAACACATAAACAGCACATTAGCTAGCACTTTAAGAGATCAAAAGTACTGCCACCACAGGTGCATGTTCAACAGGAACAAAAAAAGGCATTTTGTCTACCACAAAAACATGTAATGTCATATGTGAAATTCAGTGCCATGAGACGTCAGGTATGCAGGTTGTACATCCCAAGAATTGGTAGATGAAACCAAACAACACATCTCTTTGAACATCTGCAGTACACCAATCATTCACAATTAGGCCGTGCACGAAAGCCTCAGAACACAATGGCCAACATCAGATCTAATTGTGCTACTGAACAACATTTATTAAAACAATCTATACTGTGCTAAGAATTATACCTGAAACCAACAATTATCAGTGGAGTTTAGAGTGAGATGCATCTATACACACCAGAAGCCACAGATGTTAATACAAAGGACCTTGTTTTATGTCGGTAAAATTAATCCACATTCAAAATTTTAGAAAAAAAATTTGCAACAATGCCCTGACAATTCAGCGTCTACTATCTTAATCTCAGAACTGAGATGGGCTATGACTGTATCTGCTGCATCACCAAGTCAACTATGTCCAAACAAATCAGCACTCCCTTCAATGTGGCATATATTAGTGTTTTTTAGTGTCACAAAGTGCCTCAGGCATGACTAAAAGTCTAAGAGTAGAAGTAGGCCATTTGGCCCATCAAGTCCACTCTACCATTCAATAGATCATGGCACATCTAATCATCTTCATTTCCTTGTCCGATTAAAGAAACAAAAACCTCTCAGCTTTAAATATACTTAACACAGCCTTGACAACTATCTGCAATAAAGAAATCCACAGCGAAGAAATGCGTCACTTATGTCTCAAATAGATAACCCCTTACATTTGCGAGAGAATCTAAGACCAATCTCTCAGCATCCATCCGGTCAAGACAAACAGAAGCTTCAGTATTTCAATGAGGTCACATTTCAATAAGGTCACAGCATTCTGATCGCACGCACACAGACACAAACACACCTACAAGGTCTCAACGTCAAGGGCTTAGCTCTTTTGTCCCTTTTTATAAAAGTGGGCTGTAATGAGCTCATTGTTGAGAGAAGAAGGCTAGATGTAACAAATCTGGGTTTCCAAAAGCATTCAAAAAAAGGTACTGTACGTACGGCTACTTAAGATGGAAAGGCCTCTAATGGTACAGTGGTACTGCCCCATGTCAGAGCCAGAAAGCCCAAGCTCATGTCCCATCTATGACTGGACGTGTTTCGTAACATCTTAGAACAGTTTCACGAGAAAATACTTTTTAGCACCAATAGAGGAATGGCTAACTAATAGGAGAAACAGGGCTGGGCTGAAGGGGACATTTTCAGGATGGCAAATCAGGTGTCATGGGGTTCAGTGATAATGTCACAATTACAGTAACGACTTGGGTGGCACAAGTGAATGTACTACCACCAAGTCTACAGATGATGAAAAAAATAGGCAGAAAGGTAAGTAGTGAAGATGAAACAAGTCTACAGAGGGATACAGGCAGGTTGAGTCAAATTGACAGATGGGATATAAATGTGCGAAAGTGTGAAGTTATACACCTTGGCACGAATAGAAGAATTAAATATTACATAAATTCAGAAACACCGCCTAAAGCTGCAGCACAGAGGGATCTGGTGGGTCCTAGTGTATATTAGCATCCTAGTCCAGCAGAAGGAAGGCAAATCGAATGTTGATCTTTATTTCAAAGAGAACATGGATAAAAATAGGGAACTGTAATTAAAATTATACAAGCATTAGTCAGAGCGCATCTGGAATGCTATGAACAGTTTCTATATAAGCGAAGGTATAATTGCGTTGGAGGAAGTCCAGAGAAAGCTCGCTAGTTTGATCCCAAGTATGGAGGAATTTTCTTATAAAAGGAAGCGATAGTATAGGTTGGCCTCATACTCATTGGAGTTTGGAATGAAAACAACCTTAAATGAAGCGTACAAGATCCTTCGGGGATGTGATATATTAGATACAGAAAGGCAGTTTCCCCTTGTCTCAGGCCAGAGGGTATTCTTTTAGATTAAGAGCTCATGCTTTTAAGTCAGAGGGGGAGGAATTCCTTCTAAAAAGGAAGGCAGCAAATCTTAAATTATTTTCAGCAGAAGGCTGTAGAGCCTGAATTGTTAAATATATTCACGGCTAAGGTAAACATATTTTTAAAATCAGTAAAGGAATTGGGGGTTATGGGAAAATGGCAGGCAAGTGTAGTTGAAGATTATCAAATCAGCCGTGCTGAGGAGCGGCAAACGGAGTTTAAGTTCGATAAATGTGAGGTATTGCAGTTTGGTAGAACAATTAACAGCAGGAGCTATACAGTTAATGGTAGAATCCTGGGTACTGTTGGAGAACAGAGATTCAGATACGCCATTCTTAAAGAGCTGCATCACAGGAAGACGGCGTGGTTAAGAAGGCATTTAGCACGTTTGCCTTCACTGTTCAGACTACTAGGTATACAGAAGATGGGACATCATGTTCAGGTTGTACAGGAGATTGGTGAGGCTACTTTTGGCACACTATGCACAGTTCTAGTTGCCCTGCTACAGGAAAGCTATTATTAAATTGGAGGGTTCAGAAAAGATTCACCACGATGTTACCAGGAATAGAGGGTTGGAGTTATAAGGAGAGGCTGGATTGGCTGGGCTTTTTTTTCCTCCCCACTGAAGCATAGGAGGTTGAGAGGTTACTTTATAGAGATTTATAACATCATGAGGGGCACAAATATGGTGAATAGCAAAGATCTTTCCCTAGGGTGGGGAAGTTCAAAATGAGGGCATATTTTTAAGGTGAAGAAGAGAAAGATTTAAAAAGGGATTTGAGGGGTGACTTTTCTCCCCCAAAACAGAAGGTGATTCTGAAGGGGGATGAAGTGCCAGATGAAGTGGTAGATGCACTAACAGTTACAACATTTGGAAGGGTGCATGAATAGGGAAAGTTCAGAGGGATATGAGCCAAACACAGGCAAATGGGACATGGGACATGTCCAATTTGGGAAACTTGGTCAGGATGGACAGATTGGACCAAAGGGTCTGTCTCCATGCTGTATGACTATGATCTCATTGAAAGCAGAACAGATTTGATGAGCCAAATGACCTACCTCTGTTGCTGCATTTTTTTTTTAAAATGGCCTTCCTGGCTGTTTTTTTACCCCAGCTGAGCTGGCACTTAATGAGATGACATTCCATCTGACCTCTCAGGCTGATTTAAAAATAAAGATCATGAAGCTGCAAAGATCAGTGAAGTCCTCACAGCTATGAGACTTTCAAAGCAACGGAACTGTAATACATTAAATACTCATTCATCTCCTTGCAATGCAAAAGTTAGTTGCTACACTCCCTATGAAATTAACAATCTATTGTCTGTGTGGCACTAAAACGTTGTCTACGGGCCCAAGTGCTCCAGACCTAATCACACCTCTCAAGGCTGTCCCACCATGATTAGAACGTAGCATTTAACTAAATGTGAAAAACCACTCAGGTTTGTCCTCTCAAAAATGTAGGACAAACTGCCTCATCTGTCTACTTCGGATGATGAGCAAAGTAAGGATCATCAGGTGTATTATAAGGCAATATTTACAAAGTAAGATGCTGCTTACTTGTGATCAGTTTGCATTCTACCTAGAACATGTGACCCCCTGACCTCCTTGCATCTTTTGTCTAAACATGAATAATGGAGCTAAACTCTAGTAGGCAACAACAGCCCTTGACATCAAGCTAGTATTCAATAGAGTGCAGAGTTGACACACAGAGTACATATCCACATGCATTTAGAAGGAGCCCTCACAAAACAGAATGATAATTAGTATTTAAGCAAGTTCTTTTCCTACATTAAACAGGCTCAAAACACTTCAGGGGAGCATTACACCCAAAATAAAACTTTATACTAAGTCACCAGCCAAGAGGAAAGGCAATGGCCTAGTGGTTAAAAATTGCTGGACTATTAACCCAGAGTCATAGGTAATGTTTTGAGGTTCTGGGTTTCAATCGTGCTATGGCAGATGGCAGAATATGAACTCAATAAAAAGTCTGGAATAAAGGGTTTTTTTAAAATAAAAGTGACCAGGAAACCATTGCCACTTGACCATCTAGTTTAGTAATGCTCTTAAAAAAGGGAAAGAAATTGCTGTTCTTCCCCGGTCTGACTGTCATGTGATTCCACAGCAACGTGATGTACTCTTAGGTGTCCTCAGGACAATTAACGCTGGCCTAATCAGCAACACCCACAGCCCGTGAAGGAATCAAAAAAAAATTAAATTGGGCAGACAATTAGAGGCTTGGTCAAAGAGGTGAATTTTAAAGAGTGTCTTAAAAAGAAGCAGAGTGAGGGACAAAGGCAGAAACAAAATCAGAAGGCATATCCTTCAACGTGTTGAAAGAAAAATACTGCAGATAGTGGAAATCTGAATCAAAAACTGAAGAAGTTTCCAACACCTGCTCAATTTCTCCATCACTCACTGCTTTTATTCAAGGTGCAGCCCCGCCAAAGGCCAATGTGGGTCAGCAAACACACACACACTGCACCCTGGTCGCTGGCAGCTGCCCAGATTAAACTGGACAGTTCACATCCCTGGTGTCATATTTCATATGAAGATGAACTAGCAAACTTTAACCCAAACCAGAGTTAAATCCTCTGATTTTACCAATCACCATCCTGCCCCCAGCCCACCAGTTATTGAAAAACCTCACCTACGCTCTTATACTATGGTCAGGTTCAGCTATTCCAAAGCTCTTCAACCAACATTTCATCAACCTGACATCAGTGATTCCTACTCACGCATGTTTACTGACCTACTTTGACTTCCACTCCCTTAAAGTTTTTAAATGCTCACCCTTGTTTTAAATCCCTCCATTACCTCACCATTCTTCATCTCAGTCACCTCCTCCAGCTTTACAATTCTGAAAGAATGTTCCACCTTCCAATTCTGACTTCTTGCACGCACCAAATTTTTAATCACTCCAGCCATACCTGGCACTACCTACATCCCAAAACTTGGAATTCTTCACAATATCAGTCTTTTCCTTTAGGCTAGTCATAGAACATAGAAAAGTACAGCACAGTACAGGCCCTTTGGCCCACAATGTTGTGCCGTAGAATAATCCTAATCCAAAAATAAAATAACCTAACCTACATTCCCCTCAATTCACTGCTGTCCATGTGCATGCCAGCAGTTGCTTAAATGTCACTAATGACTCTGCTTCCACGACTACCACTGGTAAACTATTCCATGCGCTCAACTCTCTGGGTGAAGAACCTCCCTCTGACGTCTCCTCTATACCTTCCTCCCAACACCTTAAAACTATGACTCCTCGTGGCAGTCAATCCTGCCCGGGGGAAAAGTCCTTAAGTGTTTACTTTAAACTAAAACTTTGATCACCACCAGAACTTCGTATTGTAGTTAGTCAAATTGTTAGATAATGTAAGTAAAAGGGCCATGGTATGCTTTGCTACCTCAAAGATATCATTGATAATTGGGGCTGTTACAATGCAAGACAATGGAACTTATTTCCTCATCAAAATCATTCTTTAAAAAAACACTTTCTTCCCCAACAGTTGTTATAAATGTAAAATATTGCAGATGCTGAAAATCAAACGACCTTAAATTATAAGAAGAAAACTGAAAAGCTAAATAATTACTTTTGTAGTTCTTCCATAAAAGACTGACACAGAAATCTCACCAGAAAAGATCCAAAGAACCAATGAAAAATGATGAACTACTCAAACAAAGTAGCACTGGAGAAATGAATGACACGGACAATTGATAAACTCCAAGGATATGACAATATGCATTCCAATACTGAAAGCTATCTATATAGAGGTAAATACATTTATCACCTCACTAAATTACGCATGCTATAACAGTGCCTGCAGATTGAAATGTTGAAAATGTAATCTCACCATTCAAGATTGAGGGCGGGTGAGGAAGGGGGGGGTGGGATTTGAAGACTGAACGGCAAATCAGTTAATCTGACAGTGATAGGGAAAATGCTACTATTTGTTATAATATTAGTAATATGATTAACTGTAGACTTAGAAAATAAGTGTGCTGATTGAGAGTCAAAATGAATTATTAAACAGAAAATCAGGTCTGATAAACTTGTGCTGTTTGAGGTTGTTACTAGCAAAAGTAGAAATGGGGAAGCAAAGATGAGACATATTTGGATTTTCAGAGGGTTTCAATCAGATCCCACAGATGTTAATAAACAGAACCACAGCATGTGGAATAGGTAGTAATATAGCAGCATGGATTGAAGTTTGGTGACCAGAAAGTAAGTCAAGTAGGACAAAATACATCATTCAGAGGCTGCCAGGCACTACAAGGATCAGTGATGGAGCCTCAGCTACGTAGGGACCAAATGTTATATTTACAAACTTGCAGATGACACAAGGTGCAAAGAGGCTTCAAGGGAGAGGTTGAATGAGTTGCCAAAACCATGGCAGATGAAATAAAGTATGGATAAATGTAAGGTTATCCCACAGATTGGAAGAAGAGGTGTAAGGTATTTAACAAAATGGGGAGAGATTGGGAATTGATGATGTCTTATGAGGCCAGGATTTCATCAGTCACAAGTCACTGAAAGCTAACTTGCAGGTGCAGCAAACAATTAAGAAGATGTATGACACACTGGCCTTTATCATAAAAGGATTAGATTACAGGAATAAAGTGTTTTGCTTCATTTCTGTAGGCTCTTGTTGAAACTTCACCTGCAGTTTTGTTGTGCAAGGTTTCTTAAAGGAAGCATATACTTGCCATAAAGGGGCTCCAGATGTTCACCAGAATAATCCATGGGACAGCAGGATTATTCTTCAAGGAGACTGAGCACTTAAGTTCAGAGAAATGTGAAGTGATTTAATTGAAATTCATAAAATTCTTACAGGCTTAGACAAGGTAGTTGCAAAAAGGATTCTTCCCCTGAAAGGGTGGGCAGTGTTGTCGAGTCGAGAACCCAGGACAAGCCATTTAGGACTAAGGTGGCCAGGAATTGCTTCACTCACACAGTAAATCTTTGGAATTCGATACCCCAAAGACTGTGAAAGCTCAGTCACTGAGTATTTTCAAGCCAGAGATTAATCAACTTTTGAATACTAATGACATCAAAGGATATGGGCAGAGTGTGCGATGGGAAACCATGACCTAGATAGAGGGAACAGACTCAAAAGGCTAATTGCTACCCTAGTGCTCCGGAAACAGGAAATGGCCTACAGATCAGGCAGCACGCGTGAAAAGGTCAATGTTTCAGGTCAATTCCAAAAAAAGTCAGAAACCTTAAAGAACATCACTTTATGAACAAATTACAGCAGATGCTGGCATCTGTACTGAGAACAAAAAAATGCCGGAGATCACCGCAGGTCAGGCAGCATCCATTGAGAGAAACCAAGCTAACGTTTCGACTCTAGATGACTCTTCAGAGCTGACGTGAGGCGTGAAGTGGGCAGTATTTATGCAACACAGTGGGAGAATGGGGGAAGAAAGGATATTGAATCACTTAAGTTGAACCATTAACATTCTTTCTGCTCGGTGATCTCCAGCATTTTTGTTTTTAGTAAAGAACAATCATTTCGCTATCTACAAATGCGGCCGAACTTGACAACTGTATATACCAATAAAATGTTAACTTCCCCGTACTGTTATTTTCCGGATTTGTTTCACGACAAGAAGGAATCAATACTGTTAGTTGTTTTAAAAAAAAATGTGCTTAGGCAACAAATGTGTATGGGCATCGTTCATACACTTATACGGTATCATAAGCGAGGAAATTAAAGCTTTATGTAGTCAATACCTAAAACGTCTCGGACACACGATATTTACTATCGTGACAGGAGCGCGTCCGTAATTTAGTGTCATTTAGTGACACGTCAAACGCAAAGCTCTAAAGCTTCCAAACTTGCAGCAGGTTTTCACAAGCAAACTTTTTCTTTAAGAAAAGGAGTAATTCCACTTTTTAAAAGAGTTAGCAAGTGTATTTTATATCTTTTTACACATTTATATTGTAACCTTTGTCAGTACAACTTTCCTGGCTTTTATAAAATACGGGTAAAGAAACATTCTGAAACCTCTCGATAGCACTAGTAAAGACTCAGTCTACACACAGATCCTCCGTGTTGGCAGAGGAACGCATAAAGTTTACAAACAAGTGTTAATTTTGCTGTTGTTGGCCTAAGGTCAACATCAACAAATACCCGGTGAATTTAAACTATTATAATGCTTTTAAAATAAATAAAGTTTACAAAAAAAAGGGGGCTGTCTCTGATCCAGACTTTATTAGGAGAGGTGTCCGGGTCGGACACAGGCGCAGAGTCCGTTTTAGGCTCTCGTCACTCACCCACTTTCCCGCATCACACTGCTGTCCCCGCAATCACAGGCCCCGCCCGCCTGACTCCGAAACATGTTGAAATCGTGACCCGTGTGTTCTCCGGCGTTGAAGCACTCGGCGCACAGGGACATACACGGTGAGATCCCGCACGTCCTGCAGCGGTAGGCCACGAAGTTGGCTGTCCACACCAAGCCGCACAGAGTCGCGTTGTCATAGCCGCGCACCATTTTACAGAAATCATCGAAGCTCTCGCCGCCGGCCATCAGGCACTTGCACCACTCGATCACCTCGGCCTCGTCCACCGCTCTCTCCGGGATCAGGACGCTATCCAGCAGCTCGCCAAGCAGCTGCACGCCCCTGCTGTCCTGCCGGCTGCACTCAGCCTTCAGCGAGGCGGCTGTGGTCCTCTTGTCCCGGCCCAACAGTGACGCCGCCATAGCGGCCCGCAGCCGGCCAGCCGAGCCTGCTTATTTATTTTGTTCTTGGAGCAGCCTGCCGACAACTCTCGTGAGAGTTCAGCTGCTGCCGGAAGCAGGCAGAACGTTCGTGCGCCTCTCCCCGGAAGTGCTCTCTACAACAGTTGATAATCCCGGGGAGGGTTGTTGTGGGGTTACTTACTAGCGTTTGTCTCCTGCCCCCTCATCTGACACACCGAGGAACGAAAACTCCCACAGCAGGAACGTCCGATTCCGTAAATTCAAGGGGGAAAAGGATGGGGCTGTGAACAAGTACCCGCGTTCAACTTCAATATTTTGCCCCGACACACACGACAAGCTGGAAATCTGAGTGAAATGGTGGAAATGCTGAAGCAGGTCTGCGGGAAGATAAAACAGGGTTAACGTTTCAAGTTTGACCTTTCGTCAGAACAGGACAAACTTGGGGATTTGGAACAAAGACAGAAGTTGCTGGAAAAGCTCAGCAGGTCAGACAGCATCTGTGAAGAAAAATCAGAGTCAACGTTACGCGTCCTTCTGAGGTAGAGTCACCGGAACCGAAACGTTAACTCCGATTTTTCTTCACAGATGCCGCTAGACCAGCTGAGCTTTTCCAGCAACTTCTGTTTTTGTTTCAGATTAAGAGCATCCGCAGTTTTTCTCTGTTTCTATGAAGTTGGAAATCTAACAGGTTTTAAGCAAGTAAAAGTTGGGCAGGGGTGGCGGTAGGGTGACCAACACAGACAATAAAAGGGTCGCTTCATTTGGCAACGCTAGCGGCGTGGAAGGACACGGTAGTCATTTATTCAACCGTTTTGTGCGATCCTCGCGCTTAACAATTTATGGCTGCATTACCAGAGAGTGCGTCACATTGAATAGTGAGTTATCTTAGGCAAAAATGTGATGCACCTTGAGGAGAGTTCCTATCTGGGAAATTGTACAAGAGGTCCCTCTCAATACGTATTTTACAGATACTTGCTTCGGCAGCTTCCCCCGCCCCCACCACAGTTCACACGCTGTTCCAAAAACGCTGCCAAGACCCCGTCAACCGCATAACTTTTCCCAACTCTGCCACCCATGTTCACCCATGTGGGAATATACCGTTACGTTTTTTTAAGAGTTAAAAAGGTAAAAAATTATATTTTAGAATGATTTTAAGGAAAATAAGTTTACAATGAAGTTCACAAGTTTACCAAGTTTATAATGCTTCAAGTTTGAGTGATTCACAAACCTTAAATGGAAATTAAGCATTTTCAATTTCAATTTATGTTAAAATAAAGCCTGGAAACAATCAAAGTGTGTAATGGACATGAACTGGGCCTTGGTGAGGAACGCCTGGAACACTGTGCTCAGTTTCGGTCTCCTTTTCTGAGGAAGGACGCTCTTGCTCTCGAGGGAGCGCAGCCAAGGCTGACCAAGCTGATTCCGGGCATGGCGTGGCTGATGTTATGAGGAGAGATTGACTTGATGATTTAGTAATTGTATTACTGAGAAAGTAAACAGGACCATGAGACATAGTAACCGAAGTAGGCTTTTTTAAGTTTTCGCTGGACTTTAGATTAATAGGGGGAGATCTCGTAGAGACCTATAAAGTTCTGACAGGACTAGATAGGGTAGATGCAGGGAGGATGTTCCCAATGATTGGTGTGTCAGGAACCAGGGATCACAGTCTGACGATTTGGGGCAGACCATTTAAGTCGGAGGTGAGATATTTCTTCGCCAAAAGAGTGGTGAGTCTGTGAAATTCATTACCGCCGGAAGTAGCTGATGCCAAAACATTGAATGTATTCAAGAGGCAGCCTGACATAACACTTGGGATGAATGGGATCAAAGGTTATGGGGAGAAAGCGAGATTAGGCTATTGAGGTGGACAATGATTGTGATGAGTGGCAGGGCAGACTCGAAGGACTGAATAGCCTATGCCTCATCTTCTATGTTTCTAGAAGATGGAAGAGGGATTTAAGTCATAAACATGTATGCTAGGAGGGGCACGTTAGTAATGGGCATGTGAAATACATAGGAAAACATGTTAGAAATGGATGTGAGAGATGTGAAGAGAATGTTTCATATTGTTAGGGAGACTAGCACTACTGGACCCAGTTTACGAATAAGATGTAAAAAAGAGGATGATGGAAAGAACTATTTTCACTTAGAGTGTCTGTAATGTGTAGATTTCTTCACTCCAAGAAACAGTGGAGGCTGGGTCATTGAATATATTCAAGGCTAAATTAAATATATTTTAAAAGGGAGTCAAGTTTATTGGGGGGAGGGTGGAACACAGACAATAAAGTGGAATTAAGGCCACAATGAGATCAGTCATGATTTTATGAATGATGAAACAAGATTAAAGGGCCAAATGGCTTACTCCTGCTCCTAAGTCTCACATTCATCTTAGTAATATTAACATCTTATTATATGATAATATAATATAATATTATATTATAACAATATGATTGGCAGCATACATATATATAAGAATTGCAGATAATATCATTGTTACACTCTCCCAACACACAATTCCATCATGCTTATCTACCACTTTAAATTGACCTTAATGTATTTACCTCCACTTCAGTTACATCTCATGAGTTTGACTGTTCTCTTCACAATTTAGAGTCATCAAGTCAGAGATATACAGCATGGAAACAGACCTTCAGTCCAACTTGTCTATGCCAACAAGATATCTTGTATAAATTTAGTCCCGTTTGCTTGCAGTTGGCCCATATTCCTCTAAACCTTTCCTATTCATATATTCATCCAAATGCCTTTTGAATGTTGTAATTTTACCAGCCTTCTTCACCTCTCACAGCAATTCATTCCATGCATGCCCCACCCCCGCATGAAAAAGTTGCCCTTAGGTCCCTTTTATATCTTTTCCCTCTCACCTTAAACCTATGCCCTCTGGTTTTGGACTCTCCCACCCCAGGGAAAAGACCTTGTCTATTTATCCTATCCATGCCCTTCATGATTTTATAAACCTCTAGAAGGTCACCCCTCAACCTTTGACGCTCCAGGGAATATAGCCCCAGCCTATTCAGCCTCTCCCTATAGCTCAAATCCTCCAATCCTGGCAACAGCCTCATAAATCTTTTCTGAAACCTTTCAAGTTCCTCAAAATCCTTTCTATTGGAAAGTGACCAACATTGCATGCAGTATTCCAAAATTGGCTGAACCAATGTCCTGTACAGCTACAACATGACCTCCCAGCTCATATACTCCGTGCACTGACTGATGAAGGTAAGCATACCAAACACCTTCATCACTATCCTATCCACCTGCGACTCCACTTTCAAGGAACTATGAACTGGATTGCAAGGTCTCTTTGTTCAGCAACACTCTCCAGGACCAATTTGTCACTCAATAATGTACTCCTTGTGTATGTCTGTTAATTAATAACCAGCAAATGATTTTTATTTAATTAACTATCTGATGTAAAAATACATATGTTTTGTAGATGGAAACTGTAATAGACTATTAGACAATAGTCACAGCTTTAACACTAATTTTGGTTTTGCTTTATTGATCGCAATACAAGTTCACTACAGATGGTTTCATTCTTGCTGAGCTTCTTTCACTTGTTAAAATTTATCTTGCTATTTTCTATGAGATATTTTTACATCTTTCATATTTCCAAATCTTATGGCTTTTTTTTCCCAGAGAGTATTTAGAAAAAAGTTACTTTGAAAGTTGTCTTTTTTTAAAAAAGTAGACTTTTAAAAAGACACCTGGATGAAATATGGATAAATACGTCAAACTGTTACTGTTTTCTATTGTAAAGTTGATGATAAATTATTTCTTATTTTACTGGACAATTAAATATAGTTTATGTCAAAGGGGCATTTTATTCTTTTCGCACTGAAATGGAGACAATAAAAATCTAGAATGTATACAGGGAGAAAGGATTTTTTAATTGGAATCATGCACAAGCAGCAGAAAGGGGAATCAGAAATATAAAGCAGATTGTCAAAACAGGAGTCAAATAAAAACAAAGTACTGGGGATGCGGATGGATATCTGAAATAAAAGCAGAAACAATTGGAACAACGTAATCTTCCAAAGAAGAATCAAAATGGTCTGAACTCTCTCTCCACGGATGCTACCAAACCAGCTGAGTAGACCAAGCAATTTTGGTTGTTATATCACCAGGTAACTGCTTCATCCAGTTAGGGAGATTGGAGAGAAATACAAGCCTAAAATACAATATCTGCATAGAGCTGCATCTTAATTATCAACAAATAGATTTTACGAAAATCCAGTACTCCTAGCCGGGAGTGCCAGTTGCAGCGAATGAAGAGCTAGTGTTTGCGTCAGTTAAACTTGCAATTTAAATCTCGATTAAAGAGTACGATTACATAGTATTCTGAAGTACAGAACGTGATATAGCAATGATTTTAGTTCCAATGTTATAGACACTATTATATCAATTAGTGTACAAAGCTCTGGGTACATTTAAATGTTTAGCAAACAAAACTTATCTTATCCCTGACAATGGGAACTGCAGATGCTGGAGAATCCAAGATAATAAAGTGTGAAGCTGGATGAACACAGCAGGCGAAGCAGCATCTCAGGAGCACAAAAACTGACATTTCGGGCCTAGACCCTTTATCAGATTGGGGGATGGGGTGAGGGGACTGGAATAAATAGGGAGAGGGGGGAGGCGGACCGAAGATGGAGAGAAAAGAAGATAGGTGGAGAGGAGAGTATAGGTAGGGAGGGGATAGGTCAGTCCAGGGAAGACGGACAGGTCAAGGAGGTCGGATGAGGTTAGTAGGTAGGAAATGGAGGTGCGGCTTGGGGTGGGAGGAAGAACAGGTTAGGGAGGCAGAGACAGGCTGGGCTGGTTTTGGGATGCAGTGGGGGAAGGGGAGATTTTGAAGCTGGTGAAGTCCACATTGATACCATTGGGCTGCAGGGTTCCCAAGCGGAATATGAGTTGCTGTTCCTGCAACCTTCGGGTGGCATCATTGTGGCACTGCAGGAGGCCCATGATGGACATGTCATCTAAAGAATGGGAGGGGGAGTTGAAATGGTTCGCGACTGGGAGGTGCAGTTGTTTATGGCGAACCGAGTGGAGGTGTTCTGCAAAGCGGTCCCCAAGCCTCCGCTTGGTTTCCCCAATGTAGAGGAAGCCACACCAGGTACAATGGATACAGTATACCACATTGGCAGATGTGCAGGTGAACCCCATCACCCAAGACATTTTTCCATCCCCACCTTGTCTGCTTTCCGGAGAGACCACTCTCTCCATGACTCCCTTGTTTGCTCTACACTGCCCTCCAACCCCACCACACCCAGCACTTGCCCCTGCAACCGCAGGAAGTGCTACACTTGCCCCCATGCCTCCTCCCTCACCCCACCCTTGTTTGCTTTCCGGAGAGACCACTCTCTCCGTGACTCCCTTGTTTGCTCCACACTGCCCTCCAACCCCACCACACCCGGCACCTGCCCCTGCAACCACAGGAAGGGTACACTTGCCCCCACACCTCCTCCCTCACCCCATCCCAGGCCCCAAGATGACTTTCCATATTAAGCAGAGGTTCACCTGCACATCTGCCAATGTGGTATACTGCATCCACTGTACCCGGTGTGGCTTCCTCTACATTGGGGAAACCAAGCGGAGGCTTGGGGACCGCTTTAGAGAACACCTCCGCTCGTTTCGCAATAAACAACTGCACCTCCCAGTTGCGAACCATTTCAACTCCCCCTCCCATTCTTTAGATGACATGTCCATCATGGGCCTCCTGCAGTGCCACAATGATGCCGCCCGAAGGTTGCAGGAGCAGCAACTCATATTCTGCTTGGGAACCCTGCAGCCTAATGGTATCAATGTGGACTTCACCAGCTTCAAAATCTCCCCTTCCCCCACCGCATCCCAAAACCAGCCCAGCCTGTCTCTGCCTCCCTAACCTGTTTTCCTCTCACCCAAGCCGCACCTCCATTTCCTACCTACTAACCTCATCCCACCTCCTTGACCTGTCCGTCTTCCCTGGACTGACCTATCCCCTCCCTACCTCCCCACCTATACTCTCCTCTCCACCTATCTTCTTTTCTCTCCATCTTCGGTCCGCCTCCCCCTCTCTCCCTATTTATTCCAGTTCCCTCTCCCTATCCCCCTCTCTGATGAAGGGTCTCGGCCCGAAACGTCAGCTTTTGTGCTCCTGAGATGCTGCTTGGCCTGCTGTGTTCATCCAGCTCCACACTTTATTCTTATCCCTATCGTCTCTCATTTTTAATTTTGAAGGAGACTGTAGTGTATTTCCGGGATAGAATTTTAATAGTTGCAGTCAGCTAGGTAACATTAACAGGGTATTTGCTGTCTGCTGCGGAACTCGGTGCTCAGTCACTTCGAAGGATGCCGTTGTCTGATTAACTGGTATGGTTAAAGAGGAGAAGCAGTTTCAGGTGGGAAACTTGATCCTGGGCGCTTTTTCTCCCGTTGCTGTGTTGCTATTTCAGATTCTTACTCTGTGTTTCCCTTTGTTCGCTCCTTATTTAAACGTCGCACTTTTCCTTTCTCCTTCAGGTGAAACTGCTAAATTAGCGCAGGCTTGACGTTTCAGCATTAGGAACTAAGAATCGGAAACCAAAACAACGTGACGGAGAAACTCAGCAGATCTGGCCAGCAGGTCTGCTAAGACAGAGTTAATGTTTTGAGTCCAATTACTCTTCTTCGGAACTGAAGAATTGGGCTGTGCTTGTAGTCGGAGTTTGGAGTTAGTTGCACACGGCCTGGAAAAACCATGAAAGCTCTCAAGCTGAAGGAATTGGAGAGTTTATTGCAGCAAGTAGATGTGTTTGAGCAGCCGAAGCTACTTCTAGAGCAATATCACACGAGCCCGCATATAGCAGGTATAACGATCAAACACTGATCAAAATTACATTTCCTTTAAAATATCAGAAGGTGCTGTCGGCATCACGCTGAGATGGTAATGAGAACTGAGAAAATGCTTAATGGATAGCTAACCTTTGAGAGAAACATCGAAACATGGCATGTTAATTCCCCGGCGCCTATTTTTGATTTGTTATAGCCTGTATTGCTGCATCTATTTAACATCCATAGTTTCTCCTAAGTAGTGAGTGACACTGACTACTCAACTCCCCTTAGCTCCAATGCTACTCTTGGGTTTCCTTTAATCTGTCTTTTTCACGAACTAAGCTTCTTTCCTCTGAACACCCACCCGCTTGTTCCATCCATTCTCAACAATATTTTGTATGTTATGTTTACAAGAGAAAAACATAACCTCAGAAATAATACAAGTCGTAGTTAGAGCAAAGAGCCGAATGTATAATGTCTATCGGTGTGGTAAAAACATTTTAAAAGATACATTTAATGAATGTCCGAAAACATTTCATAACCGATTTTCATTACCGTATTGTATTCTTTGTTGTAATATGGGCAAACCAGCTCATGAGCCAATGTCTTTATTGATACAGTTATGGTTCGAGAGAATGGTTAAAGAATGATTAAATGTGAAAAATAGATGTCGTGTGATTTTGGTCCCCTTAATGATCCCAGAACAAAGGACATTTTTGATCATAACATAAAATTTATTCACTAAGATTATAGTAGATCTTATTGTAGTCTCAACTTTGCTGTTTCTGTCCCACTTCCAAAAGTGTCAACTTATTTGTCTATCTAACTCCGCCTTGAATAAATCCAGAGACCAAGTCTCCTATGCTTTCTAGCATAATTCTACATAAATTGGTCACTGGGGGAGAAAAAGAATAATTTCTGTTTTAAAAGAGAGATATCATTTTTTTAAACTGCATCAGCTAGTGTTAGTCTGCTCTAAGACACATTATGACCATCTCAGATGATTGTTTGAAAAGCCAAATAATTTGCACTTTTTACTTTAATGGAACAAAGATTTGTATGGTAGAAGAGATAATGGGAACTGCAGATGCTGGAGAATCCAAGATAATAAAATGTGAAGATGGATGAACACAGCAGGCCAAGCAGCATCTCAGCACAAAAGCTGACGTTTCGGGCCTAGAGCTAGGCCCGAAACGTCAGCTTTTGTGCTCCTGAGATGCTGCTTGGCCTGCTGTGTTCATCCAGCTTCACATTTTATTATCAAAGATTTGTATGGTATTGGGTTAACGATCATCGATGGCATTGTTGTAGCTGACTCCTTCAGAAAATGAAATAAAGTAAAGGAGCATATCAGTTGCAGTAGCATTTTAACAAACAGAGGGCCCACAGCAGATGCTGAATTTTTTAAAATCTCATTTCTAAATTATTCAGATTTCTTTTAAAAGTAGATGCAGGGTTAATTTGGAATTTGTTGAGGAGCAGCGTGTCTACTAGCAGGTTTTCAATTAAACCGGTAACCAAGGAGCTGGAGTTTGACCAAGAACAGGCAAGTCGATTCTGTAGTCCACGTCTTGTTAATCTCTTGCTCAACTCAATTTGAATCCCCCCAGTCTAACTACCATTTTACTCAATCCAACAACAGCTTGGTCAGTGTTATAGTTGATATTCTTTGTGACTGTGCTAACTCTCTTCAATGCTCTGCTGTAATCTTTTGTCCACCTCTTGTCCTTGTAGTTTCATTGCCAACAATCTGAAAGCAGTCAGTGTTGGTAGACACCAGAGGTGACAGAGTAATGAACTATTCTAAACTCCCTCTTCTTCTTCATTAACCCTGAACATCATTTTCATGCAATCAGTTTTGATACACAAACTGACAACATCCTCTTGTGACACTGTAACTGCCTCTGCTGCCATGTCATCAAGTCAGTAGAAAGTTATAATCACTTGCATTCTACCAAAAACATAATTTTAAGCTCCCACTATTAACTCTGCTGTTTTGCTTCAAATAACAATAATTTTAAAACCCTGGATACTGCTCAGCTTAATGCTGAGATTTAAACTCCATGTTCTATAAATGATCTGAACCACGTTTCCAACTAACATAATCGCACATGTCAGTGCTTCTGCTATTGATACCTACATGTGTGCTTTTTTTTCACCTTGACACCTTCCTCTAATGGTCTCTTTGCTGGTATTCAATTCATTAACTCAAACTTTTTTTAAAATGCATTCATTTGGAAAAAAAAATTGGCATCTACTGGCTCTGCCAGTACTGTGTACAGCTTGCATTTGATTGATCTGCCAGCATATTGTGTAACATTTCATCAATTACTACATGATTTCTTTCCCTCAAACTACTGTTGAACAGACTATGGCAGTGTTATTACTACTCTAAGTTTATACACTTCCTTAAACTTAACTTTTGAAATTGTCCTCTGTTATCTGCTAGAAATTCCAATGGCATTCCAAGAGCCGTGCCAACTGTCTTTTCTATAACCTTATCGACTGTTTGTCGTTTGACCTTGTATTTATTACTGTATATAAGTTTAACCCAGTCATCACATTTACAAAATGTCAGCTAAATATTTTGATCCTTATCTCATAGTTTCAGGTCCATAGCCACCATTTCATCATTAAATTCCTTTCTAACATGTTTGTGACAGCTGAGTGCAGTTGTTTCTTCTGATATTTAGTCAGCATAACATATTGACATATGATTTTTTTCAACAGGAGTTTCATATTCTTTATCCACAACTCCAGCATGCTTCAACAGCATTTTTTTTGTGAAGAAGAGTGGAAAATTGTCGATGTAACTTCCAGATAATTCTCTTGTTAGCCAGAGTCAACTCCAGAGAAATTTTTTTTTAAACTTTTCTGCAAGAGGAATTAGCTTCCTCAATGATGTCCTCATCCAGTGTATTATAAATTTATGGCTTTACTAAAGCTAAATGTCTCATCATTTTCCAAATTCGGTACCATCTTTGCTATTTTTCATCAAAGACTTATTTAGCATTAACTGTGTGTCACTTGAGCTACATCAGTGCTGACGAAAGGACATATTTCAGCTATTTCACACAATAGGACTACACTTTATAAGACTAAAGCAGGTGGTGCTTTCAAATTCAACAAGGATCTGAATAGTTAGGTGACCATCTGATTCTCAACATGACCGAACATTTATAATCAAGGACAAGATAATTAACAACACTTAAGTCCACCATATTTTCAGAACAACTAGGTTAGGATCTCTGTTAGCATGCATCTTGCAGAGGCATAGTAGAATTGAAACATACAATTGCACTTATATTTTATAAAGCTAATGTGAAATTATAAAACTGGTAATTTGCGAAGGAACTCACTTTGATATATGCTACATTCAAATTTTTTTACTGTACTTAAAATGGTATCATTTCATAAAATGAATGTTAATTATCTTCTCATTTTAGCACATATGCTGTATACCATACACACAACATTCGATGACATTAAAAGTAAGTTGATTGCAGATCTGGGGTGTGGATGTGGAGTTCTAAGTATTGGAGCAGCCATGCTAGATGCGGGGTATGTGGATTGCAAATGCAGTCATCAATATTTACTTGTAAAATAAAAGTAGTAATTTACGTAACATGACAACGTCCCTTAAACCATTTGTGGTAATTATCATTATGCAGCTATTTTATTTAGCAAATTTGTTTGAATATAAAATATTGCAATTTTAAATATGGATATCAGTGTACCGGTATGTTTTCTAGTAAGGTTTGCTTGAATGACCTTTACCTCAATTTTTTTTGCAATTTAAAGTTAAATGCTATTACTTCAGCTTAGATTTAAAATAACTTACATTTCCTCACACTATCGCAAAGAACTTCACAACTAATTACTTCTGTTTGCAGTTGCTGATGTAGATAAATACAGCAGCCAATCTTTGGCACAGCAACATTCCATGAACAAGAAGTGAAATTAAATTAACTATCCCCCCCCACTCTTCTAAACTCCTGAGGAGAAACCCCCCACCCCCTGTCAAATCGCAGCTTTTCCTCAGTAAACGTCTCACTCAAATGTTGAATTTGAGTCTAGGAGCTGGGGATGTCATGTTGGGGTTGTACAGGATGTTGGTGAGGCCTGTCCTGGAGCACTGTGTCCTGTTCTGGTCGCCCTCCTAAGGGAAGGATAATGTGAAGCTGGAGAGGGTTCAAAAGAGATTGACCAGGATGTTGCTGGAATTGGAATGTCTAAGTGAGGAGGTGAGGCTGGACAAGCTGGGACTTTCCTCCACTGGACCATCGGAGGTTGAGATGTGACCTTACGAAGGTTTATAAAATTGTGAGGGGCACAAATACGGTCCATCTACAAAGGTTTTTTCCCTAGGATTGGGCGATTCAAAACTAGGAGGAGCACTTCTAAGGTGAGAGTTTAAAAGGTTTTAAGGACATGAGGGGCAACTTTTTTGTTTCAACAAAATGGTTCGTGTGTGGAATGAGTGGGTGTGGGGACATTCACAGTGTTTCAAAGGCATGTTGAATTAGTACTTGAATAAGAAATGTTTGCGGGGATATGGGCCAAGAACAGGCCGGTTGGGTTAGTTTAGTTTAGTTTATGTTCAGCATGGACTGGTTGGACCGAAGGGTCTGTTTCAATGCTGTATGACTCAATTCCAATTCCAAATTCCAAAAGCTGTTCGCTGAAGGATAGATTCGAATCTGTACTACCCACTTTGTAGAAGTATTTATTTAGAGATTACATGCATGCACTTCCTAACCCGACAATCATAATTTATTTGTCTTTTTCTAAGAACATAGATGAGCCCCCCCACCTCCGTTAGTGCCCATTTCATGCACACAATTGAAGATATTTAATGTACAGTTAATGTGAACAACCATTTTTTGGATTGACGTTGGCCAGCCATCAAAAAAATGTGCTACCTTTCCGATATTATAAGATCGTGGTCACAAAAACAGAACTCAATTTAATATTATTCTGCCCAAAAAATGTCAGTTCTGCAAATACAGCAATCCATTATCACTGCAATGTGCCAGAATAGATTGGATGCTGAAGACATTATGACTACTAAATAAAAATGCAACCTAATGATTAAAGCCCTTTAGAAGAATGGCTATACGGTGGACTGCATAGCCTCCTTCTATGCTACATCATTGTATGATTTAATCTGGTGGAAGTGACAAACCCAGAATTAATAGTATCCATTGACATTTCCCTTTAGCAGAAGATTGTTCTTTTTAAGATGTTAGCTGACATATTTTGTGATTAAACATTTTTACAGTAGTACTACTTCAAAGATTAGAGTAGTTTTATAACAGAAACAAGAATAGAAATTGCTGGCAAAGGCCAGCAGTTCTGGCAGCATCTGTGGAGAGAAACCAGAGTTAATGTCTTGGATTGAATGACCCTTGAGACCTGAGGAAGGGTCACTCAACCCAAAACGTGAACTTTGATTTCACTCCACAGATGCTGCCAGATCTGCTGCGCTTTTCCAGAAAATTCTATTTTTGTTTGATTTACAGCATCCACAGTTCTTTCAGCTTCCATTCAGTTTTAGAAAAGGCATGAATGAACAGTTTGAATCTGTTTTCTTGCTTTGTTTTATTTCTAACTTTTCCATGTCCAGTCGTCTGCATTTGTTTCATATTTCATGAAGGGTAAATCATGCCTGACAAACTTAATACAGGTCTTTGAGGAGGTAACAAATAGGATAAAGGAAAACCAGTTGATGTAATATATTTAGATTACAAAATTGGCTAATTAACATAGACTTCAGATAAGGGGGGCATTTTCAGAATGGCAACCTACGACTAGTGGAGTACCACAGGGGTAACTGCTGAGGCCTCAATTATTTACAATACAGATTGATGACTAGGATGAGAAAGATAAATATACTATTGCCATTCCTTCCCACCTATTTTTGTCATCTATGAGTGGTGAAGATAGCAGTTTGTAGAAAAATTGAGATTTTCTTGTGGTTGAACCGGTTGAGTTTACACTCATTGGAATTTAGAAGAATGAGAGGTGACCTTTTAGTAATGTCAGATTCTTAGGAGGCTTGACATGTTGTTTCCCATTGTGAGAGAGTTTTGCCCTAGAGGCCATAATCTGAGATTAAGGGACTGTCCACTTAAGGGGGAGCTCCTCCTGAGCATAGTGAATTTGTGGAATCCTTTACTAGAGAGAACCAGAGAAGGTGGTTCAACATATGAAGACAGATTTTTATTTTATTAATATGGAAATCAAAAGTTATGGGAAAAAAGCAAGAGTATGGATTTGAAAATTATAGGGACTTCTGCTATAATACGTTTCATTAATGCAAATTGGCTGTAATGCGATTGACGAATTGTGGATGCTATTTGGATATTGCAAACTTCCTGCTGTACAGGTATAGCGATTTTCTATAGCAGTTTCCCTATAACACAAGTTTTCATGGCGATTTTCTATAACTCGAGGTCATACAAGAATGCAACTATCGTATTATAGGAGAAATACCTGTATCAGATCAGCCATGATCTCATTGACTGGCTCAGCATACTCTGTGGGCAGAATGGCCGACTTCAGTTCTTATGCCTCACAGTCCTGTTTATTTTTTCAGTATTACAATTGGAATACTAAACTTGCATAAAAATTTAGAGAATTGCTCATCTAATGCTACATAACATGTTGTAATTTAGTTTATTTGACTAGAAACTGCAAACCCCAGCTTATCTGCTTTTGATCCCTTTTCTCCCCCAGCCAAATTAAAGCTGGTGTTTTCACTGTTGGTCCATTCTCCAGTACAGGTTCTTGATGATTTAGTAATTGTAATACTTAAAAAGCCTACTTTGGCTCCTATGTCTCATGGTCCTGTTTATTTTTTTAAGTATTACAATTACTAAATCATCAAGAACTGCTTTTCTAATGCTACATAACATGCCATAATTTAGCTTATTTGACTAGGAACTGCAAACCCCGACTTGTCTGCTTTTGATCCCTTTTCTCTCCCAGCCAGATTAAAGCGAGATGATTTATTCATTGTTAAGAAGCCATTCTTAGGCTGGTCACAAATCTGTAAATAATGTTAAAAATTTAAGATTGTACCAACAAACTCAACAGTGATAATTTTAATGTTAAGGACAAACCTGTACAAATTTATAATGTACTTAACCACAGCAACTAAGAATCAACACAAAAGAAACATTCCTGTCCAACTGAGTGATTTTCGTCTTTTGCAGATTATGCGTTGGATTTGATATTGATGAAGGAGCTCTCAACATATTTACCAGGAATGCAGAAGAACTTGAATTGGCCAATGTTGACATGGTTCAATGTGACATCTGTTCAATAATGACTGGCAAATTATCAAAGACATTTGACACAATAATTATGAATCCACCATTTGGAACAAAACACAAAGGTATATTGAATTTTCAGTTCATGTAGTGTGCTTAAAATATTTAAATACAATGTTGAGATTTTGTTTCTCCATAGTTTTGTGGTTAGAAATGTCTTCCAGTAGAAGTTTGTGTGTAGCAATGCATCCATCAAGCTGTTACCGTATTGTATTCTATATTTTTATTAGCATTAGACTTTGCCAACTCTTGTACTTCAGTATTTATGGAGAAATTTAGTTAACACCACTTGCATTTTGCATCATGATCTCAATTTTCATAAATTATGCAACCAGGTGTTAAAGTCTTTTCATGTTTCAGACAATCAAATTTAGTTAAATAGATAATACATATTAAACCGGAAGCAAAATGGTAGAAAAGAGGACTGAAAATATTTGCTACTCATAACCCACCAATGGTAAATTCCAGTCATGCACAGTATATGGTGACAATCTAAGCCGGAGCCTAGGTAGCATTGTAACATTTCACAATATTTTCACTGCTAGGATCTAGATTAAAATTCACTCAACTAAAAGGCAGATTGATAAACACATTTTACCTTTACATTTTTACAAATTTGGTTAATAAGCAGCTTAGTTTCAATTGTTTGTCACATTGTACACACTAATTGGCCACCACTGCAAGCCAGAACTATTTTGGGTAATTAATGTCCATTTTGATGGTCTTACTATACCCAAACACTTTAGACACTTCAATGCTTTGGAAAGCTGGTCTTAAAAAAACGTAGTGGCCAATTTGTTTACAGTGAAGTGCTATGATCTGCAATAAGACATCTTAAGATCTTTTTCTTGGTAATGTTGGTGTTGAGAATCAGAACTTCTCAGCTGTTTCTTGAACAGTACAACATATTTTTGTATCCACTATAATGATAGAAAGAGGCACAATCTCAAATCATCTCCAACAATTAGCACTCCCTAAATACTACACAAATGTATTTCATAATAAGCACATGCACAACGAAACCACAAAACTGCAACAAACGTTGTCTTAGATGGTAAGTCAAACAGAGACTCCATCTTCTGTCAGGTAAGTAAAAGATTTCATGCATCTATTCAAAACACTTCTCCCGCTGTCCTGACCAATACTTACTTTTAATCAAAGCCAGAAAAATAGATTGCATCACCCTGCTGTTTTTGGAAACTTGCTGTGCACGACTAGAAGCCATATTTGTCTATATAAAACTGAATGAAAAATAAATTAGTTAACTTTGAAGTGGTTTGAAATGTGTAAGATTCCTATATTAGTTTTTTTCTCATTCAATCAGGGAGTTATCTTGTAAAAACAGAGATACTGAGTACTCATTGGCTGACTGATCTTGGGAGAATCAAATCTAATGTTCTTCTCACCCAAAAGAATTTCCTTCGAAAGCACACAATTGAGAAGCAAAAATATATAAGAGGACAGTTGCAGTTTTGCAAATGCCATCCGACAGCTAATTCAGATTCATATCAAACATGGCTCACAGCTAAGATATATCCTGTGAGGAAGGATTCTAGGAAGGCGAGAAGCCAACGATGGTGACCTAGGGAAGTTTAGAAAAGCGTCAAACTGAATAACAACACAAATAGTGGTAAGCCATGTTATTGTGAGCAACAAAAGATAACCAAAAAAAAAGAGAAAAGAACCGGAGGGCAAACTTTCAAGTAATATCGTTTTGGATAGCAAGAGTGTCTTTAACTATATTTTGGAAAAAGAGAAGCCAATGTGAAGAAGGACCTCTTAGAGGATGAGGCTGGGAAATAATTTTGGGGAACCAAGAAATAGCCGAGGAGTTGAATAAATTCTTTGCATCTGTCTTCATAGTAGAAGACAATAATAGCATTCCAAAATTACTAAGTTATCAAAGCATATAATTTAGTTTCTTACTTGCTTAAATCAAAATTATTTAAGAATTACTCAATCCCATAAATTTTAGTCAAGTGATCTACAATCAAATATAGCCAAGATTCTCACTGAATAACAAAACATCTAATTTCTGTTTTCCTCAAAAGGTGTGGACATGACATTCCTCAAAATTGCTTTAGATATGGCTAGAACAGCTGTGTATTCTCTACACAAAACATCAACTAGAAATGTAAGTGAATGTAATTTGATTTTCTGCAACCAAATAACTACTTTGCAGATGGGTTTTAAATTGCTTGCATTGAAGAAAACATATTTCAAATCTTTGTGTTATAGCACGCAGAACATTTAACTTTTATAGCACCTGCACTAATGTGAAAGTGTCAACTTTCACACTAACCTAAAACTAGATTGGATCAATTATCTCAATTTAAGCTTCATTTACATTCTTCATGTTAAGTGCCAGAGAAATGTTACGCTTAATCGGACATTTCCAGAACTCAGTCCAGTAGACCTGTTGAGCATCCATTACAGAAATGATCCATTCATTCCAGTTTGTCTGTATCAGCATTTAAGCTCCGCAGTTAATTGTATTAGCATCATTTTCATGTATCTAATTAACTTTTCCTTAAAGGCACCTACTATTTAACTTATCTACTCCTTAGGGTAGCGTATTTTATATTCTTGGGGCTTTGGGTAAAGAATTTTATTCTGAATTCTCTACTGGGTCTATCACTGACCAATTTATATTCATGACCTCTACGTTTGGACCCTGCAAATGGAAACATTTTCCCTATGTCTACTTCATCAAACCCGTTGATTGTTCAAAGACCTCTCATCAGGTCATCCCTCTGCCATCCTTCACATGAGACCCAATTTTTCAACCTTTCCTGTTCTGTAAAATTAAAGTTTGCTAGCATCCTTGTGAATTTCCTCTCCATTGCCTCTATCTCCTTTTTATAATGTGGACTATGTGAGTGCTCGAAGTGTGATTTTTCATAAACCATTTGCTTTTCTGTCTTTAGTACTTCACCCAGTTAGCTCATCCAACAGTTATTTTTGATACTGAATTGGTGCAGCCTCATCAACCTAACTGGAGCATCAAAAATGTATTATCCTGCAAAACAAATGTCAGTCACTGTTCAGCAGTTGGCATTATAAACTCAGCATAAATTAATGATTGAACATCAGACTTTAGCTCTATCAAATTGTATAGTGCAGCATTTAGCTGTGAAATACATCAGAGTGACCTTGATATACTACGCAGATGTGATTAAAAGTAGCTATCTATAGCATCCGACAATAGAACTTCAGTCTCATCACAAATGTATATATACCAGAGGGAGAATTTTCATAAAATAGGTATCTGGTACTTTCACTGAAAAGTGCATATGATCATCCAGTGAGCCACATACATAATGCCCAACATGCCACTACCTTACTTGAGTAGGCACCTCAAATACAAATAATGGCCATTTAAAACAATCATCACAAATGGAGTTGTGACCTAGTGTAAATTCAATGCCTTCTAGAGAAAGACAAATTTGAACAACTTCAGCCTAAGGAAAACAATTCTAATAGCAAATGCTGTTAATTTAGAAGGCTAAAAGTCTATGAGAAATTTTGTACAAAGCATTTGGTTTCATTTGTACTTTTATAAAGTGTTCATTTCCTTTGTAGCATATTCAAAAGAAGGCTGAAGAATGGAAGATAAAGATGGAAGTAATTGCTGGTAAGAGATATTAGTTCACTTAAATTACAAGTTAATTTTCTTGTATTTGCAACATAAATCACTATGCGGATTTAAAGCCAATTTGTTCCTAAACTAATTTGCAAGGGAGCCTTGTACATTTTATAAAATACTTGATCGATAATTAGTCAGGCACTGTTGAGATTTGATTAGGGTCAAATCATATTTACCATTATACAGACAAGAAATCAGCTAAGTATTCATTTATGATTAAAATGTGAATTCAAGTAACAAAGAGAATGTTGAAAGTACTCGGCAAATCAAGCAGTAACTGTGGAGGGAAACAATTTTAATGTTTTAGTCCACTAGCTTTTTGCCAGAACCCAAAAAAAGGAGAAGTAAAGGAAAGAATAAAAAGGAAGGTCTGAGGATGGAAAGCAAGAATATTAAACAGCTAAAAAAATGGTCCAAATCCAAAGGTAGCAGTAATGGGAGAAGAAATGGATCAGTACATGTAAGAGGGAATAGCAGAATCATCAATGGCTAATATCTGTTAATAAAAATGCAGCACAGGTGACAATCTGAAATTGTTTAACTCTAGGAAGTTGTAAAATGCTGATTGACAACTCAATTATATAAACATCCTTAGTGTGTAGGAACACCACCAACCCCCAAGGAAATTCATGAGAGCATTATAAAACAATGAATAATGCACAGTCATAAAAGGAGATGTTTACTTAAAAGCAAGCTGCAAGAAACATCTTAAAGAAAAGGTCAATAGGCAGAAGCGGGAATTTCAAAGCTCAGGGTTGAGACAATTGAAGATACAGCTACCAAGTGTAGCGGTTATAATTGGAAAAGCAGAAGAGATTAGAATTCAAGCAATACAGATACTTTGGAAGGTTGTGGGACTGGAGGAAACATGAGCAACAAAATAGAGATGAAAACAGTAGAGGAATCTCCAGATATGTCCATGACCCTGTCAGGCACCAGATCAGATTTCTAAATTTACTTTTTCTTTTAAACAGAGCTGAGATATGACTTACCAGCATCATACAGATTTCACAAGAAGAAATCAGTAAGTTCGTTCGTGTTCCTAAATACATGTTGAATGAGTCACAATCTCTGATCTCAAATCAAGATTTGAGCATTAAGGAGATTTAATGAAATGTAAGGAAAGTTGATGCTTCATGAGGGAGTTTGTGAAGCAAATTCATCTTTGGTATTAAAAATTGCCAATTTTTATTCTAGAACCAATCAGAATCTGAAAGTGCTGCAAAGAGCAGATTTCTCTCAATTTCCAGCATCTGCATTATTCCAAAGAGGAGTCCTATTGGATTCAACTGTAACTTTCTTTAATTCACATGTGGGATGTTGACATCACAGGTTGGGCAGCGTTTTATTGCCTGTCCCTGGTTGCTGTTGAGAAAGTGGTGGAAAGGTGCTTCCTTGAACTGATACAGTCCATGTGCTGTAAGTAGACCGACAAGCCTCATGAGGGATGTAATTCCAGTATTTTGACCAGCAACAGTAGAGGAACAGCAATATAGTTCTAAGTCAGAAGGGTGAATCGCTTGGAGGTGGACTTATGGGTGGTGGTATTCCCAAGTATCTGCTGCCCTCATCTTTCTAGGTAGAAGTGTTCATGTGTTTGGAAGATGCAGTTTAAGGATCTTTGGTGATTTTCTATTGCGTTTTGTAGTGGACGTGTGCCAATCAAGCCAGCTGCTGTGTCCTGGTGTCAGGCTTTAACTGAAGCTTGAACAACAGTCATGCAGCCAAGTGGAAAGTATTCCATCACACTCCTAACTTATGCCTTATAGATAGAGGAGAGTTGCTTGGTGCAGTGTTCCAACCCTCTGATCTGCTCTTATAGCCAAAGTATTTATATGCTAAGTGCAGAGATAATGGGAACTGCAGATGCTGGAGAATCCAAGATAATAAAGTGTGAAGCTGGATGAACACAGCAGGCCAAGCAGCATCTCAGGAGCACAAAAGCTGACGTTTCGGGCCTAGACCCTAGATCAGAGAGGGGGTTCGGGGTGAGCGTTCTAGAATAAAGATGGAGAGAAAAGATGATAGGTGGAGAGGAGAGTACAAGAGAGTTGCAGTGGGAGAGAGATTCCCTGAGGTTGTTCCGGAGGGAGGAGGGTAACTTTTGTGCTCCTGAGATGCTGCTTGGTCTGCTGTGTTCATCCAGCTTCACACTTTATTATCTTGGATTCTCCAGCATCTGCAGTTCCCATTATCTCTGATACAATTTTAACCTCACTGCAAAGCCTCTTCCAGGGATGCCTAACCCGAAGAGGTTACCCTCCTCCCTCCGGACCAACCTCAGGGAATCTCTCTCTCCCACTGCAAGTCTCTTGTACTCTCCTCTCCACCTATCTTCTTTGCTCTCCATCTTTGGTCCGCCTCCCCCTCTCTCCCTATTTATTCCAGAACCCTCACCCCCATCCCCCTCTCTGATCTAGGGTCTAGGCCCGAAACGTCAGCTTTTGTGCTCCTGAGATGCTGCTTGGCCTGCTGTGTTCATCCAGCTTCACACTTTATTATCTTATATTGTAAGTGCAGTTGAGTTTCTAGTAACCCCCAGGGCATTGATAGTGGAGAAGTCAGTGACAGTAATGCCATTAGATAGGCTCTTGGTCATTGCCTGATATTTCTGTGGCACACATTAGTTGCCAAATGACAGCCCAAGCCTGGATGTTGACCAGGCCTTGTTGCATTTGAACATGGCCTGCTACAGTCAAGAGGAACTACAAAGCCTGACCTTCATGACACATGGAAGATCACTTCTGAAGCAGCTGAAGATGGTTGGGCTTTTGGGCTTAGGACACCACTCTGAAAAACTCCTGACTGACCTCCAACTATCATAACCATCTTCCTATGCGCTAGGTACGAGTCCAACTAGAGGAGAGAGTTGTCTCACCACACTAACTCCTAGTTGATTGATTCCAGTTGTGCTAGGGCTGCTTGACAGCATAATCACTCAAATGTGGCTTTGTTGTCACATGATTAAACTCTGGTTTAATGAGGTGTATTTTGTCCAGGTCATCTTTTTAAATGCAGAAACGTTTAAAGAGATAGAGAGCTATTTGCTCAAAGCAATAAAGTAAACAGCTTGTTAGGCCTTGATATTTTGAGCAAAAAAAGTTGGGACAATGGAAAGAGGCCGAATAGCATCAAGCTTCCATTGAACCAGGATTTTTAATCTTAGCTTTCAGCAGTTGCTGGGGTCTTGAAGCTGGATGTGGAATGTCTTATTTCTTGGTTAGATCTAAAAGTTGGATTTCTCTCCCTACTGCAAGAATTCAGTGTGAGACAATCTGTTTTGCCAAGGATATGTATATTGGAAGAGTTAACTAATTGTTCATAAGCACCTTCATAATTACAGTTGAGCCAACTTTTTCTGTTTTAACTAGTGTCAAAATAAAAAGTGCTTTGCTTCTGGAATGCAATGCCTTACTTACCTTTTAAAGTATGGAAAAGTTAGGGTCTAGGCTATCTTTATATATTCTGAAGGGGTTTGATCTGGTCCATAACATCTCACTTCTGGAATTCAAACTCTTGTACCCAGTCATTAACCTGGGATTCTGGACTACTCATCCAGTGACAATACCACAACCTCCCAACAAGTTAACACATTTGTCAGAATTTTAGTTTACTTCAAATATACATATGGTAGAATATGACCACTCCAGTCTAGATGTAACAACAACATAAGTAAATGGTTACAAATGAGCAAAATCAGGCAAAGTCAGAATAGACAGTAATATTAATGCAGAAATAAAAAGCTCAGCTGTGACACCAAGATTGCCTTAATCACTCTGACCACAACCTAAGCTAGCAGCTGGGAAAAGTTTGAGGGAAAGGGAACATTGGCATCATGTCTTCCCACTACTTGATAGGCAGAAATGTCCTCCAATTAATTGAAATGTTGGACAAGCAGTCTGAATTTAGCATCACATCTGACTCAAAACTTTTGCTAAGGCAAGTGGGTAATGTCTGTATGTTAAAAACTACATATGACAACTGCAGCACATACACGAGGAATAAGGAGCCGAAGACAGACAGTGATGTAGGCAGGGGAGGATGAGAAGACATTGAGTGATCCTTAGTCTTAAGGTAATGGTAGTTCTGTCAAAAGCTGCAGGCCAGTAAAGAACTAGAAATGAAAGTTTGCTTTGGTCATAGTGGTTTTGGCTTAAGAAATATGAATTTACTGTTTGGCTAATCAACATGCAGACTAATTTATACAAGGTCAAGATCAAAGTCTTTATATAATTCAGTGTTTTATTCAATAATTTGCAGACTATTTACATTAGTACAATATTAAGACTAAAACTGTCAAACTTCCAAGGTATTAGTATCAATTTTGTGTACATAATCCCTGCAAGGAAATAATTAAACAGCCAATAAAGTAATCCAATCTTTTAACAAAAGTAAATGTTTTTTTACAAAAACACCTACATAAATCTTAACTGCATGCTTAAGGCATCTTCAAATATACAGTTTAATTTTTTTTAAATTCTAGATTGACATTGAAGTGGACTTCATACGGTTTTCGTTTAAATAAATTCCATCCCTCTGGAAGATTTCATTGGAGGCAATGCAGAGACCAAAATTAAACAGTTAAAACACCTTGGATCAGGCCATGTGGTTAATTTCGTTTGGTGTACAGGTCAAATTGGATCCTACTGATCATCAACCTGATCTGTTTTCAGTTCTTTTGCTGCAGGCTCATCTACAGTTTCAGTTTCTTCAAGGATTCTCTTCTTTGGACTGGTGACAGCTACAACAGATCAAACAAGGCAGTTAAAAACATTTAAGAACAAAATTTAGATATTTCCAGCATCTATATAGACAGTGTATAACAGCTAATTTTGTTACAGAAAATTTTCAGGCTAAATAATTTTATAGAATCCCCTCAGAAAAACTGAGTAAAAATCGGTAGTTTGCCTCACATTGGCAATTACCAGCAACAAATGGTATAATCCACACACAGTCAACCTTGCAGAGTACTCCTCACAAGCGTCAGAGGAATTCTGCCAGAATTGAAAGCTCCCTCCTAGAGCTGGTCAAGTGATTAACCTGACATCTATAATCAACAATGTAGCGTTCATCTTCCAACACCAAAACAAAAATCACAGGGTATGTACTGTGCTTGAGATAAGTGGTACATAATCAAGGTTGGTCTTGAGTGCCCATAGATTCTGGACCCACAAAACATAGCATCAGATGAAACAAGGGGCAAAGTGATTATTACAAATCAACCTCACCCCTCAGTTTATGAATCAATGACACCACCGCTGTGCCAAATAGCCGCAGGATAAATCTAGCAGAAAATGAGACACCCACAAAGACAGGTAGTTCATCAGCAACAGAACTACATTTCACCATATGTAACTTAAAGGCTCAGCAAACGTCACTAGGGATCTTGTGGCACATTTATGTCCCTACCTCTGGGCCAGAAGGTCACTGCTGTGGAGGTGCTTCATAACACACTGAAGCAAAGGTTCTTGCAGCTTACTACTTCAAGGCAGGGTTTAACAAGAACTGCAGGCTTGCATTCAAGCAGGAGCAGCCATACCTAGATAAGTTATAAACTTAGGATTACATACATGATACACAGAAGCAACATGTGCTACCAAAAAAACAAAATCCACAGCCAATGAGATCAAAGGTTTGTAGATGTGTCAGATCAAGTCACAAATGGTGACAAGTTGGATTGACTGGCAGAAATGGTTCCACTTGGCTGATTCCATTTTCTGAAAATGGTGAGTCAATGATCCAAACATGCATGTTGGCCTCAGAGATAGCAAGAACTGCAGATGCTAGAGTCTGAGTCAAACAGTGGGGAGCTGGACGAGCAGTAGGTCAGGCATGATCAGTTCAGGCTGGTCAGGCATGGCCTCATGACGTTTCCAGCCTCAGTAGCCATCAAGCTAAACTTCCTTCAAGCTATTTCAGTAAAACTAAATGTAAGCATTTATCCAAGAATGATAAAAATTACTACATTGGTATGGTCAAGGAAAAGGACAATTCCAATCAAGCAATTCAGACTGAATCAATTTGCATTCCTTTCCTTTCTTTTAGCTTTACTTGTTACATTCTATCACCTTTCCCTCTCCCCTTCCACTCCACATCAGCCCTGAAGAGTCATCTAGATACAAAACTTTAGCTTGTTTTCGCTCTATGGATGCTGCCTGACCCAGTGATCTCCAACAATTTTTGCTTTCAGTATACATTCCAGCATCTGCAGTAATTTACTCTTAAGTTACCAACCCTGTACTCTACTCAAAAACAAGCAGTGTTGATGATACCAGCAAATGGCACTTAATGCTCATTTTGGATTTGACTTGAACCATCTTGTTCCATACCTCATTAGAGCCTTAGTCCAAACACTGATCAGAGAACAGAACTTGAGGACAGAAAATCAAGGAACTTCAAAATTTTTGGCTCCACACTGCCAGCATTTTGTGCTTTTATCAGACATGTCAACAATGTGGCTTTATGAGCCAGAGATAAACTCCTTGTCAGAGTAACTGACAAGTTCCAAAGCTCATTCGCTGTTTACAAGGCACAATTCATGAGTGCAAGTGAATACCCCATTTAACTAGATTTGAGATTCCAATCACCACACAGGACACTTGACAACAATTACAAAGAAGCCGACTTGATCAGCACCAGTCTGTACCATGCAACTAAGCAACTTACTTGAACCTGACTTCAACACCATGACTTGTTTTTAAAATGGCAATGACAGAAGCATACTCAGAATGCCACAACCTTAAAGCTCCCTTCCAAGCAACTCAACATCCTGTCTTTAAACAATAAAACACTTCATTCACTATCAAAAGTCCACATCGGATGAGCTGCAGCAGTTCCTGACAACTCCTTACCATCAAGAACAATTAGAACTCAACAATTAATACTGGCTGATATCTGCATCCCATGAATAAATTCAAAGACAAAACCAGGTAACCACATTCTGTTTGGGTCAAAAATCCATATACCAGCAGTTTACTCAAGACTGACAATTTGCACTTACTAATTTCTTTCGTTTGTTCCACTCCCTGATCTTCATCTTCACTCTCAAATGTTGTTTTCTTGCCTTGGAACTGCACCCTCTGTTGTCCCGAATTTCCCTTACCACCTCTTCGAGCTGTAGGCAAACAAGTCTTAGTATTGTTTAAAAACGTTCAGAAAATGCCAGCTGTCAAACATGCACCATCACCATTAAAGTTTTACCTTTGGTCCTTTGCTTGTTCAGTGACTCCTGTTGATCTTCTAATATCTTCTTCAAAATTGTTTTCTCCTCTTCACCATCTACCGTTTCCCAAGTTACATCTTTATCTCTTAACAGCAGTTTTCCTCCATGGGCTTCTTTCGCCTTTTCAAATGCTTCCTTTGCATTGGTTTTAAAAAGGATATTCCCCTATAAAGCAAACAATTAATCCTTACAGCAGGTAAGTTAAAAAGGAATCAACTGAACAATTTGAAGTCATTTTTACCTCTTTAGCACCCCTTATAAAATCTATCCACTGTATTTCACCATGATTGGAGAAAATTTCATGAATATCTTCTCTGCACGTCTGATCAGCAAGGTCACCAGCAAACTTCAGCAAGCACCCAGATTTTTCCTTGAAGGATTTCTTTGGAAGAAAAGAACATTTAATATTTCCATGCCTTCCATCTCACTTCAAAAATGCTATTCAAGAGCTATAACCTGTACATCAGAACCGAAGATATAATTTAGTAACTTCGAATGCAGAGAAACATCTTGCAAGTCTCAGTCAATTATATGATGGAAAACTGTACCAAGTCAGCAGCAAGACTTATACCCTTGTCAAAATTTGCTCTGACTTGTTTGCTATGTGCAGCTGCTTGATGCATTGTGAGGTTCAATTAAGAACATAAGGAAATAAATCTGCTTCTACATTTGTTCCTAGTGCTGTATATGTCTGATGGGCTGTACACTTGTTCTGACTAAATTTTACATCAACAATTCTTCAAAAGAAAAGTTCAGCTATCTTCAAAGATTACAAAGTGAGATGATAATAGGAACAGTCATTCCTAGGTCACATAATCAGCACCTCAAATCCATATTCCTTGATTAAGAAACTCAATAGTATCCATTTCAATCTTAAAATTTATTTGTTCTACAAGCCAAAATCAGAAGTTCAGACTTCCTATGTCAAGAATATTTCCCAATTTCATTTCTACAAAACATAGCTCTAGTAAAAGTAACACTTGGATTGTTTATTAATGGTTGTCCCAAGTAAAAGACAGAATATGCTCAACTAAGTTAAAACTTAAGTGAATTATGAGCCAAAACATGGACTGCAGTGAATGGCATATTAGGACTTTATAAAATAGTTATTTGGAGCGTATCTGGTGCATGACTAGGGTTATTCTTTTCCAAGATTCAAAATACTTTAACAACTGATGGCAAAGTTAACTTTTTAAAACATACAAATAACTAAGGGAAACAGCTTTGACTTTATTAGAAGTAACCATCAGGACAGTTAGACAACTGAAAAAATTTCTAACAATTTGTAGCAATTATTGGGTATGGTGTGGTTATTACAGAGACAAAGCTCCAAGGGGATCACAGCCGGGAACTAAATATCTAAAGATATGCATCCAATCAAAAAAATAGGCAGAGGAGGCAGGGTTGCCTTGTTAGCAAGAAATGAAATTAAGTCAATAGGCAGAAGCAGTGTAGAGTCAGAAAGCACAGAATTTCTGTTAGAGTTGTGGAACCACAATGGTTAAAAAAATCCTGATGGGAGATGTGTACAGTCCTCTTAGTAGTAGTCAGGATGTGGGGAGGAAATAAATCAGAAAAAGGCAGATAAGAAAGGCATCATTACAATAGTATGAGAGCTATCAATATGCAGGTGAATGGCAGTGGGGGGGGGGGGGGGGGTGGGGGGAGACAAGAAGGAGATCAGGTTGGCAGCAGATCCCAAGAAAAATAATGCTGGATATGTTCTTTCCTCCCTCCAAGGAGCTTATTACATAAAGCCCACTAGGGAACAGGCATTTCTGGATTTGGTGCTGTGTAACAAAGGCAGATTTCATTAGAAAGCTTAAAAGGTGGAAGAACCCCGAAGGAACAATGACCATAAGAGGAGAGAATTCACCCTGCGGCTTGAGAGTGTCTTAAATTAGCTGTAAAGGTGTTAAAATTATAAAGGTAACTAAAGACACGAGAGAGCAACTGGCCAGAGTTGGTGGAAAGAGGAGCCTAGCAAAGACAACTATGAAGCAGAAATGGCAGGAGTTTGTGGCATAGAAACTGATCAGAGAAGACGAAGCAACCGTGGCTGCCAAGGGAGTCAAGGAAAGCAGAAAAAGGGAGAGGGGATGGTGGACGGTTGTTTTTGGGACTGGAAATTCGTGACCAGGGTTGTTCCACAAGATTGGTACCGAATCTATTTATACAAATGCTCTGGCAAACTTAGGAGGCATGGTTAGTAAATCTGCAGATGACACCAAAATTGGTGGTATTGTGGACAACGAAGGCAGCTACAATTATAAAAAGGTTTTGATCAGTTGGGTCAATAGGCTGAGGGAAGACAGATGGAGTTTAATTTGAATAAATGCAAAGTATTACATTTTGATAAAACAAGCAAGGGCTGGACTTCTATAACTAATGGTAGGGCCCGGAGAGATGTTGCAGAACAGGGAGAGCTAGGTTCGCTTACATAATTCTTTGACGTTTGTGTCGCATTTGATAGGATGGTTAAGAAGGCATTTAGCATACTTGCCTTCATTGCTCAGACCTGTTGAGTCTAGGAGTTGGGACATACTGTTGAGGTTGAACATGACGCTGGTAACGCCTCTTCTGGAATATTGTGTGCAGAATACCAAGAGGCTTGGATAAAGAGAGTGAGTGAAAGCAGAGAAGATGTTTTACTAGAAGAGAAACAAGAACCCAAGGTCACAGCCCCAGAATGAAGGCACAACCCTTTCAAAACAAGATAAGGAGGAATTTTCTGCAGTCAGAGGGTGGTGAATCTGGGGAACTCACTGCCAGAAAGCTGTGAAGGCCAAGTTCTTGTGTGTATAATACAGATAGATAGGTTCTCAACTGGGAAGGGAATGAGGGTTGTGGGGAGAAGGCAGGAGAATGTGGCTGAAGTTTCCCAACCCCAATCAAAATGACCTAATTTTACTCCTGTGTGTTATAGTCTTATGTTCCAAACATCCTCAATGTACAGCTGCATCCAGTTTGTGTCAACTGAAAGACCAGACAACTTACCATGTCCGACACAGCATGATCACCTGTGTGGTCTTTCTCACTAAGAAAAAAGGTAAAGCAGAATGGTCACTAAATTTCAATGGAGATGGCTTATAAAATATGGCTAATTCACATTTCCTTCAGCACAGCTAGCAATAAACCCACTGAGTAGAATCAATCCCAAGCTAGAGATATAGCTAACACCACAATGGAAAATAACTTCTCAAAATTTGATCTCAGCCTCTGAACCCCTACTACCATCCCAATTTCATAGCCACAGTTGATTCTTTCCTTCATCTATATCTCATTCCCTTGCCCAATCCCAAAAATATTGATCATTACATGACATACTCAAGTGCAGAATGCAAACAGGACAGTATTAATTGACATGTCAAATTCATAAATCACTCACTTTTTCTTGTTTTTTAATGTTTTACGTTGCTTCCTTTCTTCAGCTTTCTTTACAAAATAAGACTCTCTTCAAGAAGAAACCAAACAAGCAAATTGTAAGTATCGATCCATTCAGATCACACTTCCAAGTTAGTTATTTGAAGACAAATACACACATTATTCTCATTACAGAAAATTGGTCACTTATGCCACTTACTTGAAGCAGCACCAAAAATTCAATAAATTCTGTAAATTTGCCATAAACTAAGCAATTGTTAACTTCAAACCTCACAAATTCATTGAGGGCAGATTGCACAATGCTTGAATACACTTTGTTGCCCAGAGAAAATCTTCATGTTCAGTTATGAAGCAGCCAGTGTAATAAGTTAAAAATCTGAATTACATGCTGTTGAATGTTCTCAAATTTGATAGAAAAATCCAAATCTATGGTTCAATTCATAAATTCGCATTTAGGACAGCCATTACAAAACAAACCAAACTGCCTGATTCTGATTAAAGTATTCTGCAGAAAAGAACTTGAATAATATTATAGCTTTAAAAAAAACTGTTCTAAAGTAGTATTGGGATTTGTATATTAGTATCATAATTTATAGTTTTATGACAATATTAGCTCAGAATACTATCAACTGAACATTTAAATACAAACTTTTCAGAAAGAACACTTTAGAAGCAAAGGAGACTGACTACAACAAGAAAGCATTACGTTACAAAGTACACATGACCCGCTTTGTGGGCTTAATAGTTACTAGACTTGATCACAGACAAGTCAATGAGATCCCTTGCCTTTGCCCACCCTCTATTTTCTCCGAAACCGTCCCCAATGATGACAGCTAAAAACCCACCAAAGACCTCAACACCACAGGGTAAAGTGTTACTACAGGGAGAAGTCATCATTGGTACAGCCTAATTTCTTTAAAAAAAATTCTAGAATTCTGGAATGTATGACCACTGTCTCCAGACAAAGAATTCAGCCAACCATATCCGATGGTCTGTAGCGGAGGTCACAGCACTAATATCAGGACAACAATAATTTTTCCCTGAACTCAACTGCTACTCAGCTGAAGTACTTCCAAGATTAACAGTGCAGCACTTGGAAGGTGTATTATTTATAACAACAGGCAGCTCTAAATGTTTGCATAGTTTAAACCTTTTATTAGTAACCTTTGAATAAATTTTGTTTCCAAAAATTCAACTCGTTTCTTGCTCAAAGAATCCAGCTAATTAGATTGTTAGAGCTATACACAAATTAATATAATTAGCAATTGAGAACAGATCAGTTTACCTTTCTAAAGGTGAATTACAACAAAAAGTTACCTCCAAATCAAGTAGATTTCTAAGTGATAGTAGGCCCTGTAGATGCTGGAGAATCTGGGATAACAAGGTGTAGATCTGGATGAACACAGCAGGCCAAGCAGCATCAGAGGAGCAGGAAGGCTGACATTTCAGGCCTACACCCTTCTTCAGAAAAAAGGAATCTTCATTTTCTGGAGGAGGGTCTAGGCCCGAAAAGTCAACTTTCCTGCTCCTCTGATGCTGCTTGGCCTGCTGTGTTCATCCAGATCTACACCTTGTTATCCCAGATTTCTGAGTGCTTTGTCACTTCAGAGGAGCCAACAGTGAAGACCGTTTTCAGTTTTCTGGCTTACTTTGCTTTCCATTCAGGCACTCTGGTAAGTTAACTTTCCATCAGTAAGCAGCAAGAGTAAATATATAGATAAACTAGAACATGCTACATCAAAGTGTATACTTACTTGGAAAGCACAATCATATCATTGTCCTTATACTTCAGCCCTGGAGTTTCAACAAATTTTGTGGCTGAATCTACACCATCAAAGACAACAAACACTGATCCCTGTTAACAGAAAAAGCACAGCAATTCAGTGTTTAAATGCAAACTTGGGAAATTGGAGTGGGGGGGGGGGGAGAAAGAGGGGGTGGTGGTAAATACTGACCTTAAACTGCCTCTGCAACGTTCTCCTCATCTGTATATTCTCCACAGGCCCAGTTTCATCAAACCAACCTTTAATCTCATCAAGGGTAGCACTTGTGGGAAAGCCTTTCTGTTCATTTGGAAGACATGGCATGAAAAAAGGTGAAAGGAGTAGAAAATATTAAAATCTTAAATGAAAAGAATGCAAAATAAGTTTTTCCAATGTTCAAGAATTCAACAAAGTTTTTCCGAGCTGAGAAAACACAGAACTGAAATGTAATGATATGCAATCTGTTACTGAAAATGTCAACACGAAGGATTTCAAATAAGTTAAACAAAAAGTTTAACCTGCATTTAATTCACAACATACAATAGTTTTTAATTAAATACTGAAATTTATAAGATACCAACTTTCACAATGAAGTATAACCTTAAGTTCTGGTATCTCAGAGTTTGATTACTAAGCGGTCAAATTAGTAACTTATTCCAAGGGAGAAACAGTCTCACTCTATTCCTGTGGAATGTATTTTACAAAATGTAGAAAACTGCAAAAGCTCAGCAAATCCAACATTATAAATACAAAGGATGAAGCAACCCCATACTTCAATTTTAATTGGCTGTTTAGTTAAGAAATTTCATGTGTGACCATAAGAAACTACTAAAATAAAATAATTTGTAAATTTCATTTGATTCACTGCAATACAACTTTTTAACATATTTCAATACAGGACATTTTCTCACCAAAAATGCTCCATCAAGCAGCAATCTCAATTAAAAAAAATATCAAAACCAAGAGCATTTTCAAAGCATGTGAACAGATAAAATTTGTTGTTTCCAAACAACAAATACTTACAACATACACAGATCTAGCTTTCACAGAGTTTTTATATTCTTCAAACTCAGGCAGAGGCTTGCTTGGAGAACGACGAATTTTGGTTTTGTCTTCGCTTATTTCTAGAAGTCCACTTTTTGATTTCTTTAGTCCTTCCACTATCACAGTAAAATCTGTCGTCAAACGGCTTAACCTGCAAAGCATTCAATGTTTAGACGCTACTTACATCACCATTTGTCTTAAGAAAGAACTGCAGTGTTCTTACCTGTTAAATTTGATCATGGTTTCCAGGGGTACCCAACCATCATCCAATTTGATCTGTTCTTTGAGAAATTTATCTCGTAGCAAATTGTGATCACTGAAGTAATACTACACAAAGACAATAAAGTAACTTTCAGTGGAGAAACTGTCAAGAAGGAATTATAATTTATTCTGCTGTTTAGGCAGGTCGAAAAACAGTTTGCACTACAAAAGATGATTGTAACATTAACTATAGGATCTCTAAGAGGAACCCTGTGATCATCATGATCGGCAAATAATGATGACCCAGGAAGAAAGGCATTTACGGAGAAAAAACCAATTAAGGATAGAATTGAAAAGGTACAGCAGCAGCATAAATGTGAAGTTGACTGCATGTCGAGAAATAGTGGCAAAGGTCTCAGACTGGAGGAAGGAATAGCACCAAGTTATTACCAGAGGAATAAGTGATGTTCTTCATCTACATTAATGAGCTACAGTTTGATTTACATGGCACAGCTTCAAGGACTTGCAAGCATGTGGAGAATACTGGAGGTTTTAAGAGGGCATGAGCCAGTTGATAGAAATGGATGGAAACACAGCACTAATATCCACAGCACTGTACAGGAGTACAATGAAATGTTTCTACAGTGGCTGCCTTTTAATGGCACCATGATAGATACAAATACCTAGGTACAAATCTTACAGTAGAAAGTGTTATACAAGAGAGGATTAAAAGCTAAGGATTTACATTAAAGCATTAAACAGCAGGTCAGCACACAGTGCCAGGCCCAAGTCCAACAACTACCCCACATCACAACAGCCTCCAGCCCACTCCTCAGCAGCAACAAGGTAAGTTGCGCTTTACCGGGATTCACTGCCCACATGGTGCTCCAGCTTGTCCCTCGTGCTACTCCAGGATACGCAGCTCACGCAGTGTTCCAGCTCGTTTCCCCGGACTTGCACTCCAGGCAAATTAAATATAATGCAATAATGCATGAAAGTGTTACGTTCTGGGCACAAGAACAAGAAAAGGCAATACACAAAAGATAGTTCTAACAAGGAGTAGTAACAGATGTGGGGTTAGATACTTTTAAAATCAACTTGTTCAGACATGTCTCAGATTTTCTAGCCCAGAAGAGGGATACCACAAGAGCCCTACAAGAAATTCTATCAATGCCAGTCCTTTGGTACTAGCAATAAGGCACACAGGATCCTGTCTTCACAGAGAGAAACAAACCAAGCAAAGAATTAACTTCTTTAAATCACAATTCAGTCTCATTGAATGGGAGATGCAAAAACATTAGATAGGGTACAGAGAAAAAGCTTAGAAGAATGGTTTTAGGAGTGAAGAATGGTAAAAAATGGCATCATCCTCCAGAAGAGGAGATTGGAAGACTTTATTGATGAGGGTTTGGGACAGAATGCATAGAGAAACACCTTTCAAATTGGCAGAGGATTCAAGTCCAGAGAACAGATTTAAGAGGTGATCGGGAAAATAATTTTTTTTAAAAACTTGGAATGCAGACTGCATGAGGCACATTAATTAAACCTTTCAAAAGGGAAACTTATCTGAAAAGAAAAATGTTTTACGGTGGGAGTGGTACAGATGTGTACTCTTAGTCAGCAAGCAAAAACAGCTTTTTATGCTGCTCTATTTGAGACTTATTCTTTTACACCAAACTGTGAATTCTAGGATAAGCTCAAAATGGTTTACACTTCAAATATTCCTACAAACTACAAGTGTTTTTTTAAGATCATTCATGGATACAATACTTTCTACACAAGCAGTTTTAGAAATAAATGAGATAAATAAACCCAGCCTTGTTGCAGAAGTAGTAAAATAAAGCAAAAAAAAAACCTGAAGAAAGCACAACTTCACATTTTTGCAAAGTAATGCTGGATCTACAGCTCAAAGATCACTTAGCAGCTCTTTTTAAAAAGGAGAGAAGGGATTGAAAATAGAGGAGGAAAATGAGAAGGGAAGCATTATTCATTCAACCTACTTTATTAATTGATTTGGTGTATTCATTCATCTAAGCAACAAAATAAACTGTAAGCACTGAAATATTTTAACCTCCAAGACCTGCCAATAATTTAGAAAGGCAGGCAGCCATTTTCGTCAATAAGTGCAATTTTCTCACTTTCTTTATCACATCAAAATAACATCCTGCTGTTCATATGGATTACATACTTCAATCTGTTCACATATCTTCTTCTCTAAAGGAGTTATTTCTTGAGCTACTCCATTCTCTGCCATTTTAGCAACCTACACAATGAAAAGAGATGCATAATATTAACCACTATTTATTTCATAAATGAAACCAATCCATGAATAAGCTGATTATCCCTTAAAGTCCCAAAATTGTGGTCAACGCTTTTCAGAAATGATAGGAACTGCAGATGTGCTGTAGCTGTATGATGTGGGAGCTGGCTGATCCCATTGTGAACGGCAGCGACCACATCTGCAGCAAGTGTTGATTGCTGAAGAACTCCGGATCAGAGTAAATGATCTGGAATCTGAGCTTCAAACTCTGCGGCACATCCAGGAGGGGGAAGAGTTACCTGGACACTTTGTTTCAGGAGGCACTCACATCCAGTAGATTAAATAACTGAAATTCAGACAGTGTTCAGGGACAAGGTGTGACCGTAAGTGAGGCAGATAGGGGGATTCCGAGTTCAGGAGTGCAGGAGCCTCAGCCCTTGACCAACAGGTATGAGATTCTTGTTCCCTGTACGGTTGAGGAAAAGGACTGTGGACAGGCTGCGTCAGCTGACCACAGCACTGTGGTGCAGAAGGCCATTCAAGAGTGGGGAGCAAAAAGACAGGTAGTTGTTATAGGGGATTCTATTATTAGGGGGACAGATAGTATCCTATGCAAGCCGGATCAGGAGTCCAGCACGGTGTGTTGCCTGCCCGGTGCCAGGGTGCGGACATCTCCGACCGGGTTGAAAGGATATTGGAGCGGGAGGGGGAGGATCCAGTTGTTATGGTTCATGTTGGGACTAACAACATAGGCAAAGTTAGGGTAGAGGACCTGTTCAAGGATTATGAAGCACTAGGAAAGAAATTGAAGTACAGGTCCTCAAGGGTCATAATCTCCAATTACTGCCTGAGCCACGTGCTAACTGGCATAGGGCAAAGAAAGGTAGGGAAGTAAACACGTGGCTAAGGGATTGGTGTGCGAAAGAGGGATTCCATTTCATGGGGCATTGGCATCAGTTGGGACGGTCTCCACCTGAACCGATCTGGTACCAGTGTTCTAGCGAAAAGGATAAATAGGGTGGTCAGTAGGTCTTTAAACTTCTGAGTCGGGGGGGAAAGGGAAAGTGAAAGAGACAGGGAGTATGGAGTTACATGGAAAGGTAAGCAACAGGATAGCATGTCTACAGGTGGATTTAAGCTCGAGGTGGACTAGGAATACAGCAAAAAGGAAGGATAGCTTAAGACATCTTGGGATTTCCAACCTCTCTAATAATAAGAAAGTTAGCATTAAGGCACTTTATCCAAATGCTCGTAGTATTCACAACAAAGTAGATGAATTAACAGCACAAATCGTCTTGAATGATTATGATGTGGTAGCCATCACAGAGACATGGTTGCAGGGAGTTCAGGACTGGCAGTTAAACATCCAAGGATTCACATATTGAAAAGACAGGGAGGTGAGCAGAGGGGGCGGGGTTGCCTTGTTAGTTAAGAATGAAATTAAATCTACAGCACTGAATGACATAGGGTCAGAGGATGTGGAGTCTGTGTGGGTGGAGTTGAGGAACCACAAAGGCAAAAAAACTATGATGGGAGTTACGTACAGACCTCCTAACAGTGATCAGGACCAGGGGCGCAAGACGCACCAAGAAATAGATACAGCATCTCGGAAAGGCAAGGTCACGGTGATCTTGGGGGACTTCAATATGCAGGTGGATTGGGTGAATAATGTTGCCAATGGATCCAAAGAAAGGGAATTCATGGAATGTTTGCAGGATGGCTTTTTGGAACAGCTTGTGATGGAGCCCACAAGGGAGCAGGCTATTCTGGACTTAGCACTATGTAATGAGCCAGACTTTATAAAAGACCTTGAAGGGAACACTTAGGAAGCAGCGATCATAATATGGTAGAGTTCAGTCTGCAGTTTGAAAGAGAAGGCAAAATCAGATGTAATGATGTTACAGTTAAATAAAGGTAATTACAGGGGCATGAGAGAGGAATTGATGAAAATCGACTGGAAGCAGAGCCTAGCGGGGAAGACAGTAGAGCAACAATGGCAGGAGTTTCTGGGTGTAATTGAGGACACAGTACAGAGGTTCATCCCAAAGAAAACAAAGATTATCCTGGGTGGGATTAGACAGCTATGGCTGACAAAGTCAGGAAATATATCAAAAAAAAGAGACAGCCTATAAAGTGGCCAAGAGCACTGGGAAATCAGAAGATTGGGAAGGCTACAAAAACAGACGATAACAAAGAGAGCAATAAGGAAGGAGAGGATCAAATATGAAAGTAGGCTAGCTAGTAATATTAGAAGTGATAGTAAAAGCTTCTTTCAATACATAAGAAACAAACGAGAGGCAAAAGTAGATATTGGGCCGCTCCAAAGTGATGCTGGAAGGCTAGTGACGGGAGATAAGGAAATAGCTGAAGAACTTAATAAGCACTTTGTGTCAATCTTCACAGTGGAAGACATGAGTAGTATGCCAACAATTAGGGAGAGTCAGGGGGCAGAGTTGAGTAAGTTAGGCGTTACAAAAGAGAAAGTGCTAGAAAAGCTAAAAGGTCTAAAAATTGATAAATCTCCTGGCCCTGATGGGCTACATCCTAGAGTTCTGAGGGAGGTGGTTGAGGAAATAGCAGAGGCTTTGGTCGTGATCTTTCAAAAGTCACTGGAGTCTGGGAAAGTCCCAGATGATTGGAAAATTGCTGTTGTAACTCCCTTGTTTAAGAAAGGATCAAGGCAAAAGATGGAAAATTATAGGCCGATTAGCCTAACCTCGGTAGTTGGTAAAATTCTAGAATCCATTGTCAAGGATGAGATTTCTAAATTCCTGGAAGTGCGGGTCAGATAAGAACAAGTCAGCATGCAGTTAGTAAGGGGAGGTCGTGCCTGACAAACCTATTAGAATTCTTTGAAGAGGTAACAAGTATGTTAGACCAGGGAAACCCAGTAGATGTTATCTATCTAGACTTCCAAAAGACCTTTGATACGATGCCTCACGGGAGGCTGCTGAGCAAGGTGAGAGCCCATGGTGTTCGAGGTGAGCTACTGGCTTGGATTGAGGATTGGCTGTCTGACAGAAGGCAGAGAGTTGGGATAAAAGGCTCTTTTTCGGAATGGCAACCGGTGACAAGTAGTGTCCTGCAGGGTTCAGTGTTGGGTCTGCAGCTGTTCACCTTGTATATTAATGATCTGGATGAAAGGAGCAGGGGCATTCTGGCGAAGTTTGCCGATGATACAAAGATAGGTGGACAGGTAGGTAATACTGAGGAGGTGGGGAAGCTGCAGAAAGATTTAGACAGTTTAAGAGAATGGTCCAGGAAATGGCTGATGAAATTCAACGTGAGTAAATGTGAGGTTTTGCACTTTGGAAAAAAGAATACAGGCATGGACTATTTTCTAAATGGTGAGAAAATTCATAAAGCAGAAGTACAAAGGGATCTGGGAGTATTGGTCCAGGATTCTTGAAAGGTTAACTTGCAGGTAGTCCGTGATTAAGAAAGCAAATGTAATGTTGTCGTTTATCTCAAGAGGGTTGGAATATAAAAGCAGCGATGTGCTTCTGAAGCTTTATAAAGCTTAGTTAGGCCCCATTTAGAATACTGGGTCCAATTTTGGGCCCCACACCTCAGGAAGGACATACTAGCCCTGGAGAGTGTGCAGCGGAGATTCACACAGATGATCCCTGGAATGGTAGGTTTAACATATGATGAATGGCTAAGGATCCTGGGATTGTACTCATTACAGTTTAGAAGGTTATGGGGAGATCTAATAGAAACTTACAAGATAATGTATGGCTTAGAAGGGGTGGACGCTAGGAAGTTGTTTCTGTTAGGCAGGGAGACTAGGACCCGTGGGCACAGCCTTAAAATTAGAGGGGGTAAATTTAAAACTGAAATGAGCCAGAGAGTGGTGGGCCTGTGGAATTCATTGCCACAGAGTGCAGTGGAGGCCAGGACATTAGATGCCTTCAAGGCAGAGATCAACAAATTCTTGATCTCACAAGGAATCAAAGGCTACGGGGAGTGTGCAGGGAAGTGGAGTTGAAATGCCCATCAGCCATGATTTAAATGGCAGAGTGGACTTGATGGGCCGAATGGCCTTACTTCCACTTCTATGTCTTATGGTCTTAAGCTGGAGAATCCAAGATAACAAGGTGTAGAGCTGGATGAACACAGCAGGCCACGCAGCATCAGGGGAGCAGAAATGCTGACGTTTCGGGCAGAGACCTAAAAATCAGCAAAAGTGGATTTAGCCAGATTAACAATTCTTAGCTGCACAATTGCCTTACTCATGCTTATAGCAATGCAATGGTAGAGTCCTACCTCTGAGCTCAAGTCATGCTTCAGCTCATGATGGCCACAGAGATACCTAAAATGTTTTTATGCTGTCCTTGTTGGGCAAAGCAGGTCCAAGTTTACATACAAGTTACAGTATGTTTGAAACAATGGAATATGATTGTCATCAAGTATCTATGTCCCATTCAATTAGTTTAATTTGGATTTCACTGTTTTTGTATAACTTACATCATAACCTTAAACATCCCAGGTCCACAGCTTGACACTAAAGAAATCATACCCACGTATTTACCATCTGACAAGACCGTTTACGCAGTAAAAACGCTTCAGCACTAACTGGAATTCAAACTAAATATATAAACCAATTTAATAAATTGGTAGAGATTTGAGGTCAATAGAGATTAATTTGGCTATAAAATGTTGCCAACGAGACCACAGTAGATTGTAGCCAAATGAAGCTACACAAAGAATGGTAAATAGAACTTTCAAGATGCTGAAGGCTCAGTCTATCCTCTTGGAATGTAACTTCAAACTTGAAAATGTTTTAATCTGCAAGTTAAAGAAAACCTTGAATTGACTCAAACCCCAAGGAGCGCCGAAGCGACTTCTGTCATTGTACACTTATCAGATAAATACGTACCATTTGTAATTTTTTGTAGATCTCACTTAAAGAATTATCACGACCGAATTTCTAATAATCATGCGTGTTTTAGGATTTAAGATAATGAAAAACAATGGGCTAAAAGTCCCTACCCATCCGCAGAATTTAAATGCACACAATGCACGTGCGTTCGCGCTTCCATTTTAAGATGACAACGTAGCAATTATGCCAATAAAACTGTGGCGTATTATCCACTTGGAATTTACTGCACGTGTGAAAATGAAGCGAACTACGGATCTATTACAAACATTTTACGCCTAAACGAGAGCCTGCTATTCCCTCGAATCAGCGAGAAAACTACGAGGTTCCCAGGTCGTTGAGGCCCTGTTGTTGCTTAGCATGACCGAGCTACGCACGCCATTCAGTCCAAAGTGAAGCGATTGAATGAAAACCTGCGCAACGAGGGGGCAGCGGACAAACTCTGAAGGCAAACCCCGCTTCTTGATCGGGGAGGCCCACTGTACGAGAAACCTGCTCTCAACCGAATACCACGTCTCTGCTCATCCTTACCGTACACGCAAGAACCACAAGGGCCGCGGCCTACAACAAATTTTAAACCTAGCTCACATCGACAACAGCGCCTCCGGCTGCGCCAACTCCGCCCGTCGCCGCCGCTATTTAAAGGTTCTCGTGCACCCCAACAGGCTCTGCGATTGCAGTAACGTACTGACGACATGACGCGGCCCCGGCGTAGGTGCAGTTATCGCGGTCTTGTAGCTGAAACGTTGTACACGGATCAGCAGAACTTGGTCAGTGCCTGATTATCCGTAAAATTCGGGTCCTGACCCGAAACGTCCTGCTCCTCTAATGCTGCCTGGCCTGCCGTGTTCCCCTCCAGCTCCACACTGTGTTATCTCAGTCTCTAGCATCGGTAGTTCTAAAACTCACTCGGCTGTTTGGTTGGTATCTCTAGGCAAAGCTGCTCGGTGAGACCAAACGTCGTTTATTAAGTCTTTTGGGGGGAGGGGGGTAGAAAAGGATTGCAGTCGATTTTGTGCTGAGATGTACCCTGGTAGACAATGGACTTGCAAGAAACACTAGAAAGAAAGGATGGTATCTACCAGCCGGGCTGTTGAGTCATTAGAGCCCCGTTTCACACTGCTAGCTTTGTATGCGTAGTACCATGCCCGCTTTACCTATTCTCAGTGATAATGGGAACTGCAGATGCTGTAGAATCCCAGATAACAAAGTGAGGAGCTGGATGAACACAGCAGGCCAAGCAGCATCTCAGGAGCACAAAAGCTGACCTTTCGGGCCTAGACACTCCTCCATCACCTATTCTCAGCTTTCTTGTCTCGAGAGTGCCCTTCACCTGGACGTTGGTACGCAGTATCGAGTCTGCTCCGGCATTTAATAGGACTATGGCTGAAAGACTACTTCACTGCCTTTTACCCACCCCTCCTTCATAACTGTTTGACGAGTAGTCAGATTATTATCAATCTCTGCCTTTTAAGCATGCTCAAAAGATCGAACTTGCACAGCTCTCTGTGGTGGAGACAAAACCCACAGCATGGAAAAGATCTTTGACCTAAATTTATAGCTCCCTTTGTTTTAAACAGTGATCCCTGATTCTCTGCTTTCCAACCATGGGTAACGTCAATCATGTCTACTCCTTTTAATTATTCTAAGTTTTTGAGATTACCTCTCATTCTTTACAAACTCTGAAGAATACAGTTCGCCCAATCTCTTTTGTCAGTCCTTCCAACTGAGATACAACTGAAGCAAGACTTCAGTGTTTCTGTTCTCAAATCCCATTGCATTAACCTTCCTAATAACTGCACTTGCTTGTTACCTTAAATGACCTAGTGACAAGGACACTAAAGCAATCCTTAGGAAATCCTTAAGAAATACTCTGCATGGCTATTTTTCAAAGTGGATAACTTGATATTTTTCCCTGTTCCACATCTGCTGTATTCATGCCCTTTTACTAAGTCTGTCTAAATCCTCCTGAAGCTGCTTTAAATTTTCCTTAAAACACACATTTCCACTTAGCTTTGTATCATACACAAATTTGGAATTATATTTATTCTCCAATTCTAAATCAGTCATATTATTAATGTTGAGTAGCATGGGCTGAAGCACTGATCCTCGTGATATCCCACTCATCACAGCCTCCCAACATGAGAATAGCCTGTGTATTTCTACCCTAGTTTTAATCTGTTGGTGAATGGGATGATTCTACAGCTTTGAGAGGTATATTTTGTACTTTTTTTTAATGAGGATAGGTTGAGACAGAGGTGATGAGCAGTCTACTTCAGAGCCAAAACTTAAACAGCTTGTCAAGCCTTGGTTTTTATTTTAGTTGGAACAATAGAAGTAGCCTGAGTGGGTGGGATCCAGCTCCCACAAAACCATTTGTTTGTTTTAGCCCTCCATCGCAGTTGCTGGGGTCTTGAAATTGGATGGATAATTTCTTTTTACAGTTGTAATCTGGGTTGTCTTCCTGCTGGATGTGAGAAAATGTATTTTACTGAATTTGCCTTTGCCAAAGGTTTGTTTATGGGATGTCACTAGATTGGAACAGTTCATTAGTAGTAATTAATATTATTTTAAGTTTCTGGATGTGAGTTTGCTCGCTGAGCTGGAAGGTTAGTTTTCAGACTTTGTCACTTTTTTTAATTTGAAAAAATATACTTTATTCATAGAATGTAGAAAAAATAAAACATTTATACACCTACCCAGTCATGCAAGCTGCTCCCGGTTACCCAGGGGCTATGTACACCAACTAAAGGCAAAAACAAAGCAAAGAAAATACCCAGGCAGTTGTTTCCCCGCATAGTTCCTGTTGGCCCCCTGACCAGTTGGGGAAGGCGCCAGCTGGGCCCAGTTACCAGATAGGGCCCTTTTTTCTATTCTGGATGAGGGGTTTCATACAGTGGTCTTTCCCCACCGTGCCTTGGCGGCGGCTGCCCCAAGCTTTAGCACGTCCCTCAGCATATAGTCCTGCACCTTGGAGTGCGCCAGTCTGCAACACTCGGTTGGGGTCAGTTCTTTCAGCTGGCAGACCAGCAAGTTGCGGGCAGACCAAAGAGCGTCTTTCACTGCATTGATGGTCCTCCAGGCGCAGTTGATGTAGGTCTCGGTGTGCGTCCCGGGAAACAGCCCGAAGAGCACGGGGTCCCGTGTCACGGAGCTGCTCGGGACGAACCTCGGCAAATACCACTGCGTCTCCCTCCAGACCTCCTGCGCATAGGCACACTCCAGAAGGAGGTGATCGACAGTCTCACCCCCTCCCCTCTCCTCCACCTCCCCCCGCCACCCCCCCCCCCCCCCCGCCCGCCGGCATCCGCCTCAAGGGCAGCATGCGGTGGTGCAGAGATTCTGGGCATGCATAAAGGATCTCACTGGCAGAGCCCCTCTCTCCATCAGCCAAGCAATGTCCTTGTGCTTGTTTGTAAGTTCTGGCGATGAGGCATTCTGCCAAACGACTTTGGCAGTCTGCGTGGGGATCCATACAACGGGATCCACCCTCTCCTTTTCCCGAATGGTCTCGAGGATACTACGTGCTGACCACTGCCTGAAGGCCTTGTGGTCAAAGGTGTTTCCTTTCAAAAATTTCTCCACGAAGGACAGGTGGTATGGGACAGTCCAACTACTCGGAGCGTTCCGCAGCAATGAGGCCAGGCCCATCCTTCGCAACACCAGGGACAGGTAGAACCTCAGTAAGTAGTGACACTTGGTGTTTGCGTACTGAGGATCTACACACAGCTTGATGCAGCCACACACAAAGGTAGCCATCAGGGAGAGGGTGGCGTTCGGTACGTCCTTTTCCCCCGTTTTCCACGTCTTTGTACATCGTGTCCCTGCGGACCTGGTCCATCCTCGACCCTCAAATGAAGTGGAAGATGGCCCGGGTGACCGCAGCGGCGCAGGTCCAGGGAATAGGCCAGGCCTGCGCCACATACAACAGTACCGAAAGCCCCTCGCACTTGACAACCAGGCTTACACACGCTGGAGAGGGACCGGAGCGTCCACCTGCTCCGCTTCTGCTTCAGTTTAGTGATACGCTCCTCCCAAGTCTTAGTGAATGCCCCAGCTCCACCGAACCAAACACCCAGCACCTTCAGGTAGTCTGTCCTGACGGTGAAGAGGATGAAGGAGCAGTCGCCCCAGTTCCCGAAGAACATGGCCTCGCTCTTACCCCTATTGACTTTGGCACTCGAGGCCAGTTCAAACTGGCCGCAGATGTCCAACAGCCCACTCACTGACCGACGATCGGTGCAGAAGACGGCGACATCATCCATGTACAGGGAGGTCTTGAACTGAAGGCCTCCACTGCCTGGGATAGTCACGCCCTTCAGGCTCACATCCTTCCTGATGGATGTGGCGAAGGGCTCCATACAGCACACGACCAAGGCAGAAGAGAGCGGGCAGCCCTGCCTGACTGCAGATCTGACGGGAAAACTGTCCGATTCCCACCCGTTGATTTGAGACTGCGCTAACGGTGTTGAAGACGTCGAGCAGCTTGGCATCCTTCACCATGCCCATCAGAATTCTGGACGTGACGTCCAGTTGACTTCCCCCACCCCCACCCGCTGTCCCCACGCCGGATCTTCCGTCTGCATCAATGATGCAGTTGAAGTCTCCGCCTAGGATAACTTGCCTGGACGAAGCCAGGAGGGGTGGAAGCTGCTGCAGGACGGCCAACCGCTCACTCCGTACCGCTGGGGCGTACACGTTGATCAGCCTCAGGGGAGTGTTCCTGCAGGTGACATCAGCCACTAGGAGGCGCCCCCCCACCACCTCTTGAACTTGAGAGATGGTGAAGTTGCGCCCCCGCAGCAGAATAGCCAGGCCCGAGGAGCGACAGTCGTTACCCCCCGACCAGATCGAAGGCCCACAGGTCCAGGCGCCCGACCATTTCCCGTACCTGTTGAGGTGCGGTATCTCGCACTCCTGCAGAAACAGGAGGTCCGCCTTGATGGTGGTCAGGCAGGCCAGGTGGACACACAACTTGCGGTGGACTTGACGCTGCGCACATTAACACTTGCAACTCGTACCCCCATTGTGGGCAGTGACCGCAGTACCCTCCCCGAGTCCGAGGTCCAGCCCCTCCATCTGTCCCTTTATGCCCATTGCCAGAGCAAACTGCTGGACTCGGGCTCAGGAAGCCATCCGTGCTGCCTTCCGGGTGGCATCCCCCAGTCGGGGGTACGGAGGCAGGAGAGTCCGGCTCTGGGTCAGGCTGGGGACACACTGTTTCCTGCTTCCCACCTGAAGGTTCCGGGGGGCCCTCCAGGGCCCCAGCAGCGCGTGGCTGGGTGTCGGAGGGAGCCTCAGGACCCCTCCCGTCACCTGGACTCCGGGGTGCTGCTTTCCTTCTCCCTTGAGATCTTTAGCTTCTGCTTTGGGCGGGCCTCCTCCGAATCCCCCTCGCCAGAGGAGCTCTTATAGGCCCCCTGTCGATGCCTCTTCCCGCCTGATGGTTGCGGTGCTGGGGCCCGCCGGCGCACCTTCCTCCTCGCCTTCCAGACCGTCGTCCACTCCCCTGGGTCACCTGTCGCCTCCTCCATCGACTCCAGGGGGGCGGGGAGAGTGGAGCCTGCAGAGGCGATTTGCTGGCCTTGGGTCCGTCCTGTGGGGCTAGATCCTCCTGCATGACCTGGCCCTCTTGCACATTAGGGGGGTCCTTGCAGGGGCCTGGTGCCTTCCGCTCCTCCGGGGGGGGGGGGGGGGCACTTGACCCACATTGCCCCTGCTGGCGACCTGGGTGTAGGTGGTCCCCCGCCACGGGCATGCCCTATAGAGGTGGCCTGCTTACCCGCAAAGGTTGCAGCTTTTCTCTTGTGGGCAATCCTTTGCAAGGTGTCTCTCCTCCCTGCAGATGGTGGCTTTGCAGTTGGCCACCACATGACCTGACCTACCACAGGCATGGCAGACTTTAGGTTGCCCTGCGCAGGTCAGGTAGCCCTTGCTCCCGCCGATCGCGAAGCTGGACGGTGGGTGTACGATGTTCCCATCCGCGCCCGTTCTCAACGTCACCTTGACCTGCCTCTTACTGGTCCAGATCCCAAAGGGGTCCATGATGTTAGGTCCCCTTCCACCTTCACGTACCTTCCAAGGAAGGTCAGGACATCAACTGCTGGCACATGCGGGCTGTACATGTGTACAGTCACCATACGGCTCCTCTGTGCTGGCATCACGAACAGCGGGACAGCAGTCAGTACAGAGAGGGGGCCCTCACCTCCTTTCTCCTTGAAAACCTCCAGGAAGCGCTCGCAAAGATTGGCACTCCTGAAGGTTACATCGTATAAACCTCCTCCAGGGAAATCCTGCAGGCAGTAAATGTCCGCAGCAGCGAACCCACAACAGTCCAACAGGACCCTCTTCACGAAGAAGGTGCGGTCCACAGGTGCACCTTCATCCACCTTCTTCACGGAAACGCGGATGATGTTCCAGACCCCCTGACCTGGGGCACAAGCACTCGCCGCAGCCATCGTTGCAGGTTGGCTGCTCCCCTGAACCAGCATTAAGCCGAAGCCAGCAGTAAGATCCACCAGTTGCAAGGGTGCACAGCCAGCCCGACGTCTTCCTTCCACCTCCAACACAGCCGTGCTCTCCTCTTTTCGGTCCACAAAAGAGTGGGTCTTTATTTTGTTCTGGATGTAAGCTGGTTCACTGACCTGGAATGTTCGTTCCCAGACATTTTGTCACTATTCTAGGTAACATCAACAGTGAGCGTCCAGTGAAGCACTGGTGTTAGTCCTGCTTTCTATTTATAGGTTTAGGTTTCCTTGGGTTGGTGATGTCATTTCCTGCATTGGTGATGTCATTTCCTGTTCTTTTTCTCGGAGTATGGTAGATGGGCTCCAAATCAATGTGTTTGTTAATGGAGTTCCAGTTGGAATGCCATCCTTCTGGGAATTCTCATGCGTGTCTCTGTTTGGCTTGTCTTAGGATGGATGTGTTGTCCCAATCAAAGTGGTGTCCTTCTCATCTCTATGTAAGGATACTAGTGATAGCGGATCATGTCTTTTGGTGGCTAGTTGATGTTCGTGTATCCTGGTGGCTAGCTTTCTGCCTGTTTGTCCAATGTAGTGTTTGTCACAGTTCTTGCAAGGTGTTTTGTAGATGACGTTCGTTTTGCTTGTTGTCTGTATAGGGTCTTTTAAGTTCATTAGCTGCTGCTTTAGTGTGTTGGTGGGTGTGTGGGCTACCATAATGCCAAGAGGTCCGAGTAGTCTGGCAGTCATTTCGGAAATGTCTTTGTAGGGGAGAGTGGTTATGGTTTCTGGGCCCGTTTTGTCTGTTTGGGTTTGTTGCTGAGAAATCGGCGGACTGTGTTCATTGGGTACCCGTTCTTTTTGAATACGCTGAATATTGCTCAGCAAGCAAACTCACATCCAGAAACTCAATCTGAGCTACAAATCTTCTCAAAACTCCCATTATTTAAAGTAATTTGATAGAGTTACAGTAAGGCTAATACATTTCTTTTATATTTATTTTGTGTGTATTTTACATCTTCTAGTGTAAAATATTGTGTTTTGCTCGAAGCCAAGTAGTTTGACCAATTGAATTGCATCTCAAATGCAATGCCTGGCACTTGGCTTTAAAATAAGGAAAGTTTAAAGTCTCGGCTGTCTTCTTAATATATTTTGACGGGTTTGGTTTGATCCATCACATCAATCCTTAATTCATGCCAATACATTACATCTATGCAATGTGTTTTAATTTTTCTACTCAGCCTCCTGTAGGAAACATTATCAAAAATCTTCTGAAAATGTATCTATAGTATGGCCGGTAACTGTCCTTTTATCTATATTGTTCTTAACATCTTCAAAAAACTCCAAGTTTGTTAAACACAATTTCCCATTGACAAATCTATGCTGACTCTACCAAATTAGGTCATTATCAACCAGATGTCTATTTATCCAATCCAATTCATCAAATAGTTTCTAGCATTTTCCCAAGTACCTAACCAACTGTATTGCTATGCAGACCTCTTATGTGCTCTTCACAACCTACTCCCTACTCACCTTTATGTCATCAACAAATACCTGCCTGGAAATATTTTCCTATCAGTGATAGTGGGAACTGCAGATGCTGGAGAATCCAAGATAATAATGTGAGGCTGGATGAACACAGCAGGCCAAGCAGCATCTCAGGAGCACAAAAGCTGATGTTTCGGGCCTAGACCCTTCATCAGAGAGGGGGATGGGGTGAGGGTTCTGGAATAAATCAGGAGAGAGGAGGAGGCGGACCGAAGATGGATTACAAGAGAGTTGCAGTGGGAGAGAGATTCCCTGAGGTTGGTCAGGAGGGAGGAGGTATGCACCCATTCTAATTTTGGTGCCAGTATTAATTTAAATTACATTTGTACCATGTTTAAAGGGGGAAGGAGACAAGGCAAGTAACAAACTATTTAATGTCTATAATTGGGAAAATGTTAAGGTTTATTGTAAAGTATCTAATGGCAGAGCATTTAGAAATACATAATAGGATCAAGCAGGGTCACCATGGTTTCACAAAGTGGAAATCACGTCTAACAAATTCAGTCAAATTGTTTCAGGAGGTGACGAGCATGATACATAAAGTGTTGATGAAATATATTTGGATTTTCGGAGGGGACTTAGTGCGGTACCGCATGCTAGGCTACTTAATAAGAGCCCATAGTTTTGGAGGTAGAAAATATTAGTATGACTGGAGAATGAGCTAACTAATTGAAGAGAGAGTTGAGAAAGATGGTGTATTTTTAAGATTGCAACTTGTAACTGGGAACATTGCTGTAGCCATAATTACTTACAGTATACATACTTTATGTCTTACTTGGTTGAGAAAAGTGAAGGCTTTATCACCAACATGGATGACGCAAAAATAGATTGGAAGGCAAGTGGTGAGGATGACTCAGTTTGCAAAGAGATATATACAGGTTAAATGACAGGCACAACTTGTCGGATGAAATATATGTAAGAAAATGTGATGTAATGCTCTTTGCCAGAAGAACAATGAAGCCCAGTATTGTTTTAAATGGAGAAAAACTGCAAACAGCGACAGCACAGAGGGATTTGGGAGCCCTTGTGCATAAATTACATAAAGCTAGCATACACTTTCAATAAGAAATAGGAAGAGCAAATGGAATGATGTTCTTTATTTAAAAGGGAAGGCAGGACAAAAATAGGGAGTTCTTGTTAAAACTATACGAGCACCAGTCAGAGCACAGCTGGAATATTGTGAACAGTTTTGGAGGGATACAAAGAAGTTTTGCTAGGTTGATCCTGAGTATGTAGGGATTTTCTTATCATTAGAGACTGAGTAGTTTGGGCTTGTATTCATTAGAATTTAGAAAATTGAGTGGTGATCTTTTTTGAAGCATATAAGATTCTTAGGGGTCTTGACCGTGTATATGCTGAGAGTTTGTTCACCATGTGGGACAGACTAGGATCAAAGAGCATAATCTCAGAATCTCAGGTCGCCCATTTAAGATGAGGGATGAGGAGGAATATCTCCTGTCAGAGGGTAGTGAATCTGTGACATTCTTTAGGGCAGAGATCCATAGAAGCTGAGCTGTTAAATATTTTCAAGGTTGCGATAGACTTTTAAAATCCGAAACGGAATCAAGGGTTATGGGGAAAAAAGGCAGGAACGTAGGGGTGAAAATTCAGGTCAACAAAGATCTCATTGAAGGCAGAGGAGACTAGTTTGACGGAAATGCCTGGTTCTTCTCCATGTTATGTTCTTCATAACATCCTTTGTAAAGGTTCCCAGAAATTGACAAAATACTTCAGTTGAGGCTGAACCATTGTTTACACCAGTTTGTCATAAACTTCTTTGCTCTTCAATTCTGTCCCTTGTGTATAATGCCCAAGAATTCTGCATGTTTTATTAGCTGCCTGCTCAACCTACCCAGCCATTTTCAATGATTTGTGCACATGTAGTCACAGGTCCCTTTGCTTCTAACCCCATTTAGATTTGTATCCTTTAATTTATATTGCCTTACCTTATTCCTCCTACTAAAATTATCACTCTAAACTTCTCTGAAATGTCATCTGCCATCCATCCCTACTTTGTCGATGTTTCTCATTATCCCACTCACAGTTCACAGTACTTCAAAATTTTGTCATCTGCAAATGCTCTGTACAGCTACGTGTAGGTTATTAATATTTATTAAGCAAAGTTGTGATCCTAACAATGCCCCTAGCACCGCACCATAAATAGACCTCCAGACCGAAAAGCAGCCACTCTCAATTTAACTCTTTCCTATCATTCAGCTAATTTTGTAACCAAACTGCCATTGTCCTCTTTATTCCATGAATTTTTGCTTCCCTGGCAAGCTATGTGTCACTATTTCAAATGCCCTTTGGAAGTCCATATGCACCACCTGGATAACAATATTCTTATCAATCCTTTGTTACTGCTTCAAAAACTCAAACAAGGTAGTTAAACATAGTAAGCCCTTACCAAATCAATTTTTCTTTCCTGAATTAAGACATAATTGTCCATGTGACTGTTAATGTTGTCCAAGATTGTTATTTCAAAAGAAATACCACCTTTAAGCTCCTGAGATGCTGCTTGGCCTGCTGTATTCATCCAGCTTCACACTATTATCTTGGATTCTCCAGCATCTGCAGTTCCCATTATCACTATCACCTTTAAGTGGCTGTTGGATTTATCCTTAAATCCTTCATCAAACTAAAGTATAATACTAATTCTCCAGTTTGTGGCACCACCCCACAGTAGGAGTGGAAGGCTATTCCAGTGCCTCTGCAGTTTGCTCTTTTACATTCTTCAGTATCCTTCGATGCATCTCATCTGGTTGTAGTAACTTTTCAACTTTAAGTATATCAAATTTATATTAGTAACAGGAAGTATTCATTCCTCAGTAACCTGGTTTGTGCTTTCTGTCAACCCGGGTCTAGTAAATTGGGGAATTTTGAATACCTTATAAAACTTCAAATGTTGTGAAGTCTCTCTGGAATAATGTGACTTGATTTCCAGTGCACTATCCAGTAAGGTTTGACATTTAGCAATTTTCCGCCAATCCAGTTCCTCTGCTACATCCTCTTTCACTATAATTTGGACAGCACCTTCTTACTTGTTGATCATATTGAGTTTAATCAGAGTAAAAGATGGAATACAGTTTACTACTTATACAGCAACAGCATAACTATGACAAGAAGCAACTACCAATCCAGGTCAGGGTGGGACCAGGCATATATGAGCAGCTTTTTCCTTTCCCTCTCCTCAGTGTCATGTTTCTTGAGGTCTCAGCAACTATCCAAGAATATTAAACTAAAATCAGTCAGGCCAGACCTTCCCAACTGGACCCCTTTCAACCCATAAATTTAGTATCCTTTTTGGGGTATATCTGGTGATTGTTAGTGATGTGACCCCACAATCCTCGAGAGACTCCACTTTAATACAAGATGATGAGTTGAATTGCTTTTCAATATAGCTTGTATTTTGAGTGTGTGTGCTACAGATTGTTTACCTGTATAGGGTGGGCTGAAGGGTAAACATGTTTGATGATATTCCAAAGCTGCATGACATTGAATGAGTCCTGTGAACGTTCCTGTATGTGCCGAAGCTGTTACAATCAATGTGTTTTTCTGTGTCTTGCTGTTTTGTTACACCGTGTAAGAGACGTAAGAGATTTTTTTTTGCTGGACTTCCCCTCACACCAGGATTGTGAACGGTGCCAGGAACAACATCAACCTCCAGACCTGCTGTCGATCGAGGAATCCCTGACAGGCAGAAGGGTGCGTGGCTCATTGTTTTTCCCTCTCTTTCTTTTTCACTCTTTCTATTTACTTAACAAATGTTCCTTCCTTTCTTTCTTATGATTTATTATTACTCAATAAGTGTTCATATTTAAGCAAATTGCTGTTGTCGAGCCTTCTCTCAACTACATTTAACTGAGTCTGAAAAGAATCGTTTGGACACATTGTGTGACCCAAGGCATTTTTGGTGATGAGATGGGATTCAGGGAAAAGTGTAAGAGAAGGGAAGAGCAATCCTTTTGTCAAGTAGGCATACATGTCCAAGACCACCTCTATTCAAGGGTAGAATGCAGCAGACTCTGGACTCAGCTGTGTAGCTAATATGTTAGCACAGTTAGGGCTCCCAAAGGGAAGGGGGACAGTTATTTCTGGAGAAAGAGAGAAATGGAGGCCATGTTTTTGCACTGTGCAGTGCACTGAACCTTGTAGATATATGAACTGTTTGTGTTATGGTTTGAATGTATCTTTGACGGTTATAAAATGCCATTCTATATAATTTGTCGTTTTGTTCCCTGAAGCTTGAGATCTGGAGATACTTTGAAGTTTTAGTTTGTATTTTTGGGAATATATGGTGATTTGAAAGTGTGTTGTATGCATGTATCATTGTGGGATTTGTATGGTTAATGTAGTGTCCTTTTAAGAAACCATCAGTTATTGTGTAAAGCAAAAAAATCTGAAATGTTGATTCAAAAATTTGGTTTGTAAAGCGTGGTAAAAAAAATTTACCTTTTCAGAATTGACTCTGCGTTGTGTTTGGGCTGGGTACATTTTGATTCCAGAAATTACCATGTTTGGAATTTCAAATTCTGTTTTTGACATCTTTGTGAATCTTTAATTCCAGATAATAAGTTTGACTCATTGTTAATATCTAAACGATAGGTACAATGTAATGTTGAAAATGCAACTACCTGAGTGCGAGAACTTTAGGAAAGGCAAATTTTACAAAGTGATGGGCTTTTCCTTCCATCAAGGAGGAGGAAAGACAGATGTAATTACATGCTGGAGTTTATGCCCCAACCCCTTTTTTGAATCCATAATAGATCAATACTAATTAATCCATTCTGCTTGATGTAGAATGGATGGAGCTTGTTTGTTTATTTTTAAGAAATTGGAGACACTGAACCCATTTGCAGAATTTCAACATCACAATACAGTGATGGATGAGGCACCCTCAAACCATCAAGCCATTCATCAATAACACATGTCAGTGTTGGGAAGTACTATGGAAATATTAATTATAGTGAGTGTCAGGAATCTCAAAACTATTCAGTCTGGGCAGACTTGAGCATATTATGACTAAAACTGTTAAGACTCGCATACCCTAGTGTTCTAAAACATATAAATGGAATAGTTAACTAAAGATTTCAAGGGATTTTGGGAAATGATGAAGTGCATGCAAACAGCCTCAATGGTTTTAATGCATACAAAACTGGTTAGTGACTTTGAGAGAGTAAACACAATATTGAGTTTAGATAAATTTGCATGAAGAAATGTCAAATATCAAGAAGGAATTATAAAGTAACTTTAGTAGAAAAGTGTGGGTCATCTTAGAATAAGCAAAGTATGTTGTGCCTGAATCAAATAGAAATATTTGACTTTTGTTTTAAGATATTACAAGATTATGTTCCATGGACTACAAAAATCTACAGATCTTTGGAATCAGACATGGTGATAATAGTTAAGTTGCAAAATTGGATGAGATGAAGTAGTTAAGGGTGGAGACTGGTGACCGAAGACACAAAAAATTAGAAAGAAGGGTTGAAGTGGCAATTCAGGTTAAAATGTTACTGTAGTGAAAGAGAGGTTTAGATGAGAGCACAAAATTAATAGCTTTCTCTTGGTGATGTTTGTGTCCTTGTCTTTCCTTTTGAGAGGATTGAATTGGTGATCGAACCACTACCCGAGGCATTGGGACCATACATGGAGAGATAAGTAAAACTTCATAGATCATTTTGATAAGATCATGTGGGAGTTGTGAATGCGTGACATGGCCTTGGGATACCAATGTAACTGCACAAAAGTGAATGTTACCTCTGAGGTAACAAACACGAGACAGTAAAAAACCTGCACTGAAGAACGGGTCTTGGACACGTACACCTACTTGACAAAAGGATAATGTTGCTTGGAAGAGCACAAAAACGTGGCTCAACTGAGAAGACATTGACACAAAATCCATAGAGAAACTGACTTTAAAAGAATGAAAGTAGTATTAGGGAAAGGGATGTAAAATGAATTACAATCAAAATAAAAGGTGTGATTGGTTATAGTGTCAGAATGTTACAGAAATGAAAGAATATGGACTCTGAGGAGTAATGGTGGACTGAATGAAAAGGGCCATCAGGTGACATACAGATAGCCCATCATGAGCATTTGTATGATGCATGTACCCCAGTGTTCAGTAGGTGAAATTGTGTAATATGTTAGGACAGTTAGTGTATGTGAGAGAAGGTTGAGCTAAGACTCAGGTGGTGTAGGAATCTGTGATAAGGGAACCCTGGAAGAAATAGAAGGTGGGAAGCGTAAGTTGAAAGTAAAGCCTGATGAATGTTAATGCTGTATTATTTGATCTGTGAATATTGTAGCTCAAACAGGGCACATGCATTTTGAGGTAGTTACCACTCAATGATACAATCATTCAAACAATTGGCACGGAAGGAAACAAATTGAAGAAGTCTCCTCAAGATGGATACAAATGAAGAGAGCTGGAGAAATTTTGAGTCCGTGTATGATAGTTGACTGTTATTGGGTGAGGGGAACTGGAGAATTTTAAAAAAATACAAATTAAGTAAGTTGAATCTGGAATATACTGAATTTTAGCAAATTATGTAAATAGATTAACTGAAAAAAAACTGTAGATGATATTCTGGTTGCCTTCGTCAGGTGGCACATCTTGCTGGTTCCATCACAGCCTTGACCATACATCAGTGGTGGGATATATAAGGGTTGATCCCCAAAAGCCATGCGATTGTTAATTTGATGATACACCCTATCGTTGCCTTGTTCATATTGGTGATGATTATTTTCATTGCAATTTTAATCTTCTGAAGTAGGTTACATACTGTTATTATACATTTTTGCACAGCAGTCACTGCTTTGTATCTGCGCCTGCAATTGTAACATCCTTTGTCAAATATCATCAGGATGAATTGTATAGAATGCGCTTTAGGGATAAATTTGATGATATTCAACAGCTGCATCACCTTGAATGAGTCCTGTGAACATTCCTTTACGTGCTAAAGCCAGCATTATCAATGTGTTTTTCTCTGGTTGATATTTCTTTATCTTGCTCTTTATTACACTATAAGAGAGAGAGAGTTTCATTACAAGTCGCTGGACTTCACCTTAGCCTGGGATCGCAAATGGTTCCAGAACAACCTCAGCCTCCAGACCAGCCATTGATTGTGGGATCCCTGATGGCTGGAAAGGTGTGTGACTTGTCGGATTTTTTTTTTCATTTACTCAATAAATGTTCCTTCCTTTTTCATCTTTTATTCTTACTCAAATGTTCATATTTAAGTAAGTTGGTGTTGTCAAGCCTTCTGTTAACTACATTTGACCAAATCCAAAAAGAACCACTTGGACACATTGCGGTCCAAGATATTCATTCTGTGCAGTTGCTCTGATCAATTTCACAGGTGTCTATAGACAGCTGGTCTTCAAATCTACTCAGTCAATATCCCCTTTGTTCATTTCTGTCTGTTGTTACTGTTGGAGCTGTTCATAATCAGACCACTGACGTATTTTATCATAGAATAATTCACACATTTACAACAGCATCTCCAGTTTCATTTTCATACATTATTACTTTTTTATAACAACATTTTAAGCAGCTTTGTTAAATAAGAGTTAAAGCAATCTTGTTACCTAGACATCTTCTGAGTTCACTTTTCACTGTTTCAGAGCCTTTAATAGGATATGCCCTGTCTACTGAGTCATTGGTTTCCCTCCTTCCATTCGACACAATTGGCATACATCAAGATGCACGTTCCACTTAATTTTAGTGAAACTAAACTTAACCAATTTCTAGTAAAATCAAACTTGTTTCATCAGTTTAATCCTCTACCTTACTTAAAGGACATATTATTCCTAATTTTTCACAGCTACCAGAGAATCAATAACTGAAACAAACACAAACGTGATCCCTTTATTAAAACAGCACAACAATTTAAAGGAAATGAGACAATCAAAGACAAATGTAACTTGTATACTGAAATTATATGATTAATTTATGACAACACAGTCTCGTTGCTGCAGTGTCTGCTGATTGTCGAAGGCCTTGTGCCTAGTGGAAGACATTACTTGGCCATTCTCAATGGCCACAGTGGCACAGAGGAGACTGTTGAAGAGAGCAAGCCAGACAGACCACAACCATTGGGTCATGTTGAAGTGCAAGTCTGAGAGGCAGTCCTCTGGCTTGCTAGTCCTCTTGGTCGACTGTTAGGAGGTGGAGATGAAGTGAGGCTAAAGAGTAAAGCCTTAACCAAAAGTGTCTAGTTGGGATTTAAAACATAATATTCCAACACAGAAACAAGCTATTTGGCCCAACAAATCCATTGTGAGGTACATCTGCATTTTTCTATATCTGAGAGTCCTTTTAATTACCGATATAGGCTATTTTAAATTGTTAATCTGGGATTTGTATTTTCCACATATGCTTAAATGGCACAGGCTAATGCTTTGACAACATGGTTTTGAAGCCGGGATTAGGCAAATGGCAAAGCCTGAATTCAGTTAATTAATCTAAAATTAAAAGCCAGTCTGATAGCAATGCCAATGTCATAAAAATTCATCTAGCTCACTAATGTCCTTTGGGAAGGAAATCTGTCATCCTTAGCTGGTGTGGCCTAATTGTTAGGGCCCTGGACACCACTGATCAGGAGGACCTTGTACGCATATCCATAGATCCTTGATGACAACAGATCAGTTGGATAGGGTGGTTAAGATCGCAAATGGGATATTGGTATTTAATAATTGAGGCATTGAATTGGAGATCGTTGTGGGGGGGGGGGGGGGGGTTATAATAGAGCTGTGTAGGTTGTTAGACCATAGCTGAAGTACTGTGTGAAGTCCAGTCAACAAATAGTAGGAAGGTTTTGATTGCACCGGAGAGAGTACAGACGATATTCACCAGAATGTTGCTGTGGCTAGAGCATTTCAGCAATGATGAGAGACTATGTAGGTTAGGGTTGTTTTCCTTGGAACAAAGAAGGCTGAGGGAGGACATGATTGAGATCTAGAAAGTTGAGAGACTTAGATAGGGTCAATTGGAATAATTTTTTTTCCTTAATAAGAGGAGGTCCATTACCAGGGGATGTAGTTTTAAGGCAGGGGACAATAAGTTTAAAGGACAGTGGTGGGTATTCAGAATAGTGAAATGCTGGTAGTGGCAAAAAAGATTACAATGTTTAAAAAGTACTTAGGTGAACACTTGAAATTTCGCAACACACAAAGCTATGATACAAGTGCTGGGAAATGAGATTAGATAACTCTTGATGATCTGTGTGAATATAGTGAGTCAAAGTGACTCTTTCTATGCTATGATATCCTATGATTCTGACACTCCAGACTCTCAGCAATGTGATTGACTCTGAAATGGCTAAGCAAGCCACTTGATTGCATCAAAGTGCTACAAAGTTGAAGGAAAGAATGAAATTGGTCAGACCACACAAAATCAATTTAGGCACTGAAATCCAAAACTTGTCAACACTGTAAATTTCTCTCTACAAACATCGGAAGGCTCACACCAAAATTGATAAACTGTCCCACACCCTAGTCAAGTGACAGCCTGATATAATCATACTCACAAAATGCTACCTTGCGTATAATGTCCCAGACACCACCATCAACATTTCTGGACCAGAGGTGGTATACAGTGGGAGTCGCTTTTGAGAGTCCTCAAAACCCACTCTAGCCTACATTGTTATTTCATTAGGTCAAACATGGATAAGGAAACTTCCTGCTGATAATTACCTATCACCACCCCAAAACCTGGGCTGGTGATTCAGTTCCCCTCCATGTTGAGCACCAATTAGAAGCATAGAGGGTCTAATCTGTGGGGGGATCCATTACCAGTAATAGTTTGGCCACATCACTAGGCTATGTGGTTACACATATGCACAGCCACTCTGATATTTTCCACACGATGAACAGCATACCAACGCCAATAACAGCATTGACTTCAGTTCCAAAAGTCACTGCCACACACAGACCTCAGAGGTTGTGAGAAGAAAACAATTATGAATGCTGTATAACACTGCTGACTGAACTGACGGTGTCCTAAAGGACAAAGATGCAATAGGTGGTGAAGAACTAATGAAAAGAAACCTATTTTATTTATCTTCACCAATCTACCAGTTGCAGATGCATCTCTCCATGATGGTATTCATTGGAGTGACCATCACTCTTCAGTTTGAAGAGCTCCTCCATTGTTTTACAGTTATAATCCTAATCACTGACCTCATTCACCAGGGTGTTGATCGTGGAGATTTCAGCAATGGTGATGCCATTGATCATCAATGGGAAATGTCTAGATTCTCTCTTTGTTGAGATGGTCACTGCCTGACACCTGTGTGGTGCAAATGTAACTTGCCATTTATTGGCACAGGCTAGATGTTGCCCAGGTCTTTTTGCATATGAACATGGGCTGTTTTAGCAACTGAAGATTTGCAAATGGTGTTCATCATTATTCAATAATCGCCAAAAATCCCCACATCTGACCTTTAAAGTGGAAGGAAAGCCCATGATGAAATAACTGAAGATGATTTGGTGTTGGACTCTGAGAAACGCCTTCAGAAATGTACTGAGACTGAGATTGTTGACCTAATTTCCTGGATTCCAATTAACTCCAGTTTTGCTAGGGCACCTCAATGTCATACTTAATCCATTGCTGTCTTGATGGCAAGGGTAGTCATTCTCACCCCGTCTGGAGTTCAGATTTTTGGACCATGTTTGAACCAAGAATGTCTGAGCTGAGAAGACCCTGTAGAATCGAAACTGAACATTCACGTGAAGATAGTTGCTGAATAAATGGAGCTTCATAACACTGTTAACAACTCTCTGATGAAGGGTCTAGGCCCGAAACGTCAGCTTTTGTGCTCCTGAGATGCTGCTTGGCCTGCTGTGTTCATCCACCTTCACACTTTGTTATCTCAGATTCTCCAGCATCTGCAGTTCCCATTATCTCGAACAACTCTTTTCGTTACTTTGCTGACTAATAGAGTAGTAATTGTTCAGACTGAATTTGTCCTTTTTGTGGATAGGTTGTACCTGAACAATTTTCCACACTGTCATGCAATACCATTGTCATAGGTGTAGTGCAACAGGCTGGCTAGGGTCATGGCTGGTTGTGGAGTACAACTCTCTAGTACTGTTTTGGAAATGTCGTAAAGTCCCATCACCTTCCCAGTATCCAGTGTCTTAAAGAGTATTTTAATATCTTTTGGAGTGAATCATTTTGTCTGAAGGCTAACATCTGTGATGCTGCGGACCTCAGGAGATCACAAGAATCATTTTCTTGGCACTTCTGACTGAAGATGGATACAAAGGCGTGAGCCTTTTTTGCACAATGTGCTGGGCTCCCCCATTGATGAAGATGGGGATGGATAACTGATCTTCTCCAGCGAGTTAATTGTCTACCATTATTTATGACTGGATGTGGCAGGACTGCAGGGTTTAGGTCTAATCTGTTCGTTGTGGGATCATTCACCCCGATCTACTGCATGCTACTTCTGCTGTTTGGCCTCTGTTGTAATTGCACCATGCTGATACCCAACCGTTTTAGATATACCTGGTGCAACTCTTGGCACACCCACTGCACTGGACAGTGAACTAAGATTGGCCCCTGGCTTTACGGTAATGGTAGAGCAGGAAATATGTTGGGCCATGAGGTTACATATTATGGTTGAACACAGTCTGCAGCTGCTGATGGCCCACAGCCCCTCATGGATACACAGTTTTGTTCGAGTTCTTGCCTAACCTATATGAAATTTATCCTATTTCCACAATCCCACTAACACAGTGGTAATACAACAACACATTGGAAGGTATTCTCAATGTGAAGATGCAGCTTCGTCTTGACAAGAACTGTGCAGTGGTTATACCTATTCATTGTGTCATCTGCAATAGGATAGATTGGAGAGAATGAGGTCAAGTAGGTTTTTCCTCTGGTGATCGCTTCACTATCTGCCACTGACCCAGATTAGCGGCTTTGACATTTTGGATTTGGTCAGCTTATATACGGGTTGTACTAAAGAGTCACCCTTGATATTGGAGATTGACATTCCCCATCCAGAATATCGTATGTACCTTTGCCACCCTCAGTGCTTTTCATAAGTGATGCTCAGCATGGAGGAGCTGAAGTTGGGTGGTAGGTGGGAATCAAAAATAAGATTTCTTACTCATGCTTGACTTGTTGAGATGATAATTACTGTGGTTTAGATTCAATGCTGAGGACTCCCAAGGCAATTTCGTCCAATTATATGACACCGTATTGTCAACTCTTGCCAGACATATCCACGAATGGTGAAAGGGATGTCCTGATCATTGTAAGGCACGTATGATTATGTTAACCTGTTGCTCAACTGTGAAACAAGCCCTTCAATGTTATTAAGAAGGGTTAGGTTTGCTGTCATTTCCAGCGCCTAGAACAATGCTGTATGGTTCATCCAAATTCTTTCCTTACTTTTTTAGACTTCATGGTGATGTGATGCAACTGAATAGAGATCGCATGTGAGATTCAGTGACATTGCTGTAAGTCTGGACTCACATGTAGGCTAGACTAGGTAAGGGCAGTACATTTTCTTCCCTAAAGGATGATGGTTAAGCAGACAGATTTTTACAACGGTTTCATGTTCACCATTAGACTAGTTTTGATTTTGGGTTTATTAATCAAATTGAAATTTCATATCTGCCATAATAGGATTCAAGCCCATTTCTCCAGAGTCTCTGGAGTCTGAGTGTCTGGTAAAACAGGAACATATTGTTTGGCCTATCTTATTTCATTGTTCAAGAAAGAGGCAGAGAGAGTAGACAAAATAGTATCGTAGATGTAATTTATCTGGTTTTTCCAAAGGTCTCCTGTTAAATTGCACTTAGAATAATAGATGTAATTCTGGTTGCCGTTTTATAAAATAGGTCTAATGGCACTGGAGATGATACATTGAAAAGGATGAACAGGTTGGGTCTCTTTCTCCCTGGAAAAAGTTTGAGTGGTTAACTTAACACTGGTCTTCAAAATTATGAAAGATTTTGACAGAGTGGATGCATAGAGAATGTTTCCACTGGTAGTGGAGATCCTAACTAGAAGGCATCAACATAAGGTAGGCACCAAGAAATCCAATAAGGACTTCAAAAGAAACATACCTACCCAAAGAGTGGTGAGAATGTAGAAATTGCAGAAAGTAACTGAACTGAAATTTGGAGATGTGTTTAAGGAGAGTGGAAACAAATAGCTGATTGGTAAGAAAATAATTGACTATATTAATTGAAGAAATGGAAGAAGGCATGTGTGGACCATAAATAATCGGGATAAGCTAAATTGTCTATTTCTGTGTCTCAGTGTATGCTAAATAATCCATCGCAATTGTATATTAAGAATCACGAATAGACAAAAATCATATCTTTTGCTGCTTTTATTAAATGCATTATACAACTGAACATTACAATTGTGAACAGCAATCTACTTGTGAACAATTGTGAACAGCAAAAAATCTGTATGCTCTGCTACTGGTATAAAATTTGCAAATTAAGTGTCATGTCGTATGTCTTTCAACATGTAACAAATAAAATCATGTATGAAACACCAATGTCTTATCTTTACTTTTTTCCAAGCCACACATTTATTTTTATGTTAAAATAGTTTGTTACCATACTGAGTAGTTTACCTCTTAAATAATTAAAATCTCAGCTAAACTATTGGGTGGTCTATTTAAGCTGAATTCATGGGGTGTGGAATTGTAAGCAAAATTAGTTTTGACAATCATTGGCCAAAATGTCAATATGGGTCAATGTGAAACAGCTAACAATTGGCACAAATGGCAACAGATTGGCAACTTTGAATAACTTGGAAAACCTGATGTAGATAATTGACTGTAGATTGCAAAATTTAGATATTTTTAATCAACCTTTTTAAACATGTTATGAATTCTTATGTTCAAATGAAACAACTCGAGAGAATTGCTTGCATGCTGAATTTTCTGCCATGTGGCATAGTTGAGGTGAATAGCTTAGGCAATTTGTATTCAAGGGTAATTTAAAAGGTTGTTTGCCTGAGATATTTAAACTTTTGAATGACTAGCTAATCAAGTTGAAAGAAAAACTGTCAAGCAAATATAAAACGAACCAATTATGAAATTGTACGTATTTAAAAATTAACTGAGACTTTTTTCCTTTTGGAGTCAGCCACCTCAGACAGGGATTGCACCACAGAGTCACTCTTAATATTGAAGATTGACACCCAGAATACTTTCTGTACCTTTGCCAATCTCCAAGCTTTTCCTAATTGATGTTCAACATGGAGGAGTACTGATTCATCACCTGAAGTTGGGTAGTAGGTGACAAGGTTTTCTTACTCATGGTTGACTTGATGATGTGAGACTTCCTGGGGTCCAGCGTCAATGCTGAGGACTCCCTCAGTTATTACAAGGGATAATGCTGCAGCAGAATCCTCAATGGTTAACTTTTGAAAAAGTAGTTATCAAAATATACAATATTTGACATAATTGAAAAATGCATTTTTCGCTGACATTGTTTGCAACTTAAAATTATAAATTTGCAATAAGCAATTCATACAATTATAAAGAATTTTGACATTTACATTATGGTACAGCAAAGGGAATTATACAAGTATTCAATTTGTTTTGATGCTACTGGAAATAATGGCTAGTAGAGATTTTAAATTATTAGGTGATCTTCTAGGTGTCACACATTGGATTAATTCAAGAGTTAAAGTATGGAGAAAAGTGGGAAAATGTAAGAAAGAGGCAATGGAGATGGAAGACGTACCCAGATAAGAAAAGCATTTGAAAAGTGATGACAAGGGGATGAGCAGCTGAGAGACAGTAGGAAAAGGAGGGGAATTAGAAGAGATCTAGAAGAAACGAAAGAAGTCGGGTTGAAAGAGGGCAGATGAGAATGGGGTAGTAATAGTATTGCAAGAAAATAAAATTGATGGGAAAGAATGGGAAATGGGGTTGGCTAAGGACAAGACAATCATTTTGATGGGGTTGTTTTAACAGACTGACATTAAAAGTAACTTCTTCCAATATGTTCTGCAAAAATGTCCAAAAGTCCTCCCAAAACATCACAGAACAGTCAACAAGAATTAGTTTTTTCAGTACAAAACTGTTACATTTAAATTTAAATGTCGCGAAAAGGAAACTAAAAGTTGGAGCTTTTCATCTTGCACTCATCAAAATTGGAATGAAAGAAACAGATAAAAAGAAATATGCCATTTCATACAAAATTAGAAGATGATGCTCACTGGTTGGGTCATTATGGTTTGGAGAAACAATAAGAACAGTTAACTGCCAATTTTAATTCCTAGACCAGGCAGATAGATTCTAGTTGGCCAGAGTTGCCATGGGGTTGCAGCTGAGTTTGGCTGTCTCCATAACCTCTCTTTTGAAGGCGCAATGTATATAGAGATTCCTTTGCCTGTATAAAAAGGGTCTTGACTATTTAAATAGCTTCAAGCACACACAAATGCATTACAGTGTGGGCATGGCTGATGATCTTAAACTGGTTTCTGGTGTAACTGTTAGCATGATTTGGGTTGTAAATGATCATGCTCTTGTAGCAATATGGTGTTTCACTAACATGTTATGCCACTGAATGATTACAATAATTAATAAAATATTGAATGATGTGATGTAAAATGATACCCAATAGGAAACACTGTGATTTAAACTTATACTGAAGACAGTACATTGGTAACTTAGTAATGTCCCCATTTTGTGATCAGAGATAATGGAAAATGCAGATGCTGGAGAATCCAAGATAACAAAGTGTGAAGCTGGATGAACACAGCAGGCCAAGCAGCATCTCAGGAGCACAAAAGCTGACGTTTCGGGCCTAGACCCATCATCAGAGAGGGGGATGGGGAGAGGGTTCCCCCTCTCTGATGAAGGGTCTAGGCCCGAAATGTCAGCTTTTGTGCTCCTGAGATGCTGCTTGGCCTGCTTTGTTCATCCAGCTTCAAACTTTGTAATCTCTAATGTCCCCATTTTGTTGGGCCTCTGGACTACTAGTCCTGTGACATTACCAAAAAATCTATCATCTCCTTCAAAACATGACAAGAAGCAAGGCAGTTTATTGTAAGAGACTGCAGGCACACAGCACCGTTTCTAATACGGAACACAAAAATCACCCTTGTATTGCAGAATCAGAGTTAACAGAATTATTACTATACAGAGGAAGATCAGTTAGCCCATTTTGCCTTCACTGGGTCTATCATTTACTGCCTTTTCCCTGCATGTCATTACTATCCAAATAACTATCCAATGCCTTCTTGAATGCCTCAATTGAACCTCCACCACATTTACAGACAGTGTATTTCATATCCTAACAACTTGCTGTTTGAAAATGTTTCTTCTCACATTAGCCTTCGGGTTGTATTTTGTACCCTTCCTCTTTTCTATCTTATTTATAGTGAGCATCAGGCTTTTACATGTCATGACATTTATTAATAACATTAAAATAGTAATAGGAGCAGGCCCCCTGGTTCGTCAAGCCTATTTCACCACTCCCACAATTCCCAGAATATCCCCATATTCCTTGACTTCCTTTTCTGCTCATAGAATGAGAATATCATGGCTATTCCCTAGTGTAAAATGAGTCTTATCTGTCTCTTGGCTCTCTAATTTATTCACTTTTTTATGTTGTTTAGGAACGAGAATAGACTGTGCAGCCCACTAAAATTGTCCCACCAATCAGTTGGATCATCGCTGATTTTCCAATTGAAAGCAAAATATATTTGTGCTTAGACATTATATATGGTTACACAACCATGTGACCGCATGGCACTAGGCAGATTCCCTATCATTTCCCAAGAATCTTGTTCAGGGTCATATTTCTCAACACTCTCAAGATAAATTCCTTTAGAATAAGAATATCCACCTGTAACATAAATACATCCATTCATCACTACTGCAGCACATTCCATCCGTCTTTCATTCATTTGGGCTATCTGTTTCCATTCATTTTTTTCTGTGTCGTAACAATCAGTGATAGTTGTTTGGCCACCAACAAGGTAGATCTTGTTATTCAAAGCCACAGAGGACAGTCCATACTCTAGAAAAATAAACCAACATGGTTATAAGAGTCACCCAATAAAAGCTGTATTTTTTTCTCAGGAACCACTTCAAATATCTTTTTCCTGAAACTCAAACTTTTGACTGCCATGACCTTTAGTTTTCAAATATGCTGATAAAAACAGATTGAAACAGGCTCACATTGGACATTATCCTAGCAGCCCAGTGAAAACAGTTTTGGAGAGGTAATGGGAGGAGACATGGAAATCTGGAACACTACTCATCAGGACAACTCCAAGATGTTCCTGATTCCAGGACATCATCTCAGAAAAGGATGGTTGTTCCCCGGTCCAGCAGCTGTCCACCCAGTGATGACTGATCTCCACACAAGAGCAATTAGCCTCAGTTGTTTGAACACACCTGGTATTTTGCAAGCTGTTTATGGATGACAGACAGCAGCTTCACAGTTGATCAGTGTCTTGTAACCTTTAAAGCTGTTGATAAGTGTATCAGCAGCAAATGGCAATACTGCTGCACTCATTTTACACTCTTGTCATTGAATGAAGAAATTATGGGGAAGCATGTCTCTAATGGTCTTGTGCAGTAAATCTTGAATCTGCTTCAGCTCACAGTAGCCGCTGTGCCTTCTTGCTGTTCACATCAGTATGCAACTTAGAGCTTTTACTGGTCTCACAGTGAGAATTTCTAACCTTGAAAGGAGTACACCACAACATCCTGTCTTCCATTGTCCATAACCCACCTGCTATTCCTTTATTGGACAGCAAATGTAAAGGGCAGCCTCATCACTGGGTCAATCAAAAGGTAGCCCTTATTTGCCAAAGACATGGCAGACACAAAACAACTTGGTTAAATGTGAAGTTATACACTTCAGTGTGAAAAACCTCTGATGTTTGCAAATTTGGGCACCAGAAATGGTCCCAATACTTAAAAGGTTTAAGAGAGACGATTCCACCCATCATATATTTAGTTCAGCCATTATCCAATTTGTTTTTTGTAACATTTCTTATATTCTCAGACATAAACTTAACAAAAGACTGATAAATTATCAGATAAATTATATTTTAAGGCTATTCAAGAGACACTGAAACTGGTGTTACAATGTTGTGGACTGAGTTCTGTCTTGCTGCACTGTGGGTAATAGTCTGAGTATGGATTTACTTTAGTCCATTGTTGCTCATTAATAGTGTTTAAGGGCTACCTGGTTCTTCTTGCTTGCTATTTCATTTGCAACAACACAAGGACCAAGGGTGCAGATCTCAGGAGAACTATTTTTGTGAAATGAAATGGTACTGAGTGTATTCGCTGGCTTCCTGTCATCATGTCAACAGTCAACACGGCTTTGTGAGGGGTAGGTCATGCCTTACAAACCTTATTGAGTTTTTTGAGGATGTGACTAGAAAAGTTGATGAGGGTCGAGCTGTGGATGTGGTGTATATGGACTTCAGTAAGGCATTTGATAAGGTTCCCCATGGTAGGCTCATTCAGAAGGTCAGGAGGAATGGGATACAGGGGAACTTAGCTGCTTGGATACAGAATTGGCTGGCCAACAGAAGACAGCGAGTGGTAGTAGAAGGAAAATATTCTGCCTGGAAGTCAGTGGTGAGTGGAGTTCCACAGGGCTCTGTCCTTGGGCCTCTACTGTTTGTAATTTTTATTAATGACGTGGACGAGGGGATTGAAGGATGGGTCAGCAAGTTTGCAGACGACACAAAGGTCGGAGGTGTCGTTGACAGTGTAGAGGGCTGTTGTAGGCTGCAGCGGGACATTGACAGGATGCAGAGATGGGCTGAGAGGTGGCAGATGGAGTTCAACCTGGATAAATGCGAGGTGATGCATTTTGGAAGGTCGAATTTGAAAGCTGAGTACAGGATTAAGGATAGGATTCTTGGCAGTGTGGAGGAACAGAGGGATCTTGGTGTGCAGATACGTAGATCCCTTAAAATGGCCACCCAAGTGGACAGGGTTGTTAAGAAAGCATATGGTGTTTTGGCTTTCATTAACAGGGGGATTGAGTTTAAGAGTCGTGACATCTTGTTGCAGCTCTATAAAACTTTGGTTAGACCGCACTTGGAATACTGCATCCAGTTCTGGGCGCCCTATTATAGGAAAGATGTGGATGCTTTGGAGAGGGTTCAGAGGAGGTTTACCAGGATGCTGCCTGGACTGGAGGGCTTATCTTATGAAGAGAGGTTGACTGAGCTCGGTCTCTTTTCATTGGAGAAAAGGAGGAGGAGAGGGGACCTAATTGAGGTATACAAGATAATGAGAGGCATAGATAGAGTTGATAGCCAGAGACTATTTCCCAGGGCAGAAATGGCTAGCACGAGGGGTCATAGTTTTAAGCTGTTTGGAGGAAAGTATAGAGGGGATGTCAGAGGCAGGTTCTTTACGCAGAGAGTTGTGAGAGCATGGAATGCGTTGCCAGCAGCAGTTGTGGAAGCAAGGTCATTGGGGTCATTTAAGAGACTGCTGGACATGTATATGGTCACAGAAATTTGAGGGTGCATAGATGAGGATCAATGGTCGGCACAACATTGTGGGCTGAAGGGCCTGTTCTGTGCTGTACTGTTCTATGTTCTATGTTCTATGTGTTATCTACATCTGCTGTGGGTAATTTGTTGCAGTGTGTGGCAGTAATATAGTATCCTTCAAAATTCTATGGATTCTGGAGCAGTTCCAAAATTAGTAAATGGCAAAAGTAACCCCGTTATGAGAGGGAGAGTAAAATAGAGAATTACAGACCTGTTAACCCAATGTCAGTAGTGGGGAAAATACTGGAGTGTAATATAAATGACATGATAGCAGAAGACTTGAAAAGTATGGAAGGGGTTGGACGAAACCAAAAGGTTCACAAAAGATAAATAGTGCTTAAAAAAAATCTAGTGGAGCTGAGGATGGAACTAGTAAAATCAATAAGGGGGAACCTGTTGGATGTGTATTTGAATTTTCAGAAGGCTTTTGAGAAGGTCCTTCTTAAGAGGTTAGTGGGCAAAGTTAATGCACATGTTTTTGGGGATAATGTGTTAGCATGGATTGACAATTGGTTGACAGAGAAGAAACAGAGTGAGAATAAATTCACGATAATGGAAACTGCAGATGCTGGAGAATCCGAGATAACAAAATGTAGAGCTAGATGAACACAGCAGGCCAAGCAGCATCTCAGGAGCACAAAAATGGCCTGCTGTGTTCATCCAGCTCTACACTTTGTTATCTGAGAATAAATTAGCCTTTTTCCAAATGGCAGGCAGTGACTACTAGGGTATCACAAGGAGTAGAACTTGGCCCCCAGCTATACATGATTTATATAAAGGATTGGATAAGGGAACATTTCCAAGGTTCTGATTGCACAAAACTGGGGAGGATTGTGAGTTATGTGGAGGGTTCAAGGTGATTTAGACATGATGAGTGAATGAGTTGGTAAACTCATGGCAGATACAGAGTAACACTGCTAAATATCAAATTATACACTTAAGTGTGAAAACCAGAAAGGGAGAGTATTAAATGGTGATATATTGGGAAGTACGGATGTCCAAAGGGATCCTGGTATCCTACTACACCAGTCAATGAAATAGACATGCAAGTGCAGCAAGCAATTAAGGAGGCAAATGATATATTGGCCTTTATTGTAAGAGGATTTGAAATTCAGAAGTAGTGATGTCTCTCACCAGTTTTACAGAGCCTTGGGGAGAACACAGCTGAGTGTTGCATGCAGTAGCAAGAACTGCAGATGCTGGAGACAGAGATAACAAAGTGTGGACCCAGAGAAATTTTCTGAAGAAGGGTCCCGACCTGAAAGATCAGCTTTCCTGTTCCTCTGACACTGCCTGGCCTGCTGTGTTTCTCCAGCTCCACACTTTGTCATATCTGAGTATTACATGCAGTTTTTGTCTCCCTACCTAAGAAAGGATAAACTTGCCATAGAGGGTATTCAATAGGCTGATACCAGAGCTGGCAGGATTGTTCTTTGAGGAGAGGTTGGCTCAATGGGGTCTGTCTTCATGAGAGTTTAGAAGGATGAGAGGGGATTTGACTTAAACAAATAAAATCCTAGCAGGGCTCAACAAACTACATGCAGAGTTTTTTTTTCTGAAAAAGGGTCTTGGCCCGAAATGTCAGCCTTCCTGCCCCTCTGATGCTGCTTGGCCTGTTGTGTTCATCCAGCTCTGCACCTTGTTATCTTAAATGCAGAGTTGACAGTTTCCCCGTTTGGGAAGTCTAGAACTAAGGTACCCGGTCTCAGCATATGGAGTAGACTCTGTAGGACTGGGTAGTGAATCAGTTGAATTCTCTACCACAGAAGTTTGTGAAGGCCGAATCACTGAATGAATTCAAGAAATAGATAAATTTCTAAATTTTAAGAGTATCAAAGGGGATGGGGATAAGGCAACTATATGGCACTGAGATAGAGGATTAGGCATGATCCTATTGAATGGCAGAGTAGGCTCGAAGGGCCATATGCCCTACCTCTCCTAGTTCCTATGTTTTTATGTGTCAGAGTGGTGTTGCTGAAAATGTGTGAGCTAAAGCAGAACCAACACCGAAAGGAATTACAAGGAACAAAAGGAAGAAAAACAGTGTGCAACTTTGAATGTGAGGCTGGATGAACACAGCAGGCCAAGCAGCATCTTTTGTGCTCCTGAGATGCTGCTTGGCCTGCTGTGTTCATCCAGCCTCACATTTTATTATCTTGGAATCTCCACCATCTGCAGTTCCCATTATCTCTGCAACTTTGAATTACTGGGTGAGTCAAAATATCTGTGCATTTTCCATTTCTTGTTCCTGTGGAAATTAAAGGAGCCAGAATTGGAACTTTTCCACTCGCAGTGGCAAAACTATCAAATAACAACAGAATTGATTAAAAATCTGATCATACAAGAGTTGCAACCCTGCTAACAGTGTTGAGGAAAGGGCACTTCTGATTTCGGTTTAGATATAACTGAGGAGGTGAAAAGCCATGATGGGGAGTTCTTACAAGCTTTGAACATCATGTTAATGTCACACATGAACAGTGTTCAACATTACCTCTCAAAGGGATAGGGAGACTGTTGATCAATACGTACAGGTATTTCTAGCTGGAGCCTGAGAACTTAGACAGATGATCTCATCAGAAATAGGATTGTCTTTGAAGTCCTGTAATGAGAGCATGTTTGCTGAGAGAAAAGAGACTTAATATTAAGAAATTTATTGATATGCAGGTGCTTTTGAGATTGTCGAGCGTCAACTGGAATGTATTAATTAAAGAACAGATGAGGTTTTCACATTATGCTGACAAACGTTCTGATCCAAATAAAATAATGGATTTGGAAAAAAGGAGAAAAGGAGCAAGACAGCTCCTAGACAAATCAAGTCCAGAGGTTAATTCATAAATAGTATGGAAAATATCACTTAAATAAAATGAAGCATATTGAAAGCAGTGCTTTAACTTTAAGAAGGTGAATCACAAGCAAATGTCTAGCTCAAAAGAAATACAACAAGTCTATAAAGAAGGCTGCTCGAGATTCGTCAGCCAATGATTCTTGTAAATCAATCTACAACATATAACAGGTTTACATCGTAAGGTCTAGGGGTGGTAAATTATAATTGCAGAAGAAGAGTCTCCATTAAATCTTAAGTGTCTGATAGGTGCTTTATGCAACATGATGGTTCAGTTCCATGGAATATTATGGAAAAATTAAAGGGGAGCAGAGCAGTGCTCAGCAGAGGTTATTTAAGTTTCCAGAACAAGCAATAGGAATGAGAGTATGAAAAGGGTCTGGAATCTAACTTCAGGCACAGCAGCTGAGAGGACGACTATGAGAAGGGAAGGAGTCGACTCAGGACTGAAGGAATTGTACTTAAATGCACGCAGTATATGAAGCAAGATAAGTGAGCTTGTACTGCAGATAGAAATTTGGCAAGTATGATGCTGTGGGTATCATGGAGACATGGCTGCCATGGAATCAAGGCTGGGAACTGAATGTTCAACACTACGAGCCCTATCAAAAAGACAGACAGATGAGCAGAGGGGGTGGGGCTGCCTTGTTTGTAAGAAATGAAATTAAATCAACACTAAGAAGCGATATAGAGTCAGAAGATGTAGAATCTGTGTGGGTAGAGTTGAGGAACCACAAAGGTAAAAAGACCCTGACGAGAGTTGTATTCAGATTTCCTAGCTGTATTCAGGATGTGGGAAGAAAATAAATCAGGAGTTGGAAAAGGCATGCAAGAAAGGCACTATTACAAAAATCGTGGAAACTTCAATATGCATATATACTGGGAGCTTCGGGTCAGTCGTGGGAATTCATTCTACGAGATTTTTATTTGTGTATACTCCACTAGGGAACAGGCATTTCTGCATTTGATGTGCAATGAGGCAGACTTGATTTGGGAGCCTAAGGTGAAGGAAACCGTACTGGGCAATGAACATAATATGATAGAATTCACCCTGCGGTTTGAGAGGGATTAATGGAATCAGATGTAACAGTACTACAATTGAATAAAGGAAACTATAAAGACATGAGGGAGGAGCTGGCCAGAGTTGATTGGAAGGGGACCCTAAGCGGGAAAAACAGTGGAGCAGCAACGGCAGGAGTTTCTGGGGGTAATTTGGGAGGCACATCAGAAATTCATCTGAAAGAAAGAAGAATCATACTAGGGAGAGGATGAAACAAGTTAGTCTGACAAGGAGTCTGGGACAGTAAAAGTAAAAGAGAAAGCATACAATATGGTGAAGTTTTGTGGGAAGCCAAAGGATTGGGAAGCTTTTAAAATTCTGCAGAGACCAACAAAAAAAGGAATAAAAAGGGAGAAGATGAAATATGATGGTAAGCTAGCTAGTCATATAGAAGAAGACTGCAAGAGTCTTTTTTGAAGGAAGAGAGAGGCAAAAGTGGACATTGGACCACTGGAAAATGAGGCTGAAGAAATAGTAATGGGTAACAAAGAAATGGCAGAGGAACTGAATAGGTAGCTTGCATCATTATTCACTGTGGAAAACACCAGCAGCAAGTCAGAACGTCGAGAGAGTCAGAGATAAGAGGTGAGTGTAATGGCCATCACTCAGGAGAAAGTGCTGGAGTATCTGAAAAAACAGAAGGTGGATAAATCACGTGGACCAGATAGATTACAACCCAGCGTTCTGAACAAGTTGGCTGAGGAGATTACAGAGGCATTGGTGGTACTCTTTCAGGGAGGAAAATGGCTAATGTAACAACCCTGTTTAAGGAAGGAAATAGGCAGAAGACAGGAAACTATGGGTCAGTTAGCCTGACCACAATCATTGCTAAGATTTAAGAATCCATTATTAATGAAGAAATTGGTGACTACTTGGAAGTGCATGGTAAAATAGAGCTGAGTCAGCATAGCTTTGTCAAATAGTAGTTAATACTGACAAATATGTGAGAATTCTTTGAGGAGATAACAAGCAAGTTAGACAAAGGAAAGCCTGTGGACCTGATTAATTTGGATTTCCAGAAGGCCTTTGACATGGTGCCACACATGAAGCTGCTAAATAAGAGCCCATGATATTAAGGAGGGCCTGGATAAATGATTGACTGACTAGCAGAAGGCAGAGAATGGGGATAAAGGGGTCTTTTTCAGGATGTCTATTGGAGTCCCACAAGAAGTGACAAATGGAATACAATGTGGAAAAGTGTGAGGTTATGCACTTTCATAGGAAAAATAGATGTGTAGACTATTCTCGAAATTGCAAAAGGCTTCAGAGATCTGATGCACAAAGGGACTTGGGAGTCCTAGTTCAGGATCCTCTTAAGTTAACTTTCAGGTTCAGTTGGCAGTTAGAAGGGCAAATGCAATGTTAGCATTCATTTCAACAGGGCTAGAATACAACAGCAGAAATGTACTCCTGAATCTCTATAACGTCTGGTCAGACTGAATTTGGAATATTGTAAACAGTTTTGGGCCCCTTATCTTGAAGAGGAGGAGGTTTTCAAGAATGATCTCAGGGCTGAAGGACTTGTTACACGAGGAGCAGTTGAGGATTCTGGGTCTGTACTCGATGGAGTTAAGAAGGATGATGGATATCTGATTGAAGCTTACATAATACTGAGAGGCCTGGACAGAGGCACAGCCTCAGAGTGGAGGGCCAATCCATTAGAACTGACATGAGAAGTAATTTCTTCAGCCAGAGGGTGGTTAATCTGTAGAACTCATTGCTACAGAGGGCTGTGGAAGCCATGTCATTGAGTGTATTTAAGACAAAGACAGTTCTTGATTGATAAGAGGATCAAGGGTTAGAATCATAGAATCCATACAGTGTGGAAGTAGGCCATTTGGGCCAGTGAGTCCACACCAACTCTCTGATGTACATCCCACCCAGACCCACTCCCTGCCCTACCTCTGTACCCCTGCATTTACCACGGCTAATCCACTTAGACTGCACATCCCTGGAAACTATGGACAATTCAGCACGGCCAATCCACCCTAACCTGCACATCTCTAGACTGTGAGAGGAAACCGGGTCACCTAAAGGAAACCTATGCAGACGTGAGAGAATGTGCAAACTCCGTACAGACAAGGCTGGAATTGAACCAGGCTCTCTGGCACTGTGAGGCAACACAGCTGCCCCTGAGTTATGGGTAGAATGCAGGAGAACGGAGTTGAGAAATATATCAGTCATGATTGAATGGTGGAGCAGACTTGATGAGCAGGTCTGCTCCACCATTCCATGAAGAAGTTGTACAAAAGTGAAATAGTTCCACATTTAAAGACTCTTCACTTCCATAACTTATTCCCTTAATTTTTAATCACTGATTAATATTTCCTGACAGATACCTTTATAATGTAACACATTTTTATGTACATATTAGGACATAGGACATAGAACACTACAGCACAGTACAGGCCCTTCGGCCCTCGATGTTGCGCCGACCTGTGAAACCAATCTGAAGCCCATCTAACCTACACTACTCCATTATCATCCATATGTTTATCCAATGACCATTTAAATGCCCTGACAGTTGGCAGGTGTTGCAGGCAGGGCATTCCACACCCTTACTACCCTCTGAGTAAAGAACCTATTAGTAATTTTGTTTAATTGCAATCTTCTTTTAATGCAACCATGTTTATGTTTCATTTTCCTCCTTTATGCTTTCCATTATGATAAGTTTGCTTTATTGGAGCACTTAGTGACTTCCATCCTAAACAGCCATTTGCCAGTTTGATACTGTAGTCCCAGTATTGTCACTGAGAGAGGTGGATACTGCAGGGATTATGGGCAGTCCTCTACTATAGGTGCCAGAAATCCAGGGCAAGGTTTGCAGCTGGACCAGAAGGAGGTATTGAGGGTGGGGTGGATGGGTACAAAATTGGATTGGAAAGGCTGGTGGTGGAGGGAACACTTGAAGAAGATCTTTATGGAGGGATTCTGGTCAGGAAAGAGCTCCACAAAAGGAGGGACCCCTTCTCACCTAAGCTTTGATGAATTTGCTGGTCCTCCTTGTCTATTCCCTTCTCCTGCCAGCCTCAAAACTGCAGTCATATAAGAAGTGTATGGCTAATAATTGGTCACAGAAATCCTCATCTGGGATGACACAGAATGACCCTAGAACTTCCCTGGCCCCATAAAATATAAGAAAAGTCAGGGATAGAAATGTGGGCAGTGGGAGGACCACCAAGTGAATTTTACAGGACTCTCTATTTGCAAACCCTGCCTAAATTAACACTTCTCATTTAGATTCTCCATGTCTCAAGCAAGTCATCTGATTGACTGAAGAAATACACCTTTGCATGGACTTTACAAAGATTTCTAACAGTTCCAGTATAAAAACACATAGAAAGTCTGTGGACAAATCCAAGATTAATCAATGGGCCTCCCAGCCATTTACTTGTGGCCAGAAAATCCACGTCACTATGCTGCAACTGATCTGAAAGTGAAAGCCAATCAGTCAGAATTTATTAAAAGTCTTGTAATATACCTGGGTGTGGGGTAATCGTTACGACCATCCATTCATTAAGATCCGATCTGTAGCTTTGAATTTTATCATAAGTAGAGCTTCCTCGGTAGCCATGGTGACCTCCTGTTACATAGACAACATCTCGGAGGACACAAGCTGTTGCATTTCCAACTCCTGTCCATCAGAATTATTGTAGTGACAGAACAAGAACCTGAGGGAATAGTAACTCTAGCATTGTTTTCAAATTAATATAAGCTACATTTAAGTGATGATTCACAAAGATAATTGCTTTTGAACTGAAATACGTCTATATATCAAAATGTTGAAACATTAATATAAATATTGGGCAGAATCTTATGGATATTCCCTGCCAGAATGGTAGCACCATATTTGGTCTGAGAACCCAATTTCCAAAGTGGGGCTTATGTTGAGGCTCCTTCCCAAAATTCATACATACTGAGAGAGCAGAACCTTTGCTTTTAGATTTGGTCACGTTCTAGTTAAATTTTGGTGTTCATGCCATTTTCCCTGTGAAAGGACACATTGCAGATGAGAAGGAAGCTGATGCTGCACCTTCTACTGCTGGAAAAGTTGACAGTGTTTTGACCTCTTGTCTTTCAACAGATGTGGAACATGGAGCTGCATTAACTGATGCTGTGCTGTATTGAAGGTTGGTAGTTCTGAAGTGCTAGGCAGACGACATACCTTCCAAAAAGCTGTCTGCAATCTGTCAAGCAAAGATAGGAAAAGTGCTTTGAACAGCAGTTTCTTACCTGGCCATGGCTGGAATTCAGTGTAACTGATTAGAGACTTTCCTACTTATCTGTTTTACTGAAGAAGCTCTATCAGCTGCACACAGGTCTGGGTTACCCTGACATGGTGCAGTCAAAGTATGGAACCTGTGTACTTATGAGTAAGAAAAAATTCATGGTTCAAAAGGTTCTTATTGACCTTTCAATCATCTTAATTGATTGTCTGCCAGACTCAAGAACCTTCGCTCTGGACTCAGAAACTGCTCTCTTGGAACCAAAAAAAGGGCAGATGATGTCAGAATATTGACTCAACATCAATTTCAGGGAATTTACTACCACGTGTATAGGATTCTTCCTCTATTTTGAAAAAAAAGTATACCTGTTATCATTTATACAGTCACTTATCCAAATTCTTAAAGATAGATGGAGCTGTACTGACTTCAAAAGAGCATGAAATCAACTTAGTTTATAAAAGAAACATCCCATCCAGGAGAGCCGCATTATCATTGGGTAGACTTGGGCTATGGTGTCAGAATCTTGTTTAATTTCAATCAGAAACAAATGAGAGCTTACATCTCTACTTGTTTACTGGCACTGAAATTTGTCACATACCTTTCAACATATTTACAATCGGAATCCATTTTCTTTTCAAAGGATCATAAAACTCGGCATCACATGTTGGAGCTCCACCTCTGTAGCCTCCCATTGCATAGATGCATCCATGCATCACCACTGAACAGTGATAGTAACGAGCATTCAGCATTGGGTTCCCTTCTGTCCAGTTATCCATTTCTGAATTATAAATCCACATTGTGTCCAGGGCCTCCAGGCTATCTGAACTATAGCCACCTGTTACATAAATGTTTGGTCCCAAAACAGCAACACTGTAACTTTCTCTTCTGTGATCAGGCATGAGTGAACCATGTGTCCATAAATTGGTCAATGGATTCCAAATATGGATCTCTGAAAGTGGATGCCAGTAATAACCACCAACTATATACATAGCACATGTTGACTTCTTGCAGGTCTGTGAATTCATATTATCATTTTCATTTGGTTTAAGAACATGACATTTTAAAGAATGCATCTTAATATCACTTGAAAGAAGGGATTGCCCTTGCAACGTGAGTGCTGCTCTGAGGTAAACTTCATCCAAATCAGTATTAATGTATTTTAATAACTCCTTCAAATATTCAATTCTATTTTTTATGTCATAAGCAATCCACTTAATAATGGCTTCCAAAAGTATGTCTTCTTTCCGCACATAAAGGTTCTCCCTGGACAGAATGAAGAGTAGTTTATCCTTGCTGATATCTAAAAATTCATCTTGTCTTGAAACATCTTCAAATCTGGAGAGAATCATTCTACGAGACTCTCTCTCTAAATCTTTGCAAATATGGAATTCACTAAAAGAATGCATTCCTAGACAATTGTCAATATCGAGATGTCTGACCAGAAAGTTTTCACATGCCTTTTTAATAGATACAAATTGTAGCTGGTCAGCAATCTCCAACAGGCTTTGGACATTTTGTTTGGTTATTATTACCTCTGAGGTGTATACGTAGTTTACTAGTGCATCCAAAATGCTGTCATCAATGTTAGGAAGTTTAATAATCCTAGTGGCTTTTTCTCGCATATCTGCTGTGAACATTATTTTGAAATAAGTGCTGCAAGCCGCAAGAGCAACTTTGTGACAGTGAAATAGCTGTCCTGAGAAACTTTCTAAAGTAATGTCAGTGAATAATTCATTCCAATAGAATGCTTTAAAAGCATCAAGGAATTCAGCAGAATGATTTGTATTCTTAAATTCGTAAGTATAAGGTTCACATTCTTTCACAGCCATGTCTGTAAAACAAATTAAATTTACTGTTGTCATTCTCATATAGTTTAATAGTCTTCAGTGAATGTATTTAATCAGTTGATATTTAATTTGCCAGGTGATGTTGTCAGGACTGCGGAGGAGTTCACTGTTGGTGTTATCTTACTACAAAGGATGACAACATAAAATGAAAATACTTTTCCCAGTTACCAAGATGTCGAAATAAATACATTATCCATATTAGGTTTTAACAAAAGCTCTTTCAAATAGGTTTCTTAATAAGCACAATAGGGGTTTGTTAATAAAACAAAGCTTACCCAATAAAGATGCAATAATTCATTAATGTAGACAGTCATAAATATAGAAGTATAAATGATTATCCCTCTAAATATCCTCAAAACAAAACTGAAAACACATACATAAGGAAAAAACAAGAAATAAAAATTGCTCTTAAAGATTGGCCTTCTGGGAAACAAAACACTTTGGTCAATGGGTTATTCTGAAAGGCTGAAGAATAATGCGTAGGATCTTCAAAAGTCTGTTGCTGTGATTTTTATGTGATCATGTCACTTAACGTGCATGGTTATCTCTGAAAACTTGCAAAATCAGCTTATTCAGGAAGTACAACCTTGGGCTGTTCTTCAATCACTTTTTCTAAAGAACAAGTGGTTTCACCCTGAATTCAAGAAGAGGGTTTTCCTTTCAGAAATGAGAGATCAGCAAGGTACCTCATTCTTAGTGAGTTTTCCACCAAGTTGGCAGCTTTTTAGCAGGTTTTCCTCCAACTTAGTTAATTCATAACAGGCTTTTCTCCAACTGAACCAAACAAAACAAGCAGCTAACTTTCTCAAAGGTAACCAGAAATGGGCAATAAATGCTGGCCAAGCCAACAAAACACACATTCCATTAATTAATTTGAAAAACATCTTCAAACCAGTCAATGTTAAGAAAACTGCCTCAGCAGGTGTTTGAGATAGCAAGGTGTAGCGTTGGATGAACACTGCAGGCTAAGCAGCATCAGAAGAGCAGGAAGGCTGACATTTCAGGCCTAGACCCTTCTTCTGATGCTGCTTAACCTGCTGTGTTCGTCCAGCTCTATACGTTGTTATCTCAGATTCTCCAGCATCTGCAGTTCCCACTATCTCAGCAGGTATATACAGCAAAACAAGCAGTTAACGTTGGTCATTTATTTACAAAGCCTTGTCAATGCCTACAGTGGACTTTCAACTTTCTGGCAGTACATTCCACACATGAGCCACCCTCTGTGTGAAAAAATTTCCCCTTTTAAATCTTTCTCCCCTCACCTTAAAAATGTGAACACCCCTACCCTCAGGAAAAGATATTTGCTATTCATCTTATGTCTGCCCCGCATGATTTTACTAACCTCTATAAGGTTACCCCTCAACCTCCAACATTCCAGTGAAAAAAGTCTCAGCCTATCCAGCCTATTCTTACACCTCAAAACCTCCAGTCCTGGCAACATTCTTCTAAATCTTTTCCAAACCCTAATATCTTTCCTAATGCAGAGTGCACTGTTCTCCAAAAGTGGCCTCACCAATATCCTGTACAACTGCAACATGACCTCCCAACTCCCATACTCAATGGTCTGAGCAATGCAGGCAAGTGTGCTAAATACCTTCTTAACCAGCTGTCTACCTATGATGCAACTTTCAAGAATATGTGCCTGAATCCCTACTTCACTGTGTTTGACAGCACTACCCAGAGCCCTACCATTAACTGTATAATTCCTGCCATTGTTCACTTTACCAAATTAAACTCCCTTTGCCACTCCTCAACCCACTGGTCTAATTGATCAAAATCCCTTTGTAATCTTACATAGCCTTCTTCACTGTCCACTATACCACCAATTTTGGTGTCATCTACAAAAGTTACTAACTATGCCTCCTAAATTCTCATCCAAATCACTTATATAAATGACAGACAACAGTGGACCCAGGCCCGATCCCTGAGGAACATGACTGGTCACAGGCCTCTACTCTGAAAAACAACCCTCAGTTGTTACTGTTCCATGTTCCATGTAACTCTCCACCACCATCCTCTGTCTCCCACCATCAAGACAATTTGGTATTCAACTGGTGAACTCAACCTGAATCCCATGTGATCTAACTTTACTAACCAGTCTGCCATGCGGAACCTTGTCAAAGGCTTTAGTAAAGTCCACTGATTTTTGTCATTTAAATAACTGAATTGGATGTGAATATAGGAAGTATGCTTAGAAAGTTTGCAGATGATACCAAAATTGGCAGTGTAGTGGACAGCAAAGACGGTTACCTCAGAGTACAGTGGGATCTAAATCAGATGGATCAACGGGCTGAGGATAAACATGAGGTGTCACAGGTAGATGCAGGGAAGAGAAAGCATTTGGTATGCTTGCCCTTACTGGTCAGTGCATTGAGTTTCAGACTTGGAGGGGTGCCATATTGTGGCTGTGTAGGACATTAGTTAGGCCACTTTTGGAATACTGCATCAGATTCTGGTCTCCCTACTATAGGAAGGATGTTGTGAAACTTGAAAAGATTCAGAAAGATTTACAAGGATGTTGCCAGGATTGCAGGGCTTGATCAATAAGAAGAGGCTGAATAGGCCGAGGATATTTTCCTTGGAGCGTCAGAGGCTGAGGAGTGACATTACAGAAGTTTATAAAATCATGAGTGGCATGATTAGGGTGAATAGTCAAGGTCTTTTTACTGGAGTAGCAGTGTCCAAAACTAGAGGGCATAGGTTTAAGGTGAGTGGAGAACAATTTAAAAGGGACTTAAGGAGCAACATTTTCATGCAGGGCGTAATGCGTGCATGGAATAAACTGCCAGAGGAAGTGATGGAGGCTGTTACAATTACAACATTTAAGAGGCATCTGGATGCATGAATAGGAAGGGTTTAGAGGTCTATGGGTCAAATACTGGCAAATGGGGCTAGTTTAATTTAGGATATCTGGTCAGCATGGACAAGTTGGACCGAAGGGTCTGTTACCATGCTGTACAGCTCTATGGCATGAACACAGGAGGAAAAAGGAAATCTTTAAGATATCAGAGATAATGGGAACTGCAGATGCTGGAGAATTCCAAGATAATAAAATGTGAGGCTGGATGAACACAGCAGGCCAAGCAGCATCTCAGGAGCACAAAAGCTGATGTTTCGGGCCTAGACCCTTCATCAGAGAGGGGGACGGGGAGAGGGAACTGGAATAAATAGGGACAGAGGGGGAGGCGGACCGAAGATGGAGAGTAAAGAAGATAGGTGGAGAGAGGATAGGTGGGGAGGTAGGGAGGGGATAGGTCAGTCCAGGGAAGACGGACAGGTCAAGGAGGTGGGATGAGGTTAGTAGGTAGATGGGGGTGCAGCTTGGGGTGGGAGGAAGGGATGGGTGAGAGGAAGAACCGGTTAGGGAGGCAGAGACAGGTTGGACTGGTTTTGGGATGCAGTGGGTGGGGGGGAAGAGCTGGGCTGGTTGTGTGGTGCAGTGGGGGGAGGGGACGAACTGGGCTGGTTTAGGGATGCAGTTGGGGAAGGGGAGATTTTGAAACTGGTGAAGTCCACATTGATACCATTAGGCTGCAGGGTTCCCAGGCGGAATATGAGTTGCTGTTCCTGCAACCTTCAGGTGGCATCATTGTGGCACTGCAGGAGGCCCATGGTGGACATGTCATCTAAAGAATGGGAGGGGGAGTGGAAATGGTTTGCGACTGGGAGGTGCAGTTGTTTGTTGCGAACTGAGCGGAGGTGTTCTGCAAAGCGGTCTCCAAGCCTCCGCTTGGTTTCCCAAATGTAGAGGAAGCCACACCGGGTACAGTGGAGCTGTACCAGAGGAGCTCGAACAGTTCATCTACTTCACCAACACCTTCCACCCCAACCTTCAGTTCACCTGGGCCATCTCCAGCACATCCCTCTCCTTCCTGGACCTCTCAGTCTCCATCTCAGGCAACCAGCTTGTAACTGATGTCCATTTCAAGCCCACCGACTCCCACAGCTACCTAGAATACACCTCCTCTCACCCAACCTCCTGCAAAAATTCCATCCCCTATTCCCAATTCCTCCGCCTCCGCCGCATCTGCTCCCACGATAAGACATTCCACTGTGGACATCGCTGGCTGGCCAGCATTTCTTGCCCATACCTAGTTGCCATTGACAAGATGGTAGTGAGCTGCCTTCTTGAACTGCTACAGTCCTCCTGCTCTGGGTTGACCCACAATGTTTTCAGGAGGAAATTCCAGGATTTCAACCCAGCCACAGTGAAGGAACAGTGATTTATTTCCAAGTCAGGATCGTGAGTGGCTTGGAGGAAAGCTTGGAGGTGTTGGTGTTCCCAGATGCCCTTGTGTTTCTATACGGAAGTGGTCGTGGGTTTGGAAGGTGCTGTCTCAGGATCGTTGGTGAATTTCTGCAGTGCATCTTGTAGATAGTACACACCGCTGCAACTGAACATCGGTGGTGGATGAGTGAACGTTTGTGGATGTAGTGCCAATCAAGCCGGCTGCTTTGTCCTGGATGGTGTCAAGCTTCTTGAGTGTTGTTGGGGCTGTTCTCATCCAGGTAAATGGAAGGTATTCCATCACACTTTTAACTTGTACCTTGTAGATGGTGGACAGGCTTTGGGAAGCCAGGAGGTGAGTTACTCACTGCAGTATTCCTAGCATTTGGCCTACTCGTGCACCCACTGTGTTTGTGTGGTGAGTCCAGTTGAATTTCTGGTCAATGATAATACCCAAGACATTGATAGTGGGGGATTCAGTCATGGTGACACCATTGAATGTCAAGGGGTGGTGGTTAGTTTGTCTCTTATTGGTGATAGTCATAGTTTGGTATTTGTGTGGTGCAAATATCACATGCCATTTGTCAGCCCAAGCCTGCATATTGTCCAGATCTGATGAAGGGTCTAGGCCCAAAACATCAGCTTTTGTGCTCCTGAGATGCTGCTTGGCCTGCTGTGTTCATCCAGCTTCACACTTGATTATTGTCCAGATCTTGTTGCATTTGAACATGGACCGCTTCAGTATCTGAGGAGTTGCGAATGGTGCTGAACATTGTGCAATCATTGGCAAACATCCCCACTTCTGACCATATGATGGAAGGAAGGTCATTGATGAAGCAGCTGAAGATGGATGGGCATAGAACACTAACGTGAGGAACTCCTGCAGAGATGTCCTGGAGCTGAGATGATTGACCGCCAACAACCACAATCATCTTCCTGTGTGTCAGTTATGACTTCAACCACCAGAGTGTTTTCCCCCGATATCCATTGATTCCAGTTTTGCAAGGGTTCCTTGATGCCATGCTCAGTCAAATGCAGCTTTGCTGGTAAGGGCTGTCACTGTCACCTCACCTCTGGAATTCAGCTCTTTTGTCCATGTTTGAACCAAGGCTGTAATGTTTTCAGGAGCTGAGTGGCCTTGGCAGAACCCAAACTGGGCGTCACTGAGCAGGTGCTGCTTGATAGCACTGTTTGATGACACCTTCCAAAACCCTGAACACAACATGCCCCTTAGAGCCCTGGGCTCCAGTTATTGTGCTCTGATGATCTCATGCCAAAGGATTGTGAGTAATTTGCCTGCCTAAAGACCACAGGGCACAAGTCAGGAGAATGATGGAATTGATCAGAATAAGTAATTGTATATTTTTAAAAATGAGTTGGATAAATTATTGTTAAGCAAAGGAGTGAAAGATTATTGAGGGTAGGTAGGAATGCTTATTTGGGGTTACAATTAGATCAACCATAATCTTATAAAATGGGTGAACAGCTGTGAGGGTCCGCATGACTTGCTCCTTCATGGTATGACCCTGACACAACTGGTAAAGAATTACAGGGGAGTGTACTAATATAATCCTATTTTCTTACCAATCTGTCACAGGGACCATAGCAGGAAGGCAATGCAGAATAGTAGTGATATTAACCCAATTGGAATGGAAGTTAACACCTGCCCGTCAGGTATTCCACCTTCTTCATCCGATGTCTGAAATTGTCACTATTGCCGGAAGTAGCTTCGCCTGGAGCAGGTCAATATGTCCTTGTCCGCTTCTGAGGTTAAAAGCACCAGTGTCATCCAACATTAAAGGGAAAACCCATATTAGAAAACACACTGAGGTTTGGGAGATATGGGAAGGACCAAACCCATAATCACCAACGGAAAATATACCTTTGAGCGTTCAAAACGACAACTGTTCCGATCTCCGATGATACCTCCCGTTACTGAGACCACACGAAAACGCAATCGTCAACTAAGTGGATGTTGTGTTGTTGTGGCTTGGATATTCTGTACTTCATTTTCAATACAATAGTCAGTCTGAATTAGCAACCATGTATTAAACCTGACCTCAAACAACAGTTTTACATTCGCAGCACGCGTGTTTGTTTTGGATGTTGTTTGAAAGAATTGTGTTCAATTCTTATATATTTGGGTAATAAGATATTCTAAATAACAAGCACAAATGAAAGGTCCACGTTTCGCGAAATTTTCAGTTATCTGCTTTAAATAATGCTTTCTTCAGTGAGGAGCTTCGTTTCTGCCAACGACGAGTGAAGATACTTTGTTCCCTAGCATAACTGCTGGTGTTTGTTACTGAACATGCTCCTTAAATATCTAATTACACTGATCAATCGATATTATAGTTACACTTGCTTCCTGAATGTCCTGATTAGAAAACTGACCGTTACTGCATATTTTTAAAAATAATCATTTCAGTTCAGAGACATACTGTTGCCGTTGTTCAGTCAAGGAAGAAAACAAAATCAGTTGTTTATAAATAACCACGAAGCTGGAAATGCAAATTATCCAAGACGTACAGAAATGGGCTGATCGTCAAACAGCAACCAGGCACTAGAAATAATAAAATATACCTTTCAAAGGATTATGGCCACCAGCACAGAGATAACAATTTCCAAAAGTTGTAGACACTGCACAGGCCGAATGGAATACATTAAATAGTTGTGGAGACGCTGGGTAGCAGTTGGGGCCTGTTTAATCCAGTGAACTCGAGGGTTGCAGTCCTATTTTGGAATAGGAGACAGTGACTTGATCAGCTGCTACGGTTCAGCGAGGACAAGCACCAGCTCCACTCAAGCTAAGAATATGTATATATAAAATCTCTAGGAATAAATCTGCTTTTTTTTGGGAGATCTTGATGACATATTACAAGGCATATTTCACGAGAAAACATTGCACAACAACATGGGCTGGGAAATCCTATTTGTTACATAACATTTTCTGCAAACTCTACGCTGATGAAATGGAGCTCGAGTTGGTTTCCTCAGAGTTTTGTGGAGTATAGTTTTCGCACATTCTTTAAGACTCATTCCTATCAATTCTTACGTGCCTGGTTCTTCGAACCCCAAATTCAAAAAAGGCATGCCATTTTGTAAATATTCATCAATCCGGCTTTATAAATTCAAAATAATTTTATTTTAGTAACGGCTGGATAGTCTTCAAGAATTAATTCCTTTGAAGTAGACATTTTTGAATATATGAATGAAAGTTTAATGAAAATTAATGGCAGCAACGTTCACTACTATGACAGTTCCACGGCAAAGTTAAATGGATTTATTCAGGAAGCAGCATCTGCCTATTTTTATTTGTTTCGTCCTGCGCAGTTCCTTGTTCATTTTGACAGTGAATCAAAAGTGAGTTCTTCAAGCTGTAGAGTTTATACTGCGAACAGGTTCGTTGCTTCTCATGGATGATGTGTTCAAGACTCCCAGATATAAAATCCGCTATGTGCTCTGAGGTAAACCTTACAGAATAATTACTAAACACGCCCTTAATTTGTGATGTGTTGGGGGTGGGTGGTGGAGTAGGTGGGGTGGGGGGAACGGAGCTGTATGTGGAGATTACTGCGGGAAAAAAAACACCAAATTTTCTTTGAATTAGTTGTTCTGCTCGATAATTTGCATGTTTACGTTCAAAACTTGTTGCGGTAGTTACTTATTCCACTGAAATCGCCCCTTTGATTCAATTCGTCTATGATTGTCTTTCTTCCTATCAAGGTGTCCCTTAATTCCTTTCTCCCTCAACATTTCTGCCTTCCTCTAATGTGGCAATATTATTTACCTGAACAATTCCTTACAGCTGGCGCCTGTTTCTTTTAATGACCTCAACTTGTTTGTACAGGGCACAATTTCAAAATTTGTAGAAGATATAAAACATGGAAATGTCGTAAATTATGATAAGGATGGAAATAGACTGCAAGAGGACAGAGGCTGGTAGAATGAGCAGATATGAGGCAGATGAAATGTAATGCAAAAAAAATGTAACATGATATGTTTTGGCCAGAAACATGTGGAAGGTAATATACTGGATAAAGTTCTAAACGGGGTGCAGAAATAAAGAGAACGTAATGGCATAATTGCATACTGTAGGATGTTTGATCAGTAAGTTTGAAAATGGCACGAAAATTGGTAGTTTGCTAAATAGCAAGGAGGAAAGCCTTCACTACAGGATGATATACACGGGCTTATCAAATGAGCAGTTTCAAATGAAACTTCATCCTCAACAGTGAGAGCTGATAACACTTTGGGGAGACTAAGGCAAAGGAAATACGCATTGAATGGAAGGGCCCAGGAAGGACAGGGAATCAGATAGACCTAGGTGTACATACTCACAGATAGTTGAAGACAGGAGAACAGGTAAGGTAGTTAAGAAGGCATTTTGGATTCTTGCCTTTATTAGTCACTGAAGACAAGAACAGAAAGGTTAAGATAGAGCTGTATAATATACTTGTTAGGCAACAGATGCAGTTTATATGTAGTTCTGGTTCACACAACGTAAAATGATTGCACTGAAGAGGTGGAGAGAAGGTTAACCAGGATGTTACTAGAGCGGGAGGTTATCAGTTATGAGCAGAAGATTGTTTTCCAGAGAACAGAGAAGGCTGAGGGGATGTTCAAAATTATGGAGTGCGCCGGAAGTAGAAAGGAAGAAGCTTTTCCCTTAGTAGAAAGGTCAATAACCAAAGGCATATGTTTGAGATTAAGGGATAGGAGGTTTAGAGGAGATTTGACAGAAAATGTTTTCACCCAGAGCCTGGAGGATGAACCAAAGGGCCTTCTTCCATTTTCTGGCTGTCACAATTGACTCATCCAACTGCTATACCAGTAAATGTAACTACAGTTCCTCATTTAGCAGCAGTCTGATCATTTCTAGCCATTTGGATACAGAACTGGCTCAAACGAAGAAGACATAGGGTAATGGTGGAGGCCTGTGACCAGTAGTGTGTCACAAGGATTGGTGCTGGGTCCACTGCTTTTTGTCATTTACATAAATGATTTGGATGGGAATATGGAGGTATGGTTAGTAAGTTTGCAGATGACGCTAAAATTGGAGGTGTGATGGACTGCAAAGGATCTCTTGATCAGATGGGCCAATAGATCAAGGAGTGGCAGATAGAGTTTAATTTAGATAAATGTGACATGCTGCACTTTGGAAAGACAAATCAAGGCAGGACTTATACACTTAATGGTAAGGTCCTGGGGAGCATTGCTGAACAAAGAGACCTTGGAATGCAGGTTCATAGTTCCTTGAAAGTGGACTCACATGTAGACAGGGTATTGAAGAAGGCGTTTGGCATGCTTGTCTTTATTGGTCAGTGCATTGAGTATAGGAGTTAAGACGTCATGTTGTAGCTGTACAAGACATTGGTTAGGCTGCTGTTGGAATACTACTTGCAATTCTGGTCTCCCTGCTGTAGGAAGGATATTGTGGGAATTGAAAGGATTCAGTAAAGATTTATAAGGATGTTGCCAGGATTGGAGGATTTGAGCTATAGGGAGAAGCTGAATAGGCTGTGGATATGTTCTCTGGAGCATCAGAGGCTGAGGGATGACCTTATAGAGATTTATAAAATCTTGAGAGGCATAGATAAAGTAAATAGACAAGGACTTTTCCCAGGGGTGTGGGAGTCAAAAACTAGAGGGCATGGGCTTAAGGTGAAAGGGGCAACTTTTTCCACACAGAGGGTGGTGCATGTATAGATTAGATTACCTACAGTGTGGAAACAAGCCCTTCGGCCCATCAAGTCCACACCGCCCCTTGAAAGGTCCCACCCAGACCCATCCCCCTATAACCCACACACCCCTGAACACTATGGGCAATTTAGCATGGCCAATCCACCTAGCCTGCACATCTTTGGACTGTGGGAGGAAACTGGAGCACCTGGAGGAAGCCCACGCAGACACGGGGAGAATGTGCAAACTCCACACAGTCACCTGAGGAGGCTGGAATCGAACCCGGGTCCCTGGTGCTGTGAGGCTGCAGTGATAACCACTGAGCCACCGTGCCGCCCAAACAAGCTGCCGGAAGTTGATGCTGGTACAATTACAACATTTAAAAGGCATCTGGGTGGGTATTACAATAAGGAAAGTTTAGACGGATATGGGTGAAATGCTCGCAAATGGAACTAGATTATCTAGTACTGGTCAGCATGGACAAGTTGGTCCAAAGGGTCTGTTTCCATGCTGTGCATCTCTATGACTCTATTTAGAGCTGAATAGTTTGATGGTGGAAGTGGACCAGAATATTTAATTTACATATTTCAATCCAGTTGAATCTTATCATTATTGGGCCATCTCACAAGCTGGCAATGAGTTCCACAACATATTGCTCTTGCCATTCTTCTTCATCCACATATTTATTATTCTTTAGCAGGTGTGAATGTCACTGAATATAGCACCATTTAGTGTATATTCTAATTGGTCTTCAAAAGTAGAAGATAAGGCAGATTCCTCCTAAGATAAATAAATGAGCTCTTTGACTTTCTTCTGCAGTTCTCTCTTCCACCTAATGTTGTGCATGATGTGTGAAGTGGTTTGCAATGGGACCTCCACAGCAGTAGCCTGACTAACTGATGGTTAGCTTAAATTTTCCCAGGGCTGCTTGGCTTTGACCTCTTTACACCCTTGGTTCAGCCAGAGAACATAAGAAATGTGAGTGACTGCTCTTGTACCATTGGTACCATTTGACTGAGCATGGCATCATGGAATCCAAACACATTTGAAGTCAATGGGAATCGGAGGGAAAATTTTTCCTTAGGTGGAGCTATACTAGCACCAAAGAAAATGGTTATGGTTATTGGAAGTCAATCATCTCAGCCCCACGCCATACTGCAGAGTAATGTCCCAGGATTAATCATCTTCAATACATTTATCAAAAACATACCCTCCACCATGAGGTCATAAGTGGGGGAAGTTTGCTGATGATCTACTGTGGGACAATCGCACAACTCCACAGATATGGAAATAATCCATGTTCAAACATATCAAAACCTGGTACAAAATTGAGACATGGGTAGTTAAGTGGCAAGTAAACTAAGTGCCAGGCCATGACCATCTCCAGCAAGACACAATTTAACCATTTAACCTTGATGCTCAATAGCATTGCCATTGCCGTTATCAACCCTGAATGCACAAAACATCTGATCAATCACCTGGGAGGTTACAATTGACCAGAAGCTGAACAGGATTAACCATATAAATATTGTGGCTATTAGAACAAGACAGAGGCCTCCCCAAACCATTTACAAGGCACAAATCATCAGTGTGAAGGAATTTTCTTTCCTTTCCTGGATGAGTGCAGCTCCACCAACACTCAGGAAACTTTTCACCATCCAGGTCAAAGCACCCTGCTCCTGGTTGCTCATCAGCTGTGTATTGACGTTAAGAACAGCCCCAGTGATATATAAAACTCCCGGGTGATCTGGTGTTTAGATAGGCATATGTGAAGTCATGGCACTTCCTCAGTTATCTCCAAACACACCTGCTTGGTGACAATAGGAGCTTTCCTCTTCCCATTGCAAGGAAAAAAAAGTATATTGCTCCTCCCCACTCTGCACCCAGAAGTAATTCCAGTTAGAAGCATCATTAATATGTGTACTGCTCCTATTTCACACTCACTATTCATCTGGAACTTTTTCAATTTCCATTTTTGGGCTGTCCTTATAAATTTAACTTAAATCTCATTGCACAAGGTCTGCATAGCCACTGTGCAGCTTGAAGATAAAGTTTTGAAGTGGAAATCAATCGATACAAAAGAAGTTCAATCAACAGAGTCTGCTCATGTAAGAATCCAGAAAATGTGGAAACAGGCCATTCAGCCCAACAAGTCCACATCAGCCCTCTGAAGCACATCCCACCCAGCCCCTGACCCTATTTCTGTATTTCCCATGGCTAATGCAGCTAATCTACACATCCCTAAACACTGGCCAATTTAGCATGGGCAATCCGTATAATTTGTACATCTTCTGGTCAGTGGGAGGAAACCAGATAACTAGCGAAAACCCACACAGACGCAGGGAGAATGTGCAAACTCCACACAGACGATTGCCCAATGGTAGAATTGAGCCTAGGTCCCTAGCACTGTCAGGCAGCAGTGCTAACTACTGAGCCACCCTCCACCTCAGTTAATGCTGTCCTTTAGGGAAGGAAACCTGCCATGCTCACGTGGGGCTTGAACCAACAACGTTCAGCCTCTTGACCTGAGGGTGTTACACACTGAACGACAGGAACAACAGCTAGGTGGTGCAATTAAGGATGTCCTTTGTCCCTGGGTGGTTTCTAACCACCGACTTTCCGGCTAACAGCCAAACATGCTAATCAATTGAGCCACAGAGACAGAAAGCAAAGAACTGCCATTGTTGAAGATCTGAAACAATAACAAATTGCTGGAGAAACTCAACAGGTCCATCAGCATCTGTGGAAAGTAAAGTCAGCATTTCAAGTTAAGTGATTGTTCATCCCAAACTGATAGCAACTAGGAATAAGTGGTATTTATGCTGATGACAGCGTGGAGGAAAAGGATAAGCAGATAGGTGGAGATAGAGCCTAACAAAGTAAGTTAGGCAGACAAACGGATTGTTGATAGGAAGCCAGGGAAGGAAAATAGGGGAAAATGGGGATTATTAGTACGTGAAATTGGGTTGGTTGTGCAGAAAGCAGCCTGTGTCCTGACAAGGTCTGGGACTGGATAAAGGACATGGAAGGTATTGTCCTGGTTCTAATATTAATTAGCTCAAAATTGACTCCTAAGGGCTGCAGGGTCCCCAAGTGGAAGGTGAAATGCTGTTCCTCTGGCTTGTACTGAACCTCATTGGAGTGCTGCAGCAGGCTGATACAAATATTGACCAGGGAACACAGTGTGTTGACGTAGCAAGCGACTGGAAGTTTGGGCTCATTTTTATGAACAGAACATTGGTATTCTGCTACACAGCTACTACCCAGTTCTGAAGAAGGGTCATTGGATTCAATACATTAACTCTACTTTCTCTCCACAGATGCTACTGATTTTTGCCAGCAATTTTTGTTTCTGACCTGCTCAGTTGACTTCTAGGTTTCCAAATGCAATTCAACCAGGAATTCCATTGTACCCCCTATTCTCTAACACAAAAGCCACCTTCAGATTAACATTGGAATCAACAACCCCAGTACATTGACCCAGCATTTATGTTCTTCTTTTCTGGCCATGCCACACCATCTCCAATGCAAACCTGGTCAATATGGGCTCATTTTCAACTTGCACATCAGATCAGAAGATCTTGGGTTTTCATTAATTTCATCTAATAACTTTTCCCTGTCTTCCTTAGAAACACCAATGTCATCATCAGCAAGAATTGCCTTGCATAAGCAATCACCTTCCTTTTATTATGCAGCATTAACCTGTTGGAGGCAAAAGCCCCTTTCTCCTAATCCAACACGAATGCGATGGCCATTTGCCACTGATGCTGTCTTAGGGTCCACAACCCACAGACTCCCATCTGACAGAATAATTTACAGGGCCATAAAGAGCTTAATACACGTCTTGTCTAAGTTCTCTGTGCAAAAGGCATTTAAGTAGCATATTTTTGAAAAAGGCGGCCATAAGACATAGGAGCAGAAATTAAGGCATTCAGTGCATCAAGTCTGCTCCGCCATTCAATCACAGCTGATTGGGGTCGAGAAACCTTTCTCCTGCTTTCTCCACGTAGCCTTTAATTCCCTTGACAATCAAGAAATTAAGTCTGTCTTAAATATAATCCATGACCTGCCCTCCACAATTTTCTGTGACAATGAATTCCATTGATTCACCATTCTCTGGCTGAAGAGGTTTCTTCTCATCTCTATTCTAAAGGGTCTTCCCTTTACTCTAAAGCTGTGCCCTTGGGTCCTGGTGTCTCCTGCTAATGGAAACATCTTCCCAACGTTCAATCTATCCAAGCCATTCAGTATTCTCTAAGTTTCAATTAGATGCCCCCTGATTCTTCTAAATTCCATGGAGTAAAAACCTAGAGTCCTCAAACATTCCTCAAATGTTACGCCATTCATTCCTGGGATCATGCTTGTGAACCTCCTCTCGACCCACTCCAGGACCAATATATCTTTCCTGAAGAATGAGGCCCAAAATTGCTCACAATACTCTAAAGGTGGTGCCTTATAGAGCCTCAGAAGTATGTCCCTGCTTTTATATTCTAGTCCTCTCAAAATAAATGCCAACATTGTATTTGACTACCAACTCAACCTGCAAGTTTACCTGAAGAGAATTCTGGACCAGGTCACTTCAGATTTCTGAATTTTCTCCACATTGAAAATAGTCTACACCCCCATTCTTCCTACCCAAGTGTATGACTTCACACTTTCCTACATTGTATTCCATCTGTCATTTTTTTGCCCAATCTCCTAATCAAAACTTTCTGCAGCCCCCCCCCCCCCACCGCCTCAAAACTACGTGTCCCTCTACCTATCTTTGTATCACATGCAAACTTAGCCAGAATGCCCTCCATTCCTTCATCTTGATCATTAATGTATAAAATGAAAAGCTGTGGTCCCGACACCAATCTTTGCACAACACTACTCACAGGCTGCCATCCTGAGAAGGACCCTTTTATCTCCAGGTTCTGCTTTCTGCCAGACAGCCAATATTCTATCAATGCTAGTACCTTGCCTCTAACACCATGGGCCCTTATCTTACTCAGCAGGTGCCTGTGCTGCACCTTGTCAAAGACCTTCTGTAGATAACATCCATTGGCTCTCCTTGGTCTACCCTGCTCATTACCCCCTCAAAGACTTCCAGCAGATTTGTCAGGCATGACCTCACCTCAATGACGCCATGCTGACTTTGCCCTATTTTACCATGCGCTTCCAAATATTCAGAAATCTCATCCATCACAATGGACTCCATAACTTTACCAACGATTAAGGTTAGGCTAATCAGTCTGTAATTTCCTAACTTTTGCCTTACTCCTTTTTTAAATGGGGGGGGGGATTACATTAGCCATTTTCCAATCCTTTGGGACTGTCCCTGACTTCAGTGATTCCTGGACGATCACCACGACTGCCTCTACTATCTCTTCAGCCATTTCGTTCAGATCTCTGGGGTGTAGTCCATTTGGTCCAAGTAATTTATCCACTATCATATCTTTTAGTTTTTCTAGCACCATTTCCTTGATGATGGCCACCATACTCATCCCTTTCCCCCTTCCAGCTCTCTTGAACTTTTGGGATGTCACATGCGTCTTCAACAGTGAAGACTGACACAAAACACTTGTTCAGTTCCTCTGCCATTTCTTTTATCATCATTATTACTTCTATAGCGCCATTTTTCAGTGGCCCAAGGTTCACTTTTGCCCCTCTTTTGCCCTTTATATAGCTAAAGAAACTCTTGCAATCTTCTTTTACATTACTGGCTAGTTTGTGCTCATATTTAATTTTTTCCCCCTTTTTTTATTGCCCTCTGTTGGTATTTGCAGGTTCCCCCCTGCCCTTCAACCACATTATATATTTTCTCTTTTGTTCTCATGCTATCCCTGACTTGCCTGGTCAGCCATGGTTGCCTCATCCTCCCTTTAATATGTTTCTTTCTCCTAGGGATGAATTTTTGCTGTTTGTTTAGCCTCCCGAATTACTCCCAGAAACTCCAGCCATTGCTGTTACACTGTCTTTCCTGCTCGGCTCCTCACCAAGTCAATTCTGTCAGCTCCTCCCTCATGCCTCTGTAGCTGCCTTTAATCAACTGCAATACTGTTACATCTGATTCCACATTCTCCCTTCCAAATTGCAGAGTAAATTCTATCATGCTATGGTCATTGCCTCCGAAGGTTTCCTTCACCTTAAGCTCCCTTGTCAGGTCTGCCTCATTGCACAATCACTAAATCCAAAAATGCCTTTTCCCTAGTGGGCTCCGGCACAAGCTGCTCCAAAAAGCCATCTTGTAGGCATTCCACAAATTCCCTTCCTTGCACTCCACTACCAACCTGAATTTCCCAGTGCACTTGCATATTGAAACCCCCATGATCACTGTAATCATGCCTTCCTTACACCAGGAGATAGAAAAGGTGTGTATCTTGTGTCCCACATGCTGCCTACTGTTTGGAAGCCTATGTATAACTTCCATTGCGATTGTTTTTTAAACCTCTGTGGTTCCTCAATTCTGCCCACACAAATTCTAAATCAAATGACCCTATAATTGTTTCTTGATATTGATTTAATTTTATTTCTTACTAATAAAGCAACCCCACCTTCTCTGCCCATCTTTTCAAGAGGATGTATATGCTTGGATTTTTAGCTCCAAGGCTTGATCCCTTGCAGCCACATCTGTGATACCCACCACCTCAACCTTACAATTTTGGACAACGCCACAAGCTCACTTACTTTATTTCATGTACTGCGTGCATTCAGATACATCTTCAGTCCTGTATTTATCATCCCTTTTCACATGGTCATCCCTTTATCCAGTGTGCTTGAAGTTTGATTCCTAATCCTTACCAAACACTGTCCTATTGTGTGTTCTGGAGACTTTAACTGCTCCCAAAGCTTCCTTTCTTTTCATTTTATTTTCCATACTTCTCCATGCAGTTGAATCCATCCCCACAAATGTTAACCCACTGCTATGTTTCCCATTGGTCATTATATTTCTTGGAGTTTTACCCTTCCCTCCTCCACCTCTCCCCAATCCTCCACTTTCCAGTTTAAAGTCTTGTTGACCATCCAATTTACCCTAATTGCTAGAATATTGGCCCTGCTCAGTTCAGGTGGAGATTGCCCCAATGGTACAGAGCCTTCCTGTTCCAATACTGCTGTCAGTGTCTCATGAAAAGGGACCCCTCTTTCCTGCACCACTCTTTTAACCATGTGTTTAACTTCCTGTTTTCTTGTGTGCCTATGCCAATTCACACATGGCTCAGGTAGTAATCCAGAGACGACAACCCTTGAGGACCCATTCTTTAAATTTAATTCCTAGTTCCTGATATTCCTTAAACAGGTCCTCTTTCCTGGTCTTGCCCATATGGTTTGTTCTGACATGAACCACTGGATCATCTCTCTGCCTCTCCACTATCCTTTCAGGCCAGTCAGAGATGTCCCTCATCCTGCCACTGGGCAAGCAAAAAAAAAACAAAAACAAAAAAAAATAAAACGCCAATCACTTCTCAGCTTTAGGATTTTCCAGAATACTTAATTTCTTAATAAAAGTCATTTAATGAAGTGTAATCATTGTAGGGAAATGTAACAGCCAGCCAATTTGCATGTCACACTCTCACAAATAGAAATTAAGAAAATGACCAAATAGAACATTTATTGGTAGACAAGTGTTGGCTTATACAGCAGAACCTCCTTCTTCTTGTACCCTGGGATATGCTACAACACACCTAACAGATCGCAACTCTCATTCAGTACTAGAATGACAACTGAAATTTGTGCTCAAATTCAGAACAAGGCTTCAATCAATAACCTTCTGATTAGGATGTGGAAGTGCTATCGCTCAGCCAAAAACCTTAAAAAACTAAGCTTTTAGTATTTGATACTAAAAACCTCCTTCACATTGTCTCCAACAATATTGAATGACATGAGTTGCCATAGTCAGGTGTTGTGAAAATGCATGAAATGTAACACCAAAATTACCAGAAATTCATTAAGTTTACCAAATTTATTTAAAAGAATTCAGAAGATTAGAATGGATAAAATGCAAACTGATGGAATGAACTGCCTGCAGGTGTGATGGAGGCAGGCTTAATCGAGGCATTCAGGAAGGCATTAGATGCTTATTTGAATAAAAATAATGAACAAGGATATGGGGAAGCATTAGGAGATTAGCACTCAGCAACCATGCTCATTTGAAGAGCCTGTACAGGGCATGGCCATCTCTTGCACCACAAAACTCTGATTGGATGCTGAAACTATTCATTCCTAATAGTGTGATGTAACCATGTTTAGAATATTTATTACTGTAATGACAGACTTTGCAACAAAAACTAATTTTATGCTGTTGCTGACAATAGGCAAAGTTGGTGAATAAACAGTGTACAGTCTGTACAATGATTGTTAGTTTTTTGATATGAGTTGATAACTTTATGACTAGTACTCAAATTATTACTATTTGATAACAAGGTAATTCTTTTAAAAGATTTGAAGGAAAGGCAATTTGTTGAATTGCAAGTTCAGTAATGTAAAATTATTGGCTACTTTTTGATCAAACTTATTTCTAAACCGTGGTGCAGGTTTTTAGAATATAATATTAATTTGATCACTCATATTGCCAGCTGTATCACCTCTTTCATATATGGCTGAAGAGGACTGAGATCCATCAATAATGCAGCAATGTTCATAATATTCCACTGTTCTCCATCCAAAACAGCTGAACCACTGTATGACTCAATCTGATTTCCAGCTGAAGCAAGCACACCTGAAGAAAAAAAAAAGAGGCAGAAGACTTATTTTCACCTGAAGCAGTTATCAAATCCATGGCAAATGATACAATTAGTCCAAGATGGTATTAAGTGGATCATTGAACTTTTAAAAAACTATTCGTGAATACAAGTGAGATCATACAAAAGAGCAATTCAATGGAAATGCAGCAGGCACATGACTTTAAGAAAGGATTTTAAAAGAAGGAAAATATACAAAAAAAATTTGCAAAAAGGAAACAGACTTTTCAGATAGCAATGGATTTTTTTTGGAGACAGATTAGCATTTACAAATATAAAATCAGGAAAATGTTTCAGGATTATGTGACAAGAGGAGGGTTCGAGAACAGTCAAACAGCAAGAATCTTTTTACTTATGAGGGGAACCAAAACTAGGGGCTATAAATACAAGCTCAGAAGTCACACAACACCAGGTTATCACAAGCTTTTGGATCCCTGCTGCTTCGTCAGGTATAGTGTGACTTCTGACCTTGTCGACCCCAGCTCAACACAGTCACTTCCACATCATGGCTATAAATATATAAATACATTTCAAAATGCACTGAGGAATTCAGAGGATTGCCTTTATCCAGAGAGTGGTTAGAATGTGGAACTCAACATCACTTTCGAGGGGTAGGTCATGCCTTACAAACCTTAGAGTTTTTTGAGGATGTGACTAGAAAAGTTGATGAGGGTCGAGCTGTGAATGTGGTGTATATGGATTTCAGTAAGGCATTTGATAAGGTTCCCCATGGTAGGCTCATTCAGAAGGTCAGGAGGAATGGGATACAGGGGAACTTAGCTGCTTGGATACAGAATTGGCTGGCCAACAGAAGACAGCGAGTGGTAGTAGAAGGAAAATATTCTGCCTGGAAGTCAGTGGTGAGTGGGGTTCCACAGGGCTCTGTCCTTGGGCCTCTACTGTTTGTAATTTTTATTAATGACTTGGATGAGGGGATTGAAGGATGGGTCAGCAAGTTTGCAGACGACACAAAGGTCGGAGGTGTCGTTGACAGTGTAGAGGGCTGTTGTAGGCTGCAGCGGGACATTGACAGGATGCAGAGATGGGCTGAGAGGTGGCAGATGGAGTTCAACCTGGATAAATGCGAGGTGATGCATTTTGGAAGGTCGAATTTGAAAGCTGAGTACAGGATTAACGATAGGATTCTTGGCAGCGTGGAGGAACAGAGGGATCTTGGTGTGCAGATACATAGATTCCTTAAAATGGCCACCCAAGTGGACAGGGTTGTTAAGAAAGCATATGGTGTTTTGGCTTTCATTAACAGGGGGATTGAGTTTAAGAGTCGTGAGATCTTGTTGCAGCTCTATAAAACTTTGGTTAGACCGCACTTGGAATACTGCGTCCAGTTCTGGGCGCCCTATTATAGGAAAGATGTGGATGCTTTGGAGAGGGTTCAGAGGAGGTTTACCAGGATGCTGCCTGGACTGGAGGGCTTATCTTATGAAGAGAGGTTGACTGAGCTCGGTCTCTTTTCATTGGAGAAAAGGAGGAGGAGAGGGGACCTAATTGAGGTATACAAGATAATGAGAGGCATAGATAGAGTCGATAGCCAGAGACTATTTCCCAGGGCAGAAATGGCTAGCACGAGGGGTCATAGTTTTAAGCTGGTTGGTGGAAAGTATCGAGGGGATGTCAGAGGCAGGTTCTTTACGCAGAGAGTTGTGAGAGCATGGAATGCGTTGCCAGCAGCAGTTGTGGAAGCAAGGTCATTGGGGTCATTTAAGAGACTGCTGGACATGTATACGGTCACAGACATTTGAGGGTGCATACATGAGGATCAATGGTCGGCACAACATTGTGGGCTGAAGGGCCTGTTCTGTGCTGTACTGTTCTATGTTCTATGTTCTAACTACAGATGCTGGAATTCAGAGATAACAAATTGTGGAGCTGGAGGAACACAGCAGGCCAGGCAGCAGCACAGGAACAGGAAAGCTGATGTTTAGGGTCAGGACCCTTCTTCAGATTCTCCAGCTTCACACTTTGTTATTATAGAGAACAGTTAGCTTGTTTATAAATACCAAATCATTCCCTACCAACTTAATAGAACTCTGAAAAGGCACCTTAGCGATTAAATGAAGGTAATCCAGTTTATGTAGCTTTCTTAAACTTTCAAAGTGCTCAACAAAGTTTCTCATTTGAGACAAAAAGGCCTGTGCGTCCACAAAAATATTGTCTGCATTGGCTGAACATTAACAGAAAACTGTAATGGATAAGTGGAAAATATTCTGAAAATAACTTTAAAAAAATCTCAATTCACATAACATCTTTCATTTCCTCAGGATGTTCCCAGGAACTTCACAGCCACGGTTATGACTGGTTGTCCCTTGATTCAAAGGATGTCTACTGAAGGCTGCATGTTCCTACATTGGCTCTAAGTGACTGAATAGACCAAATTGCAATGCGTATATCATTGGGAACATGATGCATGGCATACTACAGATAGCGGTATCCAGTAGGCAGGACTGACTTCATTTGCCTTCTCTATGGTATTACTAAGGCATTTGGAGTCAAAGCATGCAGCTTGTGGACAAGTTTTAGACATTCAAGGGTGGGCTGAAGTTCAAGTATGCAAGACTGAAGACTGAGATTGTTCTGCAAAATGCAGTGTGAGTAATGACATTACAGTCAGCAGCAAACTGCTGCTTTTATATATCACTAAAGTGGTTAATTTAGGTATGGCACAGAGAGGTTAAAGAGTTTCCGATCTGGTTATAATTTAATACTCTCACCATGAGGCAGTTGATAGCTCGTGAGGTGAACAGCCACTGTCAGTTAGTTGATGGTAGTATGGGGGTTAGCACACAACCTTACCTGAAACAAGTTTTAAAATCTCCTTTTTTAGGTAGTTGCAGTCATGAAGCAATTGTAAGATTCTGATCATTATAGTGCATTACCATTGTACTGCTAAAATGTGGTCTACTATTCTAATGTCGTGGAATGCAACTGCCAATCTGTGCACAACAGTCTTGCAAACACCAATAAACAAAATGTTCAGTTAAAATGTTTAATGATGTTGAATGATGGAAAAGGTAATAACCAAGAAATCAAGTTTTCTGTGCTTCTTACAGACAGTGTCATGAAATTTTTATGTCCAACCTGCACTTTAACATCTCATCCAGGAGAGTGCTGACTACCAAGATGCTTTATCAGACTTGCACTCGATATCAGACAAGATACAGTAGATAAACTATTTCCATTGGTTGGGGATTCTAGAACTGGGGGGGGGGGGGGGGGGAAGAGAGAGACAGAGAGAGAGAGAGAGAGAGAGAGAGAGAGAGAGAGAGAGAGAGAGAGAGACAGAGAGAGAGAGAGAGAGAGAGAGAGAGAGGGAGGGGGGGAGAGAGAGAGAGAGAGAGAGAGAGAGAGAGAGAGAGAGAGAGAGAGAGAGAGAGAGAGAGGAGGAAAGATACCCTTCAGAGACATGTTAGGAAGTACTTTTACAAACAAAGGGCGGTAGACGCTTGGAACTCTCTTCCACAAACAGCAGTGGATGCAGGCTTAGTTGTTAACTTTAAATACAAGGTAGATACAATTTAATTAAGTAGTAGTATTAAGGGATAAGGGCCAAATGCAGGTATATGGAATTAGGCCACAGATCAGCCATGATCTCTGAATGGTGGAACAGGATCAAGGGACTGAACAACCTTTTCCTTTTCTTGTGTTCTCATAAAATTATAATTTTGAACTCGACTTTTTGCCCTGTGGTATGTTAAAATTTATACAATGTGTTCATATGGATATCAGCCAATTATACACTGGTGTTATGTAATGCATTACAAGTGGTGAAAAACTGTAGTATGTCCAGAAGTATCGTACTCACACTGTGCCTTTCATATGCTCAAGATATCCTTAAGTATTGTACAGCCAATGATTTACTTTTTGATCTATGCTGTTGTCTGAAATGCCACAGTCAGATAGTGGACAAGTTCCAACAAAACAGTAAGCGAATGGAATGATCTGTTGATCTATTTTAGTGGGGTCAGTTGAAAGATTGTGTTCGCTAGGTCAGAGAATTCTGCTCATCAAAACTTGGCTATGGTATCTTTTAAATTCCCCTGACGATAGATATAGGCTCAAATTAACATCCAAGATATGGCATTTCCAAAAATACAGTACGACATTGAACTTCTGGCTTAGATCATTAGCTCAAGGACTGGAGCAAACGTCGAGTTCATGACTTTCTTTTTTAGAAGCACAGGGTCCTATTTAAATCATACATAGCTCAATTATAAATGATTTTTTTTAAAAATGGGGAGTGGATAAAAAGAGGGGAATAAATGCCAGGCCATAACAGGCACCTCTCTTTCAGGGAAGTTTGGTCAAATATTTTACCGAAGTAAAATTATGAAATCCATGGAATAGGGAATAGTAATATAATATCAAATACATAATACTGAAACCCCAAGGAAGCTAAATGAGACTCACTACCTGAGAAAGCTGAAATTGAACCTCCAAGTCTAAACAGTTCTAATTGGAACATATGGAAATTTGCAAGATGTGTATTTTTTGACTGAACTGGTTAAAAGACAGTGTCCATTTCAGACAGTAAAATGAGTGAACAGTTCTGACTTTCAAAAGGGGAAAACTGCCCAAATCTTCCCTAATTCCATACAGATATCCCCCAACTGCTCCAGACCTGGCTTTACTGGGTCGTGCACTCCAAAATGTCCTGGACCAGACATCTGCTGCCTCCCCTCGCTGCTCTTGACTGACCTGCTCTGTTTGGTTCCAGATAGGCTCCTGAATACCTCCATCCCTGACCCAACAACTCCCTAGCATCACCTCTCAACCACTCACTCATTCACCCTGCCACCCTAACTACCCTGCTGCCATGTCCAATGTGCTATCTACGAACTGTGTCGCCCCCTACACCTTATTTACTTACCTCATCAGCCATTCCTCTATCCACTTAAGTGACTCTCTTTCAGTCATGAATATGCTGCAAAGCTGATTAAATGTCCTACTGTTGTTCTGCGCCATTTATGTTAATAAACGTTTTAACTTATTGCTTATGGCAGTTACTGCTCTAAAAAAAGAGGCATGGCTTGCCTTCACCGGACTGTCCTACACTGAGGACTCAGTTGCATTATAGATATGTTGCACATCTCTTTTTGCTATGCTTCCTAACCATTGATTTCATACCCCTGCCTTAAGCTAAACTAGACCGTTTGCATCTTGGAGTTTTCTTTGATGCAGTCTTGATCTACTGAACCCATAATTATCTCCACAAAGAATCGCTCCTTCTGCTTTTGTAACATCACTTGTTTGAAGTTCTCCATTTGCTTCTGAAAGACTTTCCAAGTGTTCATCACCTCAAGGCTCAAACATTGCAATGCAATCATGGTTAGCTGTCCATCCTTCACATCCCATGGCCTGCTCCTCATCCAAAAAAACAGTCGCATCATGCCTTACTATTTCATCACACAGATGGTTGCTGGCTCCCAGTTTACCAAAACATTCATTTTAACATTCTCATTCTTGTCTTCTAATCCCTTCATTGCCTTTCCTCTCCCTATCTTTAGAGGAAGGACATTCGTGAGGAATACTGAATTCAATTCTGGTCTCCCTGCTACAGGAAGGATATACTGAAACTTGAAAAGGGTTTAGAAAAGATTTATAAAGATGTTGCCAGGATTGGAGGGTTTGAGCGATTAGGAGGAGGCTGAATATGCTGGGGATATTTTCCCTGGAGCTTAAAGTTTATAACATCATGAGGGGCATGGATAGGATGAATCGTCAAGGTCTTCCCTCAGGGTAGGGAAGTCCAAAACTAGAGGGCATTGGTTTAAGAAGAGAGGGAAAAGATTTAAAAAGGGGCCTAAGGGGCAACTTTTTCCACACAAAGGGTGGTGCACATTTGCAATGAGCTGCCAGAGGTGGTGGGAGAGGCTGGTACAAACAGAACATTTAAAAAGGCATCTACACGGGTTTTTGGATAGGAGGGTTTGGAGGTATTTGGGCCAGATGCTGGCTAATGGGACTAGATTAATTTAAGATAAATGGTTGGCATGGAGGACTTGGACTGCAGGGTCCATTTCAATGCTGTATATCTCTATGACTACTTCTGAAGGCCCCAGCTTCAGATGTGGGCCCAGAAATGCAAAGATTAGACTTTTAAAAAACATAAGTGTAAAAAGTGATTATGTCCCAAATTTTCGAAGAACAGCAATGTAGCAGCATATAAAGCAGGTCAACTGTGAACCTGAAAATAGCCCTGAATGAACACGTGCTGAAAACACTGAACATTGTTCATGCCAGAGAATATCATAACCAATTCAACTTTGCTAGTCTCTGTCCAAATCGCCAAGCGTCCAGCATTTTAACATAATGCTGATTCAGCCCTCAACATACTCCACTTGTGACTCCAACAAGGATAATATAAACGCAAATTTCTAGCACCTGCAAGTTTCAGAATTAACACTAGTAATACCAGGTTCCGGCAACACCTATGAGAAAGAAACAAGGTATATGTTTCAGATCAATGGTCATTAGTGAGCAAGTGAAAAACTTTCACTTAAGCCAGTCGTGGAAAATGGTGCCTGACCTGAATACTTTCAGTACTCTGTTTCTACTTAGGCAGGATAGTTGAAATTGAACTCTAATGGAGCAAATGTTTTTATTATACTGCCATACGTTAACACTGAAGTGTAGAAAATAAGGGCAGGAATAGGTCATTTAGCCTATTGATTCTGCAGCACCATCTCAGTGCCATTTCCATGCTCTCCTCAAACCCCTTGACACCTTTAGTGTCTAGAATTTTTGCTTTCTTCTTAAATACGTATTCACTCACATGGTCTCCACAGCCTAATGTGATACAGAATTCCACAGGGTTACCACCCTGTGACTGAAAAAATTTCTCCTCATCTCAGTCCTAAATGGGCTTACCCTCTACATCCTAAGAATGTGGCATCTTGTTCTAAAGCACCCAAGTCAGGGAGAACATCATACCTGCACCCAGTCTGTCCAAATCTGACAGAATTACATACATTTCAGTGACATCTCCTCTCACTCTTATAAACTCCAGTGAATACAGGCCTCGTCAAAGCAACGTCTCTTCATATGACAATGCCGTCATCACAGCAATCAGCCTGGTGAACCATCACTGCACACTAATGTAAAAGGAGGCCAAAATACTGCATACAATATTCCAGGTTTGATCTCACCAAAGGTCCTGTACCTACAAAGATTTCTTTGCTCTTTGTACTCCAGTCCTCTTGCAATAAAGAAGCCCAAAATATCACTTCTCTTCCTGACTGCTTGCCACATCTGCAAATTTGTTTTCAGTGACTTTAGTACAAGAACTTCCGGATCCCTTTATGGATCAACATTTCCCAATCTAAATAATTTTCTGCCATGATTTCTTCTTCCTGAAGTCGGAAAATTCACAATTACTCAGGTTATAATGCATCAGCCAGACATTTACTCAACTAGTCGAAATCATCTTGAAGCCTCTTTGCATCATCCCCACTACTCAATCTAACCTAATCTTGCATCATAAGAAAACTTGTGAATTAATCAATGTTAAGAGGAATGAATGAAAACAAACGTGGATAAATGTAAATGCTGAAATGTCAAAAGGCAATAAGAGAAATTCCGTATAAGTAGTAGCTGCATTACTTACCCACAACAGAAGCCAAATTGTGAAGATTTTGTGCAGATTTGTAAATCAATAGGTTTCCCTTGAGGGGAACTACTTTTCCAAACACTGCTCCATCAATTTCCAGTAGCACAGGAACGCCTGCTTGTACAGAGCCCACAAGTTTATGGGAGGCACCAGAAGTTGAAATTTCAAGTGCACATTCATCAGTTGAAAATTCTGGAGTTGAATCGCTGTGCTTAGTAGTTATCTGCAAGGAAGATCACATACGTAACATGCTGATTAACATCATGAAATTTTTTATGATCAATTATGATCCCTATTTTGTAGGCAAACAAAAAAGGAGCCAATTTGCAAAGATCCCCCAAGCAGCAAGTTACACAAAAGTCAAAGGTAAACTCATTTTGGTAGTGATACATAATTGGGAAGGTTGGCAAGGGGCACCAGAAAAGCACTGTTCTTACTCAAATTCTTCCACAAGATCTTTTCTGTCCAGCAGATGAACAGAACCCTTGTTTCAGTACTGCATTCAAAAGACCACACCTCCAACAATGCAGCAGCACTTTAATGTCACCCTAGAATTGGCATAAGGTCCAGTGGGATTTTATCCCAATTCAAGTGAGTTTCCTGAGATAACAAAGTGTGAAGTTGGATGAACACAGCAGGCCAAGCAGCATCTCAGGAGCACAAAAGCTGACGTTTCGGGCCTAGACCCTTCAGACAGCAAGTGAGTTTTCTACTTAGTAAGATGAGCAGAAGCTTCAAGTACAAATTACATTAAAGACTAAATAACTTCAAGTTATTTTCTCTTCTGAATATTTCAGGTTTGATGCATTTCAAAACCAAAAGCAGAAATTTAAATATCTCCATGTGTATAGCAGGCAGTTTTATGTAATGTAATGAAACATTTCTTTGTATTTAGCACAGGTGATGAAATTTGATGCCAAAGTGCTACTAATGTTGTACAGCAAGTGAAAATAGTGGTTTGTGAACTGACTTGAGCACTTATAATCCAACAAATCATCTGACCCACCTACAGAGATAATGAGGTGTTATACACTACAACTTGCTAAAGCCTAAATGAAAGATGCAATGGCTCTTTCATAACTTATAATGAACCACAACTGTATTACCTTGCAGGTTGAGCTACTGTTGTGTAATTTAATGTTCTGTTCTTCCTTATTTTCTCTAATGACTCCCATGTCAGAAGCCCATCTACTCAGTCAGAAGAAACAGAATGAAACTTGTTAAAACGCCCAATATTATTTATTCCGTTATCACAGCCTTATTTTATCCTATAAGCAACATTGCCATGAAACAAGTAGGAGAAGGCAGACAATTCAAATGAGACACACACAAGATGATTATATAAAGGAATTAATCACTTGTCTGCCTAACTGTCCTACCATTAACGGCCGTGCCTTCAGCTACTTCACTAAAGCTCTTGGCTTCTCAGTCTTTCTTTCCTTCTTTAAGATGCTCCTTAAACCTATCCTTCTGACCAAGATATGTGGCCTCCAGTCCTGATATCAAAAGTGCTACATAAATACAAAATGGTTTTACTCAAGTTAATCATCAGCCAGCATTGTAAGACAAAGTAACCATTATTTGCAGATACACTCAATACCTTCACCTGATAATACACATCATTCTGGAGAGGAAATAAACAATGGGCTGCAAAGTGGATAGGAAAAAATACAGTAATGCACACTTGTGGCCTTGGACTCTTCTACAGTTATCCCAAAACTCTGCATATTGCAAACATGTGCTGATGCTTTACCACAGAACACATTTGTAACCTAGCCCTCTAAAATCTAATCTTGGGCTTGAGAGTTTCTGGAAACTTCAAGCTGAACCTTTAGCCAATGGACTGCATATTTTCCAGTTCACCATCACTTGTTTCTTTTCAGTTATGTTCTCTGCTTCACTAAGTGAGATTGCAGTAGAAGCCTGGATGTTTGAAATGTACTTTCTACTGTATGAATGGATGACGCAGAGTCTAGATATTGCTGCTGACCTCTGAGAACCTAAGGCAATTGGAGAACGAGAGAGGAAATAACAAAGTTATACTTTGAAAACAACAGCTTGCATGGAAAGATGCTTTAAATTTTAGGCAACCCACCCATTCCCTGATGTGCAAATATAGCTGTTTCTGCAAGCTCAGAAAAAAGGACACACACTGGAAAGAGGAATTCATCCAAACAAATATCCAAGGTTCTCCAAGTTTCCATTCAGTGAGGTTAAATGGTTAGATTGTGAACACAATTGGTCAACACCTTTGCTTGCAGTGCATAAAATGTTTATTGCCACACATAGCAACTACGATAGTAGCAATACATCATGCTTTAGCAAAAGGCATGGAGCATGCGCATTTGGCTAGTTGTCAAAGTGCTATGTATTTTTTGATGATTCTATTCAGAATACAACCTGAACCACTGGTTAAAATGCCTTCTACACCAACTTGTTAGAAAATTAAGCCAAAATGTGGACATAAATCTACCTTAGAAGCAACAAGAAAAGCTCCTCTTCAATTTGTCAAGTTTGATGCATGTCAGTGTTAAGTAGTTGCTGGCACAGGAGAGCCTGCTCTTTAAGTTGCATTAAAAAAATCAAAACCAGAAAGTGCTGGAGAAATTCAGCAGGTCTGGCAGCATCAGTAGAGAGAAAAGAAAAACAGCTAAACATGGATGAGTGATAATGGGAACTGCAGATGCTGGAGAATCCAAAGATAATAAAATGTGAGGCTGGATGAACACAGCAGGCCCAGCAGCATCTCAGGAGCTTTTGTGCTCCTGAGATGCTGCTGGGCCTGCTGTGTTCATCCAGCCTCACATTTTAATATCAGCTAAACATGGAGTCCAGTCACCAAATCAGTTGTATTTGCCAGCACTCCGTTTCAAATCTCCAGCATCTTAAGTAATTTGTTTTCTTTTAATCTGCATCATGTGCTAGATCATGGCAAATCCAAGCAAATAGCACACATCATGAAAGGTCAGTGTATCTAAGTTTTCAAGTAGCAACTGGTACTTCAGTAAACTGGTGTGTGAAGATGCACTCCAGAAACATACAAAAATTCTACTAGTTCAGTATGATGTTTAGAAAATAGCTTTTCTGACCAAGAACACACAATTCATTGCCAAATGGACGGTAAATGCAAAAGGTTCTTATTATGAACTTCTAACAACTTTAATTAAAAACAGGTAAGAGAACAGGCATTATTTTCATGAGAAGGATGAAATATCCAACTTACATCCAGTCCTGCTTCTTTTGCGAACAGGGATGCATTGATGAGATTGACATGGTTTTCGAAGTCTCCTTTAAGCAATCCTACTACCACAGCTGTGGCAACACAGTTCCCAGCATTCTTCAAGAATGAGCCTTAAAGGTTACAGGAAAAAAACCATAATAATAATCATATTCTTTTAAAAGTCATTGTTTTGTTTTTATGCCTTCTGCTGTGACTCTCAATTTGGGTACAGCCAATTATCTTTCTGCTCCAATGTCAACAATGTTAGTATTTAACTTAAATTTGCAAGTCAAACAGCCAAAGGCCTCATATTAGTTTTCTTTTGCCAAGCCCTGGAAGTGGAGTCAAGATAGCAAAAGAGGAAGTCTGTAAGGGAAAATATATCGGATTATTCCGCACAATACAAATTAGAAAACCAATCATCCAGGAATCTGCACTGTTTTTTTTAAACCGAAAACTTGTTGTTACTGGGCAAATTTAACAGTAGGTGATTGCTTCAGATACAGCAAAGTTTAGGGTCAGCTATGACCAGTACAAAATTTTTTTAGGGGAACACCACATTTGGCATCCTGGATCCCAAAATCAGTGTGCTTATATTCTGGATTCAGGTTAGGAGTCAGAAAAGTACAAGTCAGACTTAAAGGACTACTTATAGCTAGGTCATTTCATAGATCAACTCCCTTTTAACACTAATGTCATTACACTAACATCAACCATGACCACATAGTTCGGCTAAAAGGGTGCAAAGTTCTTATCGAAAAAGGGGTTTCTGACAATATTGTTCCAAATCATGTCTCTTACCTAGTGTTGTAACTTGTGCTTTGATTTTACCATCTCCTTGTCCAGTACATGCTTTTGCCACCAAACCTAGTGCTTCCCCAAGCTGGATCCAGGGTTTGGTTTCAGGGGTAATAGCATGGCTAAGAGCCTGGGCATTAATCTAACAAAGGACACAGAAAAATGTCAATTCTAACATTAAAAATAAAGTAATACCAACTCACAAGATAAAACAAAAGGCTAAAACATTAAGTTTCAGAATAAAGTTCAAATATTTTATAATACTTCCAACTGTTTGCAATAACTTTCTCTATGTAGTTGCTTTGCTTACAGATAAAATAAACCTGTAAACCTTTATGCTGCTCTTGATGTAAATACTTTTATTGAATGACATTTATTGCAAGACATTTGCATGTTTTCCATTCAGTTTTACAAGATAATTTTCCTGATTAAAGTGCTTAAATAACATAGCAGCAATGCTACATACCACTCCAACTAATGACTTGCCCGTGACCATGTCCACAATTTGAGTTGCAATGTCCTTTCCACAGCGTCTTTGGGCTTCATAGGTGCTGGCACCTAGATGTGGACAACTGACTACATTTGGATGTTTCACTAGAGAAAGATTCTTGGGTGGTTCCTGACAGCAAGAACATAAAATACCAAACTTTAAAATGAGAACTGCAGGATTCTTGATTTGCATTTTTGATGGTTAAAAACCACTGAAAATTGTTATCTGTGCTACAGAAAGCAAAGCAGTATTCACTGCAACTGAAAACAAACATTTACAACCTTAATTCAGATAACAATGGGAACACGTAATTTAGAATAAAATAACATCGAATGTTGCCAGCAATTCTCAGTTTTAGCATATTGTAAACATTTTTCTTGGATGCAATTTAAGTCATGCAATATCTATAGAATTTTTTTAAAAGCTGTTTTATATATAAAACTTTGCCTTTTCTTTTCATTCAGTTCTATGGCAAATATGCACCAAGTTAATGTTTACAAAATGCCTTTTGTTGGTTTCAAGCAGCATACAGGAAACTTCTTGCCTATTTTTTCAAGATGTGATCCTCTACACAGGTTAACTGCTAAAGATACACAGTAGTTTGGAGCAGAGAAAAAAATGCAGCTTTCCCCAGAAAAATGCAACTATTGGTGACAACCTGTGTTCCAGCCAATTGTATTTTCATCTGCTTGGATCTCAGATCCATGTGCAGAAGCTACATCTGGAAGTCAATGCTGTGAATGGCACTGACACACTCAGAACAGCTGCACAGCCACACAATTAGAGAGAACACTGGCATCACCACTAATACTAAAAAGATACTAAGACAAATGAAGAAGTAATTTGCTGTGAGATGCAGGGGAGACAAGATTTGATAAAATTTTTATGCAACAAGGAATAACTAATTGTATCTTCATCCACAGCATTTAAGCAGATGTTGCACTCTCCAATTCAGAAACACCACCTAGCTATTGTCTTCAATTTGAAGACTTTAAATTAATGCTTGTTTGGGACAAAGTGACAGCACAAATGTGATCAAAAGCTTCTGCAAAGCATCTTCCTCAAACCTGTTTCTATCCCTTTAAAAGGATGTTAGTTTGCTTACAAACACGTCATGCTGACATGACAGAATGATCTTCAATTTACAAATGAAGAATTTAGACACTAAAATAATTGGGAAAATCAACACCATATATTATCTCCAAATTAGCCCCTTTCAAGCAGAATGGCACAGGCAATCCTCTCCCCTAAAAACTGTTCAGTCTTCACTCCTCATGGGCCTGTGATTCCATAATGAACCTGGACCTATAGTAGGTGCACGTCCACCAGCTGTCACCGCTTCAATCTGAATTAATGGCAATGACGAGCCACTAGCCTTTGATTAGTTTGCAGCATTGCACAGGAAGGATTAACACCTTTGGTGAAGGCAATTGTGAAAAGCCTTACGGTGGCCACCTAAATTCCTGAAAGGCACTTAGTTCTTTCAGATCTCCACCCCACAGAGAAGGCCTCCCCAGAAGTTTGTTTTCTGATGGATGTGATCCTACTGGTGTGACAAGATCCTGGTTCTTGACTTCCTCTTCCACAGGTGCTGCCAGACCTGCTGGGTTTCTCTAGCATTGTGTTTATTTCAGATTTCCAGAATCTGCAGTATTATGCTTTTATTATTTTAAGAAAATGTCTAGAAATTAATTATATCTAGATTATTCTTTATAAAGTGTATAGTATTGCTAAGTTAATGTGGTGACCGGTTGGCAAGTGAACTCTGATTAGTAGAAGCCAAAAGAAGGCATTTCATACGTGTATTTAAAATACAAAAAAATCCAATATTCACTATTTTGTGTTTGAAAACAGTATTCTGACTACGTTCCTTAAAAATAAGACAATCCCCCACCCTGCAAAGACTGCATACGATAAAAGTTCTGCTCAATAGAAGAAGCGCCACTAACAGGATGGTCCTTCAAGCAATCAAGTCACAAATAAATAATATGGTATATGAACTTTGTTGCTAGATATGTAAGCTGTATATCCCAAAGACTGGCAGATTGTATCAAACAGTATATTGTCCTGTCTCTTTGCAAGTAAGGTGCTGACAGTTCCCAACCAGCCTAAGCTTGCAAAACTCAGATTAGATCAGATTCTGCAAACAAAATAACATCATGGGCTACATAATTCCAGGTGTGTGAAGAATTATGCCAACAACTAACTTAGGATTGTCAGTCAGCCTGAGTTTGGAGCACTTGTAAATGCTGGCAACTACATATTAACACAGGTCTCTATTCCTTACAGACAAAAAGATCATATGCACATCGTGCCTGTTTCAACTTACCAAAATAGGTGACAGCCATTCTCTGGTTCATTTCTCAAGGCAATGCCAGGCCTAATCAAAGGTAATCTCTTGATTAAAATTTAGACAAAGTTTGGCAAAAAAAAAACTGTCAGTCATCAACAACTGGTGCATTCCTTATTGAAACACTTCTACCAATCAGAGCCCACTTGCCAATAAATCAGAACTTAGTTATTGGTGATAATGGGAACTGCAGATGCTGGAGAATCCAAGATAATAAAGTGTGAGGCTGGATGAACACAGCAGGCCCAGCAGCATCTCAGGAGCACAAAAGCTGACGTTTCGGGCCTTGACCCTTCCTCTCTGATGAAGGGTCTAGGCCCGAAACATCAGCTTTTGTGCTCCTGAGATGCTGCTGGGCCTGCTGTGTTCATCCAGCCTCACATTTTAGAACTTAGTTATTGCGCAGGATAAAATGTTGTTTTCCTTTTACTTTGATATTTCTTGTAAAATTGTCTTGATGACTGGAAGTCAAAACACTGACAGAATGTGTTTTATCAGCGCTGAAGTTCAGTACTACCAGATGAATGGTTGAAGTCTATACGTGAAATGTGAGAAAAATTGAATAGAAGATATTATGGGTGACTTGACAAGATGTGTTATGATCCCAACTGATGGGAATACGAGACAAGTCGAATCCCAGGGTGTGACCTGGCCTTGATTTTACCTATTGTTTACCACGGAGGTCAGTCACTGAGTACATTTACAAAAAGCTGTTGATGTACTTTAAACAAAAAGAATAAAAAGGTTTATTCTGTAAAATGAAAACACAAACTATTCAAAACAATCTTGTTACAAATATCAGAAAGATTTGATCCTTTTATCAAAGCAACATTACTCAAACCTCATTGAAGGGTCATCTCCACACTATAATTCCTTGTTCAGCTGGCAGAGCTGTCAGCAATTTCTGCATTCAATTGATGATATTTTCTGCGAAGGCCCTTAAATTAGCTAGTAACTCAGCTCACTTGCTACATACGTTCCTTAACCTTATCCTCCATAGCTTTAGAGGTTGTCTTCCTCTCTATCACCTCTGTAGCCTTGTGTTTATGGTTTTCTTTAAAGCAACATTAGAACGGTCGGACTGATAAAAGAAGAATAGTGAGAAATACAACTTCTCTCTAAATGTACCCATATCTAAGCTTCCTTCTTGCTCTTTGGCTTGTAAAAATTAAAGTCAACAAATATCCTGGAATTATCTTCCCTTGTTGCTTGCTGTTCCTTTATCTAAAGTCACATGACTTCCTGAAAGTACCTTTTTGTTTGAAATTCGCCATGATTTTCTGGCTGCCTGAAACCAAACAAGTCAATTCTAAAAGAAACACAGAAGTTGCTGGAAAAGCTCAACAGGTCTGGCAGCAGTAAAGAGAAATCGGTTAATGTTTCAGGTCCGGCGACCCTTCCTCAGAACTAAGCCAAGCCATTATCAATTTTCCTCCACTTTAGAACCAATTTCCCAAGCAACAATAATAGTGTATATAAATCTTCATCACAAGTGATAGCCCTGTGGCAATTTGTTCAGAACTTGAGCACATTCATAATCTCACGAACGATTGGAAAGGTGTTGACAGTTGTCTCTTCGACAAAACTTGCATGGGTGGTGTTTCAGCACATGCCTTCCTCTTTAGCATGTTAATTCCTGAACTGCACTGAGATCTCGTTTAACAATTCCTGTCCATGGAATGCAAAGAATTCCTCACATCAGCTTCATCAAAGCCAGCTTCTCTTGGCAAGGTCAAGATTTTAATTTGAACTTCAGGGGCAACACAAAGGCTTTTTGTAGCCACTGACAAACTTGGACCACAATTTCTGCCGCACACTGTTCAGGCATATTGATGTGATTTTACTCCAATCGTTAGCAATATTGTCCATGCTGTTGAGGATATTGTGGCCACGTCAAAATTCCCTCAGTGATGGCACACTATTTTTTGCCTTGCTGAGTTTAAACAAAGTACAGTGAAGTTACTGGGCCTTGAAGGCTGCTGATACTCTGATTCATGAGCAATGATGAAATTGCTAACAGTGTGAAGCTGCAGGAGCACAGCAGGCCAGGTAGCATCAGAGGAGCAGGAAAGTTGACATTTCGGGAATTTCTGAAGGGTCCCGACCCAAAACGTCAACTTTCCTGCTCCTCTGATGCTGCCTGGCCTGCTGTATTCCTCCAGCTCCGCACTTTATTATGTGACTCCAGCAGACAGTTCTTACTATCTCTCAATGAGGAGATGGTGTTGTGTGGCAGGAAAAGCACCTTCACATTCACATTTTCATAGACTTCATTAAGGCTGATCAGATGACCTAGGCAATTATTCAACCAATGCAATATCTTGAAGGTACGTTTAAGCTTTCTCACAATATGCCCTTCTTGCAGGGATGACAAAAATGCAGACTGCCAGAGAAACTCAGAGCAGGAGTCTGGCAGCATCAGTGGATAGAGAAGCGAGGTAACATTGAGTGTCTGGTATGGCTCTTCTTCAGAACCCCTTCAGAAGGTGGGGATGATATATGGACAGAACCATTCCTGGAGCAGTGGGTCTGTAATTCAAGCTTTCTTATTAGCTTGCTAAATGTCCTGCAGATGCTCCTTGGCGTAATGCCTCAACATCCTTGCTCTTGGACCTGTATGCCATTAAGTGTTTAAAAATTGAATCTCCTGCAGCATTCCCACAAAACCAAACTGTAAGGCCATTTTTTGTAGCATCTTCTCCTGTGAAAAGCACTCTCTGGAATACAAGTTTTCAAAAGAAAAACAATCCCATTTCAGCAAGTTTAAAAACTGGTTTTTCTGATTGCATTGTTACCTTCTTCAATGACTCTCTTCAAATGGGCAGAGCATTCATCCCCTGCTTGTGTCAACACTAGCTGCCTCTCCAGACATTCCAGTGCCACCCAAGTAAGCACATATTAATGCTGAACCATCCAGACTTGCACTGAAACTTTCCGACTATGAATGTTCACTCTGCTCATTCCATAAGGTTTCATACATTCTGACTTTCTCTAAATGTCACCAGCAAACTAAGTAGTGCCCTGGTTCTGATTCTGATCTGAGCACTGAACTTCTCAAGAGGCAGCACAGGTTTCAAATCAGCATTACATGCTACTAGCATTATAATCTTAAGTTCTGTATGCTTTCAACAGATGCTGACTGAACATTCACTAAAGCCGTCATCGTAACGGCATCTGGAGTGGTTCACACCAGAATCATGTGCACATGCTGCAGAGACTATTTTGGAAGCAAAACAACACTCAGGGCCAGAGTATCAATGAACTATCTACCTGTGGCTTCACTTTTGTAGCCTTAGCTTTTCAAAAACAGACCTGAAAACATACCAGATTCCAACATAACAATTAATTCTCTTTTCTTAATTTGATACAGTACATAAATTTCAAATTTCACCAGGGATAAATATCCTGACCCCAAGAATAAAGTATATTATGGCACAGTTGTATTCCAAAACAGCTGCTGCAAGGGCTTAGAAATTATCTGGGACAAATTATAGTTGTTGTGGACATATTTACATAACCTTTTATAATGGAACTCAACACATCAGATCGGTTTGGATACATTCCAGGTTCCCACAGTTATCATAGCGTGTTTACATCGTCCATTTTAAATCAAGTTCTGACAAAGGCTAAAACAAAAAACACTTCTACATTTTAAGTTCGGAATGTGTGAGATAAAGTAAATAATCAATGACAGTTAGGTAGCAAGATTTCACTAACTTTGATATCGATAGCAAATTGCTTGTTATTATATTCAAACTGCTGCTTCTGTGCATTTAATTTTTTTTTTATTAGTTGTTTCTGGCACATTTGCCTCATCGCTAGCTGAACCATACAATTCAGAAAGAACCCAGGTATAATTATTCGTAAGTGTGGTACAGGTTGCTTTCGCTGAAGTTGGGGGGGAAAAACAATGCGAATGCTGGAAATCAGAAAGGAATGCAGAATTTGCTGAAGATGGGTTCTGAAGAAGGGTCACTAGACCAGAAACATTAACTGTGCTTTCTCCCCATAGATGCTGCTAGATCTGAGGTTTTGCAGCAATTTGTTTTTGTTTCAATGGAGTTAACACTGGCATCCTAATTGTAGGGAAAGGGCCCTGAAGGAGAACAATTCCCCTTAAGCCATAGATACTGACATTTTATGTCTCAGTTTGAAATTGGCCCTACATGAAGGCTCCTATCAGATCTTAAAGCACTTAGTTCACTTTTCTCATTTTCTAAATGCTGCACTAATGCTCTTCCTGAGGCACCTTCATCTTCCAACCCCAGCAGGTGTGTCCCTTTGGATTCTCTACATGTGTGAACAGCAATTGCTCAGGAAAATTAGTCAAGCTTATGTAGTACAAGCAGAAATGCTGATATTCAACTTGACATTCCTCCAGTAAGAGAAGGAAATGGTTAAATGGTATCAGAGATAATGGGAACTGCAGATGCTGGAGAATTCCAAGATAATAAAATGTGAGGCTGGATGAACACAGCAGGCCAAGCAGCATCTCAGGAGCACAAAAGCTGACGTTTCGGGCCTAGACCCTTCATCCTCTCTGATGAAGGGTCTAGGCCCGAAACGTCAGCTTTTGTGCTCCTGAGATGCTGCTTGGCCTGCTGCGTTCATCCAGCCTCACATTTTATTATCTTGGTTAAATGGTATGTAAGGCTACAAACAAGATAAAAGTTGGAGTAGGCCATATGATCCTCCAAAAGCTGTTTTGATGTTCAATGAGATTATAGCAGATCCTCTACCTTAACTTCACCTTTTTGCATTATCCCTATTTCACTCAATATCCAAAAACATCTTTGCACAAGAAAAACACGCAACAAAGTTAACCAGAACTACATAACAAGAGTAAGTACACTTCAAAAAGAAATTCACAGAAGCATTAAGTTGATGTAAAGCAATATAAATGCAATTACAATAAATAAATTTAAAGTTTGAAAATTGTTATACATTACTGGGTGCAGGAGAGAAACAAAATTCAAGCAATATACACTTCAACAATTGTAATGAAAGAAATTATATATTGAATTGCCTTTGTACCTCTTCAAATACATCCAGTCCTGCACCACCACACTGTCCAGATTCCAATGCCCGAAGTAATGCTTCCTCATCAATGATACCTCCTCGAGCACAATTGATCACTTTGACTCCCTTTTTACATTTGGAAAAGTTTTCATCATTCAACAAACCTAAATATCATGAATAATATGAAAGTGTATTGCAAAATAATTAGGTATTTTTGTCATAGAACAAAGAAAATTACAGTACAGGAGCAGGCCCTTCGGCCCTCTAAGCCCGCGCCGATCCAGATCCTCTATCCAAACCTGTTGTCTGTTTTCCAAGAATCTGTATCCTTCTGCTCCCTCATACTTGCAGTGTCTGCTTCCAAACTGTTGATTTCTATCAAATTATTTGATCATTCAGCTTATTTGAAAATATTTCTCAAAACAATACAACTTAATTCACCAAAATTTATCCAGTTAGTCACAGTACCAGATATACCATGATCATCTTTGAGATTAGCTGAATAAATCAATATCAGCTGAAGGGGAAGTAGGGACACCAATTGGCCTGAAGTCACCTGGGTTAAGGAAGGAAAAATTCAGCTCCGATGGCTGATCTGGATCACTATCCCATGACCCATGCTGAAAGTAGAAGAATGGATGAGGAAAGGACAGAATCTGGCTGCCCACAATCTACTGACACTCACTGTAGCAGCTGTTCAATGAATTACGCATATGGAGGTGCCCACGGAACAATACTCAAAACAAGGTTTTAATGCCAAGGGAAGAAATTGACTAGGAAGAGCTGAAAAACAACGCAACTTATGTCACGTCTTTTAAACATTGCTCAAATTTGATGGAAAATGCTCATTGCATCAGCTAAACAAAGATTATATTTACATCATTTAGCAATGCACAAAATCCAGATAAATTGACAATTACCCCAAGATATTACTAGACCCTACAGTCAAACTGACTAAGATGAAAATTGCAGGAAACAACGAAAAGCTCTAAATTTGAAGTCTTTTGGCTGGCATTTTCAGTTTCATAAAAAAGTTAGCAATTACTTAAATAGTTAGGTATACACTGTTTTTATTTGCCAGCATATTTACAAAGTGTGACAAATTCTGGCAACATGAAATTAAAAAAGTGCCGGTGAAACTCAGCAGGTTTGACAGCTTGTGGAGTGAGAAGCATTTAACATGTTGAGTCCCATACAGCACTTCTGAATTGAAGGTCACTGGGAATTGTCGATTTCATGCTATTGACAAACGGGAGAGGAGAAGCAAGTGAGACAGATGATGAGGCTGCCCAAAGCTCATGCTAATGGTAGTAGAGACAGATGCAGAATAGCTGTTAAGGTATTAACAGTAGAAAATAGGTAGCCCTACAAATCTAATCTACTGTATACAGTGCTCACAATGTCTACATTGGCATGATCGTACACAGCTGGGTTACATTTTGCAGGAACACTTACATTCTGGTCCATAACAATGACCTTCTTGTTGCTTGCTATTTCAGTACACCATGTTGCTCTGACATTAATGTTTCTGTCCTAGGCAATGCTCTCGTGAAACCTAATGCAAGCTGAAGGAACAGCAGCTCATCTTATGCTGAAGCACTGAATAGCTTTCAGGACTCAACATTTGAATTTAACAACTTCAGGCATGAACACCTTCCCCCATTTTGAATACAACTCTTCTTCATTCCACTTCCCCCAAACACACAATATCCCTACCCATTGAGTTATTTGCACAGCTTTGCTCTCAGCGGAGCTGTCACAGCTATTTTCTACAAATGCACGACAACAAGAGGATCTGATCTCAAAATGAGAATTTTAAAAGGAGTCATCCTTTTACTGAGGGCCAATGTTATGTCGGTGAGCACAAGGGTGATGGATGAAAACGATTTGAGAGAGTGTTCTAACCTTCCTATTCAGCCAAAGAAAATTTAAATTATTTCGGTTTCTCAGAGGAACATTTACATTCAGTTAATGGTTAAGTTTATCAGCATTGATATTTTTGAACCAACAGGTGGGGGCTGGTTTAATGTCTACTCCAGCTTTTATATTAAAACTGACCCAACACTAAACATCTACAATTTGGGCCCCTATACTCTGTACTTTTTTGTTGCCCACCTGATATCAAATCCTCATCCATACCTACACAACCCTAAACATGAGGACTTCAATATTCTTCCATCATCCATAAACTTCACTTCTTGCAACACCTTCCTGCTTGTATTCTATGTCACTCCAAGTTCTGCTCAGCCATCACTCTTATACTTGTGACAATTAAGTCAGAGCAGCACAGCATAGAAACAGACCCTTCTGGTCAGCATGGACAAGTTGGACCAATATCCAAAATTAATCTGAGATAATGGGAACTGCAGATGCTGGAGATTCCAAGATAATGTTCATCCAGCCTCACATTTTATTATCCAAAATTAATCTAGTCCCATTTGCCAGCATTTGGCCCATATCCCTTTAAACTCTCCCTGTTCATGCACCCAGCCAGATGCCTTTAAATGTTATGATTATACCACCCCCCCATCACTTCTTCTGGCAACTTATTCCAAACACATTGCAGATGATACCAAAATAGGAGGTGAAGCGGAGAGTGAAGGTTACCTCCGAGTACAACGGGGCCTTGATCAGATGGGCCAGTGGGACGCCCTGTGTGAAAAAGTTGCCCCTTATGTCTCTTAAATCTCTCTCTTCTCACCTCAAACATATGGCCTCTAGTTTTGGAATCCCCTGCCCGAGGGAAAAGGCTGTGTCTATTTACCCTGTCCATGCCCCTCAATTTTATAAACCTCTATAAAGGTCACCCCTCAGTCTACAACAGTCCAGGGACAATAGCCCCAGTCTATTCAGCCTCTCAAGAGCTCAAACCCTCTAAACTTGCCAACACGCTTGTAAATCTTTTCAGAACCCTTTCAAGTTTTGCAACATCCTTCCTATAGGAGGGAGACCAGAATTGCATGCAATACTCCAAAAAAGTAGCCAAACCGATGTCCTGTACAGCCACAACATGATCTCCCAGCTCCTAAACTCAATGCACTGACCAAGAAAGGCAAGCATATCAAATGCCTTCTTCACTATCCTACCTACTTAAGGCTCCACTTGCATGAAACTATGGAGCTGCACTCTAAGGTATCTTTGTTCAGCAACACTTCCCAGGACCTTACCATTAAATATTTAAGTCCTGCTCTGATTTCCCTTTCCAAAATGCAGTACCTCATGTATATCCAAATTAAAGTCTATCTGCCACTCCGCGTCCCACTGGCCCATCTGATCAAGGCCCCGTTGTACTCGGAGGTAACCTTCACTCTCCGCTTCACCTCCTATTTTGGTATCATCTGCAAACTAACCAAACTTTGTACGTTCACATCCAAATCATTTATATAAATGATGAAAAGCGGTGATCCCTACACTGATCCTTGTAGTACATGCCTAATCAAAGGCCCCACAAACTGAAAAGCAACCCTCCACCACCTATCTTCTACCTTCAAGTCAGTTCAGTATCCAAATAGCTAGTTCTCCTGTATTCCATGTGATCTAACCTTGCTAGCAAGTCTACCATGAAGAACCTTACTAATGTCTATATTGATCATGTCCATCACCCTGCTCTCATCAATCCTCTGTGTTATTTCTTCAAAAAAAATTCAATCAAGTTAGTGATACATGATTTCCCCAAGCACAAAGCCATGTTGACTATCCCTAATCCATTCTTGCCTCTTGGTTTTTTCAGTGCCTCAAATTTAAAAGTCTAATTTATGTTTAAATCCGGTCTTTAAATTTTAAATCTTTTCCAGATCTATAAGATTCCATAGCTTTCTTTCATTTTTGCCTCCAAATCTAACGACTACCATAATCAACTTGTTCCATAACCTATCCATTTCTAGACCCTTCCAATGCTTTCTCCTTCAAAAATCACCCTTAAAAAAATCACCTCTTTCAACAGAATATCAGTCATACCACTTGTATCTCTTTGGTTCTAGATGTATGTTACTTCCGGCTTTTGAAGTGCTTAAGAACACTGTTCAATGTTAAAATGCTATACAAAGGCAATTTGTTACTATTAGCATTCCTGACCTCACTATTCCCTCTATTCACAAAAATATCTCCATTGCTGAACTTCCTTCTAGAATGCTTAACTTTGCACAAATTTCTTTGTCAACAATTCAACTTTCTACCAAACTGAAGTATTTATCAGATTTAAATATTCACCAGCAATTGTGACTAAGATACAAGATTAGCTTTTAGTCTGATAAATGAGTGATGGAAGGGATACTGAACATTCCATCAAAAACACCTGCTTATCAAAACCTGTGCACTGGCACTCAGTTAGCACTCCTCAAAGACTTATGTCCAGACTTCATTACAATCTTGGTCAAAACATGGACAAAAGTTCTCTAGCCTTCAACACTGAGGTACATTTGACTAAGTACAGCATCTAGGAACCAGAGGGGAAAAAAACTGGAGTTAGTGGAAATTGTCAGGAAAATTCTCTATTCGAGATGGAAAAGTGGTAGAAAACAGAAAAACAAATGGACCAGTCAGCTTGACATCTGTCATTGGTGAAGCTTTTGGAATGACCATTAAAGAGATTATAGCTCTACACTGACAAAAGCTCTAGATAACCTGAAATAGTCACCATTGGAGAAACAAAAATAAAACAAACTTGCTGGAAAATTTCAGCAGGTCTGGCAACATCTGTGGAGAAGAAAACAGTTAACATTTTGGGTCCGGTGACCCTTCCTCAGGATAGCTGCCATTGTTTTGGCAAACAGATATCATTCTAAACCAATTTATTCAAGGTCTTTGAAGAGTAGCATGCACTGTGGATAAAAAATCCTGTAGACATACTACAGTTGGATTTCCAGAAGGTATTTTTAACAGATGCCACAAAGAATATTGTGGAAAATAGAAGCTTGTGATTTAGGGCATAAATTATTAGCACGAATAGAAGATTGGTTGGCTGATGCAGAGTACACAAAGGGTCTTTGTCGGATTGGCAGGTGATGGGTGGAATGCACAGGAATCTGTGCTGGAGCCTATGCTGAGTCTTAACATTTACAATTTATATTCATGACTTAGATGAGGGGAGAGAAGGCATGGCAGCTAAATTCACAGACTCTAGCAAGATGCTTAAGAAAGTACGTTGTGAAGAAGTTGTAGATAGATATAGACTGATTGAGAGTGGACAAATATTTGGCAGATGGAATATCATATTAGAAAGTATGAAATTGTTTACTTTGGCAGGAAAAACAGAAATGCAGAGAATTATTTTAAATGAAATTCTCAGAGGCAAAGAAATTTAGGTGTTCTGCTGCATGGGTCATAAAGTTAACATGCACAATCAAGGCAGTTAATAGGTTGTTATCCTTTATCAAAAGAGGAATTGAACATAAAGGGAGAATGTTTTGCTTCAGTTCTACAAAGCATTTGTGAAATTACATCTGATGGTACATACCTTCTTTCTAGGCAGGGGAATCAATAATACAGGAGGCCAGTCAGCCCAATGTATCTATAATCGGCCATTAGAGCAATTTTGACACTGAAAAAGTGATTATCTCACACTGCAACTTTTTTTGCAAAACACAAACTGTGCCCAATGGCTCCTGATTCTTTTATGTGCAGGAGATTTCTCCCTGTCTTTTCGGTGTAGACTCCACATGATTCTTAAAGTATCAAATCTTCCCTCTTCTTTTTTCTAGAGCAGCACAGTCCCAAGATCCCTGCACTATCTTCACATGTTATACAGCTAAATCAATTTATTATATGTAGTTATCATATCCTCAGGACTTTTGCAGAAGCAAACCAAAAGTTGTCCAATTCATGCCATGGAATCCCTAACATCTATCTGAGGGAATTTATTAATTTATGAGATAAGCGTGTTTTGATCTGAGCTAGCATTTATTTTCCACTCTAGTTTGCCTTTGAGAAGATGATAGTGAGTTCCCTTCTCGAACTTTTAAGTTCATTCAGTGTAAGCAGGCACACAATACTGTTAGGGAGGGAGTTCCAAAAGATTTTGACCCAGTGATACTGAATTAACAGCAATATATTTTCAAGTCCAGATTCTGTGGGGCTTGGAGAGGAACATGCATGTGATAATATTCAGGTGTTTCTACTATCCTTGTTCTTTTAAATGAGAGTGGCTGTGGGTTTGGAAAATGCTGTCAAGAGAGCTTTGGTGAATTTCTGCATCTTAAAAACTAGGAGCAACAGTCAGCCAATATGCTATTCAGCAGAATCAAGGCTGATCCTCTCTTGCAATGCCGTATTCCCACCTTCTCCTCACAACCAGACACTGTAAAAATTTAAAAGTTTATCTATCTCCTGCTCAAATACAGTGACTTGGCCTCCACAGCTTTTTGGCATAAAGAATTCCACAGGTGAACTCTGCTTTGAGTGTGCCCTATATCTTCAGGCTGTGTCCCTGGTGAAAAAAAAACAAACATCACAGCCGCAGGTTCTCCCTTGTCTATTCTACTATTTGCATTCTCAAAATCTCCAATAAATTTATTAAGCATGATTTTCCTTTCTTAAACACAGGATGACTTTGTCCTATTCTCAATGCTTCCCAAGTGTTCTATTACTATGTATTTTGTAATACTCTAGTATTTTCGGCACTCTTGTAGATGCCATATACTGCCGCTGAGTTTTGATTGTCAACCAAAACAACACTCGAAGTGTTTCCTATCAAGCAGGCTGCTGGGTGTTGGACTGAGCCTTGTTGGTGCTGCATTTATCCAGACAAGGGGGTTGTCTTGTAGATGGTGGACAGGCTTTAGGGAATCAGTGAGTCACTCATTGCAGGATACCAAGCCTCTGACCTGCACATGGCCACAGTATTTACATGGTTAGTCCAGTTCAGTTTTTAGTCAATGATAACACTGAGGACACTGATTTGAGTTGGAGATTTAGTGGGGTGGGAATACCATTGAATTTTAAGGGGCAATGGTTAGATTCTACTTTGTTGAAGATGGTCATTTCTGGGCACTTGTTTGGTGTGAATGGTACTCTCCACTTGTCAGCCCAAAACTGCATATTGTCCAGGCCTTTTGGCATTTGGTCATGGCCTGCTTCATGTCAGAGGTCACAATTAGTGCTGAACAGTGTTCACTCAGCACAGAAAGGTGATTGATGAAGCAGCTCAAGATGGTTGGGCCTAGGACATTACCTTGAAGAACTCAGGGCTCTTGTGGTTCAGTGGTAGTGTCATTAACTCTGAGCTAGGAGGCCCAGGTTCAAGTTCCACCTGCTCCAGAGGGGTCATATAACATCACTGAACACGTTGGTTGGAAAATATCTACCCTGAGGAACTCCTTCAGAGATGTCCTGGAGCCAAGATGATTAATAACAACGACAACCACGTTCCTTTGCGTTAGGTACGGCTCTAACCGGAGACTTGCCCATGTCCCTATTTTCACACCCCCCAGGTCAAACATGGCCTTGATGGCCAGGACATTACTCAACTCCCACAGCAGTCCACTTGAGATAACCTAGATTACAAGCCTAAATCCATTGGGGAATGAACATGAATCTTCAGAGGTGAAGACGACTTGCTGAGCTACAATGACTCTTATAATACTATCAATTCTGTAAGAACAGTGAAAATAAACAAAATTGATTTGAGAGGAAACCTTAAACCCAGGATCTTGTCACACAAATAGACTTCTCAGGAGATGTAGATGGAAATGTGAAATTTGAAACACAAGTCAGTCATGTTTTTATTGACTGACCAGGGTTGAATTAACAATTCAATGAACTGATTGAATTAATTATTGAACAGGCTCTACAGGCCAAATGACATTACTTCCGCTCCTTAGTTGATTGAAGTCATACCAAACAAGAAAGGAAGACAGTTGTGGTTGACTCAATATTAGTTACAGCATTTGAGGAGGCCAAATGGCCTACAGTATCCATGACAGTCAAAGACCTTAATCTTACTTCCCAGCTTTTGGCCCAGAGGTTGTGACAATACAAGTGAGTAACTAAACACTGCTCAAATGCTTTGAACGTTTCTGACTAATACATTCTTTCAGGCAGTGAATTCCAGACTTCAACCCCTCTGGATGAGAATTTTTCTTCAACCCTTCTCAACGCTGCACCGCTTACTTTAAATCCATCCCCCACGCCCCCGACTGGTTACTGATTGCCTTACTCTCAGATTCCCCTCTCAAACTCCACTGGTCCAAAAACACCACCACCTACTCACTCTTTCCTCATAGCTCAGATCCACTGCACAGGCAAAATCAGGGTAGTGTTTTGGGTTCAACTATCTTCAAATCTTTCATCAATTCCATCAGAGTCAGAAGTGAGGATGTTCACAATTGACTGCAAAAATGCTCAGCACTTCCTTGGATAATGAAGCTGATGAGACAGTGGTCACTGACCACCTCCAACAAGAGGCAATTTAACCATTGCTCCTTCTTCTATAGCATGCCCACGCAACACCAAGGACATTAACATCAACTAGAAATTGTACTGGACCAGACATATAAATACTGTGGCTACAAGAACAGATCAGAGGCTCTGATTCCTAATTCCCTACTGCTTGTGCACCACCTACAAGGAATAAGTCACCAGTGTGATGGAATACAACACTAGAAGCTTGATATGATCCAGGCCAAAACAGCATACTTCACTGGTGCCCTATATATCCTCTTCCATATTCACACCCTATACTACCACCACACAGTGGAAATAAGGTGCACCATCTACAAATTGCACTGCAGCAATGCAACAAGGCTTCTCTGACAGCACCTTCCAATATTGCAACCTCAACCATCTGGAAGGACAAAGTTAGCAGATGCATGGAAATATCACCAACTGCATGTCCCCTGCAAGCTGTACACCAACCTGGCTTCTAGCCATTCTGCCATTTCTTCATTATTACTGAGTCAAAAACATGGAAACCCATTCCTAACAGCATTAAGAGTGTACTTACACCAAATGGATTGCAGCAGTTCAAGAAGGCAACTCACCATCACTTTCTCTAGGCCCAAAAAATCCAGGCTTAGCTATCGATGACCATATCCCGTGGATAAGACAAGAAAAAAAAAGTGACCAATATCTTCCTGGTCTTTGACTTCTTGTTGTCGAAATTATTATACCTCATTTGTATTTATGGATGTTAATATGAGCAGAGCAGTTTTGAATTTATTAATTTTCTAAATTCCAGGTGCACAATTATGAATGAACTTCTCTCATTCTATATCTTTACTAATGAAGAACAGCAGTCCTTCCTTCATTACAGTCTTTTAACGCTTACTAGACTAGGATTTAGTCAAGTGTTATCATCACTGCTCAGGATCAGTTTTCTCCTTGTTCTTTATTGATTTCAAATGTGATATACCTGCACAATGGGCTCCGGTCTTTAAAACTTGACTTGCCCACATGTAAAGAAAACTAGGTTTAGCAGGCTACAAGCAGGATATTTAGAATAAAAAAAAAGCAACACATACGGTCTAAAATCTATAAAAGATTATTAATAATTTGGCAATAAAGCCTTTGCAAAACCATTAATCTGCCTTATACCCATTGTAGGGGGTTGACTGACTTACTATGCACATCACCTTGAAAATTTACTCAACTTATTTCTTTTCAGTTTTTCCTCTTTCATTTTAAATCTTGTGATGTTTGAAGGGGTTGGAAAAATTCAACCAGATCACTTTTTGTTCAAAACCTAAATTGATTAAAATAATTATTCAGAGACCTCCCTTGTACTTGTGTTACTACTGCGGCTGATAAGAAGGTCTCCTCGAAGGTGGGTAGTTCATGATTTAAAGTTATTTGCCACCTGAATTAATCACCTTCATAATCACACAAAAGTGCCTTGAAAAATCAACACACAGCCATCTGAAAGACCGAACATTTATTTACCCTTGGTAGATGGCATTAAAGGAGTATGGACAGTGATGAAGTCACATTGTGGCCACAGGCGTTCCAGAGCCAGGAATTCTACTCCAAACGTAGCAGCAACTTCAGCAGGAATTATTGGATCATAACCTATGGTCTGAAATAATAGTTACAAAATGCTTTGATTTTGATTTAATTCACAATTTCAACATATCTCAGAATTGAAATTCATATGGGTTCAACAGAGATTAGGCAGCTATATACACCTCTGAATGACAAGATGATTCCCATTCACTATACAACATTTGTATGGCAGAGAAAGTTCAAGGCTTTATGACTAAGATAGGACAGAACAGGAGAGGATGATGATGGGAATCATACCTAAGTAGACAGAGGAACTGAAAGTCAGTAATAATTGGGTTAAGATGGTTATGTGGTGAGAAGTACAAGGACTGAGGAGATTGGCTTCAGGCAACAGCTCAGCTTATTAAAGGCTCAATACAGTAAAATGAGAGAATCAGTGCATGAGCACGTGACAGAGACAGCACAAGACATTCATGAGCTATTCGCACTGGAACTAAGTATAATGAATAAACTTCAAAAATTCCTTAAGTATGAAATTCTTGATAAACTCTAAATTGATAAACACTAACGGCTCTAAAATGTAACCCTTGTATACAGAAATACAAAGAAAGTACAGAGTCTGGTTATGTTATTTACTGTAGGGATGCAAAAAAAAATGCAAAAACTGGACTTTACTTGCATGGAAGGGAAAAGGAATGGGGAGGGAAGGGAAAGGTAGTAGGGTGTGTGTGTGTGCATGCCAGTGTGGGGAGTAGAGAAGGTGGTGGGAAGCGAAGAAGAGAAATGCAGCAGTCAGTACTACTGTCGGGTGTGGAAGGCAGTATCCTAATGCAAGCCTGTTTTGTGTCTGTCTATTACTACTTTTTGAACTACTGAGTCAGTAATCCATCTGTACTTGGTGGTACAAACAGGACTCTCATTTTGGTTGCAAGTTCAACCACTGGGAATTTGTATCAACAGGAAAAGATAGGTTTGTCAATATAAAATTATTGACATATCATTGTTTTGGAGAACCCTTCGTTCACAGCTCAAAAATTGAATTAATGTTTTTAATATTAATCAATTCTTCATTTTACTTTATCACACCACAGATTAAAAGCATTATTGAATGCCCACTATCAACATTTCAATGGTAGCATTGTTCACATTCTACTGAGAAAAATAAAGACCAACAACTGCGTTTTAGAAATCAGTTTAAATTTCAGTTGCAGTGTGGATAATAGCACAAACTTCTAAAACCTACATACATAAAATTTGTACAAGTAGAAGTTTAGTACGCGTCTATTCAAACCACAAACACACACGTCATGATCTCTTTATATTATGGTTGGAGGGCTCACCGAGCTGGTTCATTGTTCCGCATATGTTTCATTGCCCTGCTGGATAACATCATCAGTGCAGTCGCCAATGAAGGGCGAACAGTTCATTCACTTCAACACCTTCCACCCCAACCTTCAGTTCACCTGGGCCATCTCCAGCACATCCCTCACCTTCCTGGACCTCTGTTTCCATCTCAGGCAACCAGCTTGTAACTGATGTCCATTTCAAGCCCACCGACTCCCACAGCTACCTAGAATACACCTCCTCCCACCCACCTTCCTGCAAAAATTCCATCCCCCTAGTCCCAATTCCTCCACCCCCATGATGAGGCATTCCACTCCCGCACATCCCAGATGTCCAAGTTCTTCAAGGACCACAACTTTCCCCCCACAGTGGTCAAGAATGCCCTTGACTGCGTCTCCCGCATTTCCCACAACACATCCCTCACACCCCACCCCCGCCACAACCACCCAAAGAGGATCCCCCTCGTTCTCACACACCACCCCACCAACCTCCGGATACAACACATCATCCTCCGTCACTTCGGCCATCTACAATCCGACCCCACCGCCCAAGACATTTTTCCATCCCCACCCTTGTCTGCTTTCCGGAGAGACCACTCCCTCCGTGACTCCCTTGTTCACGCCACACTGCCCTCCAACCCCACCACACCCGGCACCTTCCCCTGCAACCGCAGGAAATGCTACACTTGCCCCCACACCTCCTCCCTCATCCCCATCCCAGGCCCCAAGATGACTTTCCAATTTAAGCAGAGGTTCACCTGCACATCTGCCAATGTGGTATACCGTATCCATTGTACCTGGTGTGGCTTCCTCGACATTGAGGAAACCAAGCAGAGGCTTGGGGACCGCTTTGCAGAACACCTCCGTTCGGTTCGCAATAAACAACTGCACCTCCCAGTAGCGAACCATTTCAACTCCCCCTCCCATTCTTTAGATGACATGTCCATCATGGGCCTCCTGCAGTGCCACAATGATGCCACCCAAAGGTTGCAGGAACAGCAATTCATATTCCACTTGGGAACGCTGCAGCCCAATGGTATCAAAGTGGACTTCACCAGCTTCAAAGTCTCCCCTTCCCCCATCCCAAAACTAGCCCAGCTCTTCCCCTCCCCCCACTGCATCCCAAAACCAGCCCAGCCTGTCTCTGCCTCCCTAACCTGTTCTTCCTCTCACCCATCCATTCCTCCCAAGCCACACCTCCATTTCCTACCTACTAACCTCATCCCACCTCCTTGACTTGTCCGTCTTCCCCGGACTGACCTACCCCCTCCCTACCTCCCCACCTATACTCTCCTCTCCACCTATCTTCTTTTCTCTCCATCTTCGGTCCGCCTCCCCCTCTCTCCCTATTTATTCCAGAACCCTCACCCCAGCCCCATCTCTGATGAAGGGTCTAGGCCCGAAACATCAGCTTTTGTGCTCCTGAGATGCTGCTTGGCCTGCTGTGTTCATCCAGCTCCACACTTTATTATCCAATGAAGCGCTGTTGTGTTTTCCTGCCTGTCATCTAAACTCTAGTGTCTGTTGAGCTAGATAACCTCACTTCCTGTTTTCCTTCACAATGGAGTGTATATGGGGTCTAGCTCTGTGTGTTTAACTGATGGCTTTCTTAGAGGAGAGCCAGGCCTCTAGGAATTCCCGTGCTTGTCTCTTTCACCTGTCCCAGGCAGTGATGCCAATGTTTCTCAGAGAAGTACAGGCAACACTACTGAAACAAGAACAAGACCCTAGTGACACTATCTGCACAGACAACATGAAGCAAATGGACATATGCCTCACCACCCACTTCACCGTTAACAGCCAACTATATGAACAGATCAAAGGGACACCCACGGGATCACCCATCTCTGGGCCAATAGCTGCAATGGTGATGCAGAGAATTGAAAGCATGGCCGTTCCACTAATCCAACCAAAACTACGGATATGCTACATGGATGACACCTTTGTCATGACTAAACAGACCAAACTAGAGGAGACAGACGTGCTAATAAACAACACCCTTACTGGGATCGGATTCACCAAGGAAGAGGAAAAGAGCAAACAGCTCCCATTCCTGGACGTCATGGCAGAGCGCAGAACCAATGAGGAATTCCTAACAAAAGGTACATAGGAAAGCCACACACTGATCAAGTACTGAATTTCAACAGCAACCACCCTAACACACACAAAGTTGCGAGAGAATATCATTTAAATGGACAACACACTGCAGCAGCACAGAACTACAAAAAGAAGAGTACATCTTCCAAGTATTCAAATACAACAGATATCCAAGAAACTGGGTCAGAAGATGCCTATTACATGAACGACACCAGGAAGATACTACATGCCCCAACGCACTGACCACACTACCTTACAACAGGAGCACATCTGAACTGACCATAAGACACCCGCAACCACTGGGCAGAGTAGCACAGAAAATCACATCAACCCCACGCCAACTGCTCATCCGAACCAAAGACCCACTACTCACTATGGACAGGGCCAATGTCATATACAAGATTCCCTGCAGAGACTGTGGCAAACAGGAAGAAAATTAACCACAGGAGTACATGAACATCAACTAGCAACAAAAAGACACGACCAATACTCACTCATCTCCATTCACATGGATAAGGAAAACCACCAAATGGATTGGGACAACACCACAATCTTGGGACAGGCAAAGCAGAGACAAGTTCAGGAATTCCTAGAAGTCTGGTTCTCTACTTGAGGCCATCAATAAACACAGATCTAGACCCCTTACACCCTCCATTGCAAAGGAACATGGAAGTGAGGTAATCCAGCTCAACGGACACCAGAGTTTAAAACACAGGCAGGAAAACATAACAGCGCTTCATCGGAAGCTGCACTGATGATGTCACCCAGCAGGGTAATGAAACATCGGCGGAACAGCAAACCAGCTCGGCGAGCCAGCCAACCACAGCATCCACAACCCAAGGTACAAATCTACTCTAAAACCTTGAATCTCTTTATTAATTCAATTTGGGCTCAACTTGGAGGAAATCTGAGGATCTGTGGTAAGCCAATGCTTCAGTTACAGCTCAGATCAACTCTCTTCTAAAAGCCACATACTTCCAAGGGTCGTGCCTTTTTCCAGATATCTTGCAAGTATTTCAGAAGCTTATTGTAATGCAAATAAGCAAAGACTACACACCAGTGGAAATTAATAGTTATTATCAATACAGGCAAATCAGATCAATAAGTTTTCATATGATCAATCAGGATGTTAATTTAGCAATCAATCAAGCATTGCTCCCTAGTTTACATCCCACTTAGGTGTGACTGTGAAAGTGAAAATATTCCTTTCCATTTTCACAGCAGGAATAAAAATTAGATAGATGTCTTACTTAAAATCAGTTTTAATGGATGACAGTGTTTGATATTCTATCTCATGACAAAATTGCTTACTTTTATAAATTTTAGCATATTTAACATTCTCTTATCTCATGATAGGGTGTAAGCATGTAAAATGATCAATTCTGCAAATTTCCATCACGAAACCTTTCACTGTAATGTACCGAGGCACAGGAAAGCAAATAAGTTCAGACCAAATGTTCTAGCATTTTTCATCGCTGTGTTTTATTGATTTAGGAATGTGGATAATTAGACTTGCACCTTATCATACAGCAGCATTACCTTCATTCCAAATGATTGCATTCTGATTGCTACTTCTTTGCCAATTCTTCCAAGTCCTACAATTCCAAGGACTTTCCCAAACAACTCCATGCCCATGAACTGTAAAATCAAAACCGATATATAATTGAGTCAACAGGAGAAATGTCGAACACAACTCCTGCTGTATTTATTTTTCCCGTCTTCTACTTGTTCTTCTAAAGAAGATGACTTGTATACAGATACTTCATAGCAGCCATCTATCAGGACCTCTACATGTTGAGCCACGGCATGCTATTAGACTGTGCAGCGCAGGGGACATTACAGCTGAGCCATTTCTTAACTGACTTCAGCAAAATGCTCACATTTCAGCAAGGCTACTGAATTGTCAATGGGATTTTATTCCAACCTCCACCTTAAACCGCTGTTGCAAAGTGTGATGTATAATAAGGTCGAGTACTATGGACTTAGAACTTTCTAGTCCACATTATGTCGTAGCAAAATGAGCTTGTCGACCATTCATCTTTTCACTCTATACGCCCTCACCGAATGCAGGTAATAAAAGTTGGCAATTCTGGTTCGATGCATTCCCAGAGGCTTTATCACATGAACCCTGACTTCTAATTGCCCCACTGGTATACCCCAACCACTGGTTTCCCAACAGGTCCATTCCTGCAGTGAATTACCTTTCTGTATCAATTATGCCGTGGGTATTTGATTGTAAATCTTTATATGGTCAGAGATAATCAAAATCATGAGGGGCACAGATAAGGTGAATAACTGAGGTCTTCTCCTCAGGATAGAGAGTGCAAAACTAGAGGGCATAGATTTAAGGTGAAAGAGGAAGAATTTAAAAGGGACCTGAAGGGCACTTTTTTTTTAAAAAACATGCAGGATGGTGCATATATGGAACAAGCTGCCAGAGGAAGTCGTAGAGGTAAGTACAATTACAGCATTTAGAAGAAATTTGGACAGGTACATGGATTGGAAAAGTTTAGAAAGATAGGGGCCAAACACAGGCAAATAGGACTAGTTCAGTTTAGGAAACTTGGTTGGCATGGACGAGTTGGGCTGAAGGGTCTGCTTTTGTACTGTACGTTTCCATGGCTCTATGACTGCCAATTACATACCATTTTCATATAGTCAATATTTTTACAAATTACAGATCAAAGTGCTAACACAACAGAAGGAAAAGTTACTTTTTAAACCGCCTAATGACTTTTCCCCCTCAGTTTCTCAAACAGAACTTCAGAAATTAATCACTAATTCATGGAGACCTCAGACCAACCATAAGATTTAGTCAGGATTAGGCCTTTTTATTTTGCTGTGGCATTTGATCATGGCTGGTATGTTTCTCAACCCTATTCTTCAGCCTTTTCCTTCGTAAACCTTATCAATCAAAAACTTGTCACTGTCTTAAATACATTCAATGACTTCACCTCCAAAACCCTCTGCAGCAATGCGTTCCACAGATTAACCACCCTCAGGGGAGGATGACGGTGCAGAGCGTGGGGCTGTGGCCAACAGTAGGGGTGGAGACTCTCAGGAGTGGGTGTGTGTATGGGGATGGTCCAGTGGAAGTAAAACTAACATCAATGGCATCGGTGGTAGTGAAAATCACCAGAGGAAGTGACATGGTCGAGGGCATCAGTGTAAGACGCCAAGGTGACCACAGGGTTAATGATGCTAGACAAGCTGAGACAAGGTCCTGGATAGAGCCGGGGTCTGGTGTGGCAGAGGAAGTCTGTGTTTGGTGGTAAGCACAAGAGAGTTTGGTGTACTCATGGTCCTTAATGTCTAATAGGGAGGAGAAAACAAAAAGAATGTTGGCCAAGAGCATGGATCCTGTGCAGAATGAGAAACAGAGGAGGTTCCTTGCAGGCCTGACAGACAGAGGGTCTGAGCCGTGGTAAGGTGAACTGTAGAGGGAGGAGATGCCTGTACCTGGGTGTGAACATGGAACTGAGGATCAGTAGAGAAAGCCATTTTTTGGCGGCTCTGAATGTTCTGTAGGTAGCAGTTGTCAGTTTGGACCAAATTGGGGTGGTCTGAACATTGTCTGGAGTCCATTGGGGATGTTCCAGCTGCATACACAGGTACTGAGAAAGGAGGTGGCTGTGGTACCAGGTCTGTTTCAGCACGTGGTCAAGGACCTTCAGGGTGGTGGAGATCACTAGTGGGTTGCAGTGGGGGGAAGAGATTCACTGAGGTCTTTCCAGAGAGAGGAGGAGAACTTCAAGGCGGGCTTCCTTGGAAGAGGCTTCACAGCAGGGGTTATAAGTCACAGAGAGCAAGAACTGCAGATGCTAGAGTCAAAGTCGACACAGTGTGGAGCTGGAGGAGTGCAGCAGGTTCGGGCAGCAGAGGAGAGTCGACATTTCGGGCCTAGACCCTTCAACAGGAGAGTCAACTCTCCTGGTCCTCTGATGCTGTCTGACCTGCTGTGTTCCTCCAGCTCCACACTGTATTGACTATTCCAACCATATATCATTATGCCATTGCCTCTGGTGGTCTGTTCTGCCAGTGGGACAGGACATATACAGGGAAGGTGATGGGTGTTTTTTGGGACAATGTAAGGTATGAATCCATGACAAAGGCTACACTAGGCTGTGGCAGAGTTCTCCCAGTTTTGCCACAAGCTTCCAGATGCAATGTAAGAGAACCTTGCAGAAGCAAAAGAGCTGCATTTATCATTGCTGCCAGTGCACAGGGTGTTGCTGGGAATTTCATTACTTTCTTCAGGCTTTGATATAAATGAATGGGTCAATAGGCTTGCAGCTAAGAGTCAACCATATTGCTATGGGTCTGTAGGCACATGCAGACCAGACCAGGATGACAGATTTACTTCCCTCAAAAGGACATTAGTGAAGTATATTTTGCATTTAAAACAACAACCAACAGTGGTTACACGGTCACATTAGACTAGCTTTTAATTTCAGATTTTACTGAATTCAAATTTCACCATCTGCTATTGTGGCATTACTAAATACCACTCACTACTGTCTCTCCTGTAAAAGGTGCCTGTAAGGGGATTAAACCCATAATCTTCTTTAGGACTTTTTGAAATCAATGCAAATTTTCTATTCCTGCAAAGAACTTCAACTTAGGAAAGTAAAGAATTGAATAGAATGTTATCATTTGTATGCATGAACTTACTCAGGCCAAATTAAGTTTATCCATTATGCCTGTACTCAATTACCTTCTGGTGAAATGCGTGAATTATAAAACTCTTATCCTTGCTTTCAAGTTCGTCTACTGCCTCATCCCTCCTCCCTCTCATCTTCTCCAGCCCTAGAGTCTCCATGTTCCCCCAAGTCAGGAATCTTGAGGATCCCTGATTTTAGTGTTCCACAATAACTGGCCACATTTTCAGATTCATATGTACAAGTTCTGGAATTCCCTCCTAAACTTCCCTGGCTTCTAGTTCTCTTTAATTCTTTTAGACACTCCAAACAACCTATGTCCTTGATTATGACTTATGGCCATTTGCTCCAAAAATGTTTTTTCAGATAATGGTGTCAAATCCTGTTTAATAATGCACCTGTGAAGCATCCAGGAATGTGTTATTATTTTGCTGTTGCTGTACACTGGACAAATTTTTACTTGATTTCCTTGTGAGTATTTGAATCATCCATTACTATCTTACCTTCTTTCTCTCCCAGTTTCCAGCTCTCATGGAAGCAACTCCCTGTGGAATTTGCCTGCAATAATAAACTAAATGGTAATTCATTTCATCACAGCTGAAAATAGAACACAGCACTGTTAACTTTCACTGAAATCAAACTCTGGTCAGCAGTAAACCAAGATATAACAAGATAATTAGATCAGGATACATGAGGTTAATATCTACTGCTGAAAACAGGTTTAGAAACAAGACAAACATACAAAAGTGACAGACAAGATCAACTCATCTATCAAATCTGTACCACTTTGCACGCATGTTGCTGTGGATTCTCCTGAGAAAGTCAAAGGACGGAAAATCCTCATGGAAAAATTCTAGGTAATTTCTCTCTCAGCACCCCAGGCAACCAAACAAGCCCCAAGTGATCATGGTAACAGTACCAGTACCACTATCACTGTCAACAAGCCCAATTGCTATAATTCGTGATGATACCTCCCACTCAAAAAGTGGAGTGCTCTCCACTCCAGTTACTTAGTGTCATAGAGTCATACAGCATGGAAACAGACCCTTCAATCAAACCAGTTCATGTTGGGACGTTAGTTGAGGTTCTACAGGATTTCGGTGAGGCTATTCTGGCATACTGTGTCCAGTTCTGGTCACCTTGTTATAGGAATGATATTATTAAGCTGGAGTGGTTCAGAAAAGATTTATCAGGATGTTGCCAGAAATGGAGGGTTTGAGATAAAGGAGAGGCTGGATAGGTTGGGGCATTTCTCCATTGCAGCGGAGGAGGTTAGAGGTTTCTAAAATAATGAGGGGTATAAAGTGAATGACAAGTGTATTTTCCCTAGGGTGGGAGATTTCAAAACTGGGGGTTGTATACTTAAGCTGAGAGGAGAAAAAGTTTGAGGGGTTCTAAAAAAAAGAAGCGTGGTTCGTATGTGGGACGAACATCCAAAGGAAGTGATGGATGCAGGTACAGTTACAGCATTTAAAAGACATTTAGATAAGCACATGAATGAGAATTGTTTGGAGGGATATGGCCCAAGCACAGGCAGGTGGGACTGCTTTAGTTTGGGATTATAATCGATACGGACCAGCTGGACCAAAAGGTCTATTTCCACGCTGTTGTCTTTAAAACGTTGCGGTATATCCACACTCAGCTCACATACTGGCAACTTATTCTAGAGTTTGAGAGCTCAAGATAATTACTTTTTCCCATCTAATCCAACTCTTTTCAAAACTTGTATGATGTCCTACTTCCCCATAATCTACAGACAAAGCAGTATCCACATGGATGGAATCAAGTATAACTGAAGTTTTTGTTCCTCAGGGCTGAAAGTTCCCAACTCTCTGAACCTGTACTGATTTTAAGGGCCTTTCTATACATTTCTTCCAGGGCCTTTTTCTTGTCCACAAAATGTAAGGGGAACAAAACTAGATAGTTATCCAACAAGAAACACAAAATCTAATAGGCATTCGAGGCCAAGACAGAACTGAAGCGAAATTTGGAAGGTGCCTTCTCATTCAGTCGGCGTTACAAGTTTTTTTTCCAAAGTCATACAGCAAAAGACACAGGCAAGCATACTCTATTTTCTTTGACTAAATATGATAGAACTTTACACCTAGAAGGGCAGATACTTCCACAAAAATGAATTTGTTGGGAGGCCTTAATATTTTGTATAGATTGGAAATAGTAGGGTAGCTCACCAGTAATTCGGAAGTTTTCTAAACCACTGTGTTCAAGAACCAAGTAGTGGGCAAGTCATGTTGATTTAATAATAATTATTAATAAGCCAAATTTAGTTAATAATCTAACAATGAGGGGAAAAATGTATGATAACAAATTCAGATTTATTGTTGGGTATGAAAAAGAGAAATATGGTGTGACTCCCAGGTTTCCAGAATTTGGCAAGATTTGAATAGGACAAGACACCGACAATTACAGCAGAACAATGGAAAGTGTTCAAAGAATTTAGCTAATATGGGTCCAGAAAACATCCGTTCAGGGGCAGGACATTCACTTACCGAAATAATCATGCTTGACACAACTAGTGAGACATAAAACTAAATGGCAAACAAGTATGAAAAGTGGTACAGACACTGGGAATTGGAAGAAATATAAAGAATTAAGGAAGGCAACAAGTGCACAAATTCAGTGGAACTTTGTGAGGGATATCAAGGTTAACACAGAAGGTTCATCTAATTATATTCGAAGGAAAAGGGCAAGTATGGATTTCTTTAAAAAAAAACCAATAAAAGCAATATTGCAAATAAAAATGAAGAAATGCCAAACTTGAAATAAGTACAAGCATCTCAGTCTTCACAAGAGGAAGAGAATATAACTGACATTCCAGGGAAACTAATTTGCCAAGGACATTGAAGAGTAAAGTCAGGATGGCAAAACTGAGCTAAAATAAAGATCAGCCATAATCTCACTGAGTCACAAAACAGGCTTGAGGCCCAATAAATTCTTTGTTAGCCTGTTGAAAACTGGTGCTAAGAACACAAAATACAAGTTAATTAACTTGTATTAGCTTGTCTTTGAATATGTGTGGATGACCACCAATTCATATAGGAACTGCTAGAACGTGATACATGTCAGAACAATTCTCATTACCAAAGAGAAGAATATCTTTTACTGCAGATATCAGTCATTGCACCCAATGAACATGGATAACACTTTTTGGAAAAATTCATTCATTTTGTGCGATGTGGACGTCACTGGCTGACTAGAGTTTATTGCCCGTCCCTAGTTGCCCTTGAGAAGGTGATGGTGAGCTGGTTTCTTGAAGTGCAGCAGTTAACGTGCTATGGGTTGACCCACAATGCCATTAGGGAGGAAATTCCAGGATTTTGACCCGGCAACAGTGCGGGAACGCTGATATGTTTCCAAGTCAGGGTGGCACGTGGTTTGGAGGGGAATTTGAAGGTGGTAGTGTTCCCATATATCTGCTGCTGTTGTCCTTCTAAATGGAAGCGATTGTGGGTTTAGAAAGTGCCATCTGCGGAATAATACTAGAGAAACTGTGAACTCAATTATTACTGTGGAAGAATTGGGCCTTATTGTCAACCATTCATCTCCACAATTACATGAGAGAAGTTGGGCTATTCAGAGGATAGGGCAGAAAATAACAATGACCTTATCACACCCTATTCCTAATGTTACCAATAAAAACCACACAATCTGTATAAACATTGTCCAACCCTAAATATTAATCATCTATCAAGTACACGGAACTCCAAAATCAATCATCTGAACTAAATCTAGACAAATATGATTGCAGTTCAATTCGACATGAATTTTAAGTCTTTGTGAAATTAGCACTTGGGTGAGTTTGGGGCTGACAGTTATCTGGATAGCATCCCGCAAAAGACAAAACCTAACAGGCATAAGAGATGAAGACAGAAGTGAGATTTGTAAACTCTAGTAAATGCACTCATTGAGTTCCTGATATAAAATTTGAGTACTAAGTTCTTAATTTCAATACATTATTGCATAAGATATTGACCTCAGAAAACCCAGCGATAGGTCATTCAAAACATGATAGAACTTGAAGTTTCACATCTTGCATTCATCAGGATGGATCCAAAAATTTCAAATCATTACAACAACTTATACCACAGGAAAAAGGAGGCAGTGACTGGTTGGGAAATTAATTCCAATTGTTGCTCCCTCCATGACAATGCCTCAGTCAAAGAGCTACAGGTTCCTAAGCTTCAGAGTAGTTCACTGATATGGGCAGCACGGTCGCTCAGTGGTTAGCACTGCAGCCTCACAGCACCATGGACCCGGGTTCAATTCCAGCATCAGGCAACTGTCTGTGTGAAGTTTGCACATTCTCCCAGTGTCTGCATGTGTTTCCTCTGGGTGCTCTGGTTTCCTCCCACAGTCCAAAGATCTGCAGGCTAGGTGGATTGGCCATGCTAAATTGCCTATAGTGATCAGGGGTATGTGGGTTATAGGGGGATGGTGTGGGTGGGATGCATCAAAGGGCGGTGTGGACTTGTTGGGCTGAAAGGCCTGTTTCCACACTATAGGGAATCTAATCTAATCAAGTACAGAGGCTATATGTCCGAATGACTGGCTGATAGTGACACATGGTGTTTGATTCAATGACCAGGCAGAAAAACAGTACAGGCCATATTCAACCAGCCCCATATTTCCAAAACTTAGAACAAAATGATCACTTGATTTTGAGATTGGGCAACACTTGCTGAACAATTCTGGGTGTGCTTACAGCTATACTAAACCAACTTCAAGTAATTACTCAAACAGGTAATTGGATCATTTATATTTACTAGAAATGCAGCAAAGATTCATACACAGGGAATTATGCTCGGCAAACAAAAATAAACTCAAACCTTCTGCTTTTATGGATTACTAAAAATGCGCGCAGCCTATTATAGTTCTTCCCGTTGTTTTCTCCATTACAACTCCTCAGCCAGAATCAACTTGCCAACCAACTGCACACACCTTTGTTCCTATGGTATAAATTGCCATCCTTTGATTTAATCACTAATAACTTTGCTACACAGTTACTATTCAATATATCAAAACTCAGGTGATTATCAATGATACTGACATCAAGCCATACACATCATGAACTGATTTGTAATCTGCGGTTTTAGATGTGCCTGAAAACAAGGATTATTTTTGTAACTTAATGATGCCTAGGATCAATAATTTAGTCAGAATATACAACTGTCTGCAAACCTTACCTGGCCAGGCACATGATCATTGCACAAGTCATTTCTGCAGCACTAATTGTGTTTCCATTCGGTGTGCTTTGAAGAAAAATAAATTAATTAAGTTGCTAATCTTTTGAGGGTTGCAGAAGTAGACTTCCATCTAAGAACAGCATGGGTTAACTTGTTCAGAGAATATAAATTAGAAATGCATTTATCTATTTCTACTTCATTTACTTTAATACTTTAGAATTGAGAAGTATTGCTCCACATGGTGATTTTAATCCAAATAATCAACAACTTTGCATTTATTTCATGTGCAAATACTACAAAAATCAAAATCTACGATGCAAAAGTATTCCTTAAATCTGTGAAAATATTAAATGCATTCTCGGACACCTGATCCAGAATTGACAGCCAAGAGGAAAAACTTTCTACAAATGTAGAAATAGATCGGCATGTGAAGACTAACATACATTTAGTAAATTGCCATGATTTACATTCACAGGCTTTACACATGGAGCTCCAAAACTCTGCTCCCCATTCCAAAATAAAAAAATCCCTCAACATATTCTCCTTCTAATGAAGTTTTGGGTAAAAAAAAATCAGATTGTGATACAAAATAAAACTGACGTGTGTATTATGCTTGCATAAGTTCTTGAGTGTGAAAATGCCTTTTTGTACAATTGTAATAAAACATTTCCAATTATGACATGGAAAGAAGTAAAATAAATATACAAGTGATTCTTAATACTCTTTCTAGTTTAAATAATAAAGGATATCAGGAATAGATGCTATAAACAAAATGAATTTTTGCATACTATATCAAAGCTTTTAGAGCAATGTTATGCAAATCTCTTGCTCAGTACATTTTAAAATTTTAGACTTGCTGTAATCATTCCTACTTCATGACAATGATTCCATTTCTTGTTGATGTTTCCACATCCACATTATCTACTCCAGTACCAGCTCTGCCAATTATCTTCAGATTCTTTGCAGCATTTATGACATCAGCAGTAACCTTTGTTCCAGAACGGATAATAAGTCCATCATAGTCCTAATGACAATAGAAATTCATTAGAACTCTTATCTGAATCTGCCTTTTTCCTGCAAGTTGACAAAATAAAAAAAATTGTACATCATAATTATCACATATTTCTATAATAATTTAAGATATATACTTAGAATCAGAATCCCTACAATGGGGGGTGGAGCAGGCCATTCGGCCCATCGAGTTCACACTATCCCTCCAAACAGCATCCCATCCGATCCACCCCCTAGCCTATAAACCTACATTTTGCACAGCTAGTCTACCTAACCCGCACATAGCTGGACTCTATGGGCAATTTAGCACGGTTAATCCACCTAGCCCACTCACCTTTAGATTGTGGGAGGAGCCTGGAGCTCCCAGTGGAAACCTACACAGACACTTTCAAGCCCTAACCACTCCAGACAAAGAATCATGGAATCCCTACAGTGCAGCCCACTAAGTCAGCACCAAGCATCAGAACAGCATCCCACCCAGACTCTCATTTTCCCTGTAACCCCACATTTAGTCAGGCTAATCCATTTAACCTGCACATCTTTGGACTGTGGGAGGATACCAGAGTGCAGACCCAGGAAAAACGTGCAAACTCCGCAGCAAATGCGACGCCACTGTTTAGAAAAGCAGGTAGACAAAAGATTATAGAGCAAATAATAGGCCGGTTAACGTAACTCCTATAGTGGGGAAAATGCTTGAATCTATTTAGGAAGAAATAGCAAGACATCTATACATTGTCCCATTGGGCAGACGTTGCATGCGTTCATGAAGGGCAGGTCATGTTTAACTAATTTACTGGAATTCTGAAGACATTAGCAAGTGCAGTGGGCAAAGGGGGCACAGTGGAAGGGGTCTATCTAGATTTCCAAATGGCATTCGACAAAGTGTCGAACAAAAGGCTACTGCAGAAGATAAAGGAGCAAGGCATTACAGGTAATATATTAGCATGGATAGGATTGGTTAACTAACAAGAAGCAAAGAAGAGGGATAAATGAGTGCTTTTCTGGTTGGTGATCAGTGACTAGTGGTGTGCCTCAGGGATCAGTGTTGGGGCCACAATTGTTTACAATTTACATTGATGATTTGGAGTTGGTGACCACCTGTACAAAGAACTTAGAATGGTATAGTACATTACAGGCCCTTCGGCCCACAATGTTGTGCCAACCTATTATCCTACTCTAAGATCAAACTACCCTGTATATCCTACATCTTACTATCATCCACGTGCCTATCAAAGGGTCGCTTAAATGCACCGATGCAGCTGACTCCACTACCACTGCTGGCAGCGCATTCCACGCACTCACCACTCTGCAAAGAACCTACCTCTGCCATCTCGCCTATACTTTCCTGCAATCACCTTAAAATTAAGCCCCCCTGTTGTAGTCATTTCCACCCTGGGGAAAAAGACTCTGGCTATCCACTGTATCCATGCCTCTCATCATCTTGTACACCTCTATCAAATCACCTCTCATCATTCTTTGCTCCAACGAAAACAGCCTTAGCTCCCTCAACCTTTACTCATAAGACCTGTCTTCCAGTCCAGGCAGCATCCTGGTAAATCTCCTCTGCACCGTCTCTGAAGCTTCCACATCTTTCCTATAATGAGGTGACAAGAAGTGAACACAATATTCCAAGTGTGGTCTAACCGGGGTTTTATAGAGCTGCAGCATAACCTCGCGGCTCTTAAAACTCAATTCCCCTGCCATCGAAAGCCAACACACCATATGCCTTCTCATCAACCCTATCAACTCGGGTAGCAACTTTGAGGGATATTTGGGCATGGGCACCAAGATCCCTCCATTTCTCCACACTGCCAAGAATCCTGCCATTAACCCTGTATTCTGCATACAAATTCGACCTTCCAAAATGAATCACTTCACACTTTTCCAGGTTGAATTCCATCTGCAACTGCTTTGCCCAGCTCTGCTTCCGGTAGTTATCAAAGTTTGTGGCTGGCACTAATTTGAGTGGTAGGGCAAAGCGTGCACAGGACTCAAAGCTTGCAGGAGGATATTACATAGTTTGAGCGGCAAAGGTCTGGCCGATGGAGTACAATGTTGTGAAGTCATCCATTTCGGTCGGAATAATAGTAAAAAAGGATTATTTGAACAGTAAAAAATTGCAGCATGATGCCGTACAGAGGGACCTGGGTGTCCAAGTGCATGAACTGCAAAAGGTTGGTTTGCAGGGGCAACAGGTGATTAAGGCAGCAAATGGAATTTTGTTATTGCTTCATTGCTAGAGGGATCGAGTTTAAAAGCAGGGAGGTTATATAACAGCTGCATAAAGTGCTGGTGAGGCCACACCTGGAGTACTACATGCAGTCTTGGTCTCCTTACTTTAGAAAGGATGTACTGGCACTGGAGGGGTTGCACAGATTCACGAGGTTGATCGCGGACTTGAGTAGGTTGGCTTATAAAGGACAGACCAAGTAAACTGGGATTATACACATTGGAATTTAGAAGAATGAGGGGGAACTCTTACAGAAACATACAATTATGAGGGGAATAGAAATGACAGAAGCAAGGAAGATGTTTCCACTGGGGAGTGAAACTAGTACAAGACGGCATAGCCTCAAAAATTAGGGGGTGCAGATTTCCGACTGAAATCGAGGGGAACTTCAGCTAAACGGATGTGATTCTGTGGAATTCACTGCTTATTGAAGTAGTTGAGGCTTCCTCATCGAATGTTTTTATAGTTAAGGCAGATAATTTTTTAAAAGCAAAGGAATTAAGGGTTATGGTGAGAGTGCATGTAAGTGGACCTGAGGCCACAAAATGATCAACCATGATTTTACTGAATGGCAGAGCAGGCTTGTAGGGCCAGATGGCCAACGCCTGCTCCCAGTTCTTAGGTTCCACACAAGCAATCATTCAAGGCTGGAATCAAGCCCAGGTCCCTGGTGCTGTGAGGTAGTAGTACTAACCATTACTAGCCAAAATACTGCTAGCCATCGGGCCACCCAGTATGTATTATACCCATTTGAACAGAGAACATTACAACGTATCTATTCATTGCTCAGTTAGCCAGAAGTTAAATGAGTTTAAAAATAGAAATGGAAAGAAAATGGAAAAAAGCTAACAAGGAAGAAAGTGAGAAACAGTAGGGTGACCCTTCAATAACTTCTGGCAAGGAGGTGGAGAACTTGTTTTCTTTTTGTAAGAGGGTAAAAAATAATTTAACCCTCGTAAACATGAGCAATTTTTTTCAGTATAAATTCACCGGCTCACTTTATCAAGCCATATAGTGCAAACAAAGGTAAAACAGCATTTTAAAGAAAGAGAATAAAGTTTATAGTCTGAAACATGAAAGGAAAGCAGGCATTGTTCCTTGTGGCGTGAGTGATAATGGGAACTGCAGATGCTGGAGAATCCAAGATAATAAAATGTGAGGCTGGATGAACAGAGCACGTCCAGCAGCATCTCAGGAGCACAAAAGCTGACGTTTCGGGCCTGGACCCTTCATCAGAGAGGGGATGGGGTGAGGGTTCTGGAATAAATAGGGAGAGAGAGGGAGGCGGACCGAAGATGGAGAGAAGAGAAGATAGGTGGAGAGGAGAGTATAGGTGGGGAGGTAGGGAGGGGATAGGTCAGTCCAGGGAAGACGGACAGGTCAAGGTGGTGGGATGAGGTTAGTAGGTAAGAGATGGAGGTGCGGCTTGGAGTGGGAGGAAGGGATGGGTGAGAGGAAGAACAGGTTAGGGAGGCAGAGACAGGTTGGACTGGTTTTGGGATGCAGTGGGTGGAGGGGAAGAGCTGGGCTGATTGTGTGGTGCAGTGGGGGGAGGGGACGAACTGGGCTGGTTTTGGGATGCGGTGGGGGAAGGGGAGATTTTGAAGCTGGTGAAGTCCACATTGATACCATTGGGCTGCAGGGTTCCCAAGCGGAATATGAGTTGCTGTCCCTGCAACCTTCGGGTGGCATCATTGTGGCACTGCAGGAGGCCCATGATGGACATGTCATCTAAAGAATGGGAGGGGGAGTGGAAATGGCTTGCGACTGGGAGGTGTAGTTGTTTATTGTGAACCGAGTGGAGGTGTTCTACAAAGCAGTCCCCAAGCTTGTAACTGATGTCCATTTCAAGCCCACCGACTGATCTCCAGCACATCCCTCACCTTCCTGGACTCCTCAGTCTCCATTTCAGGCAACCAGCTTGTAACTGATGTCCATTTCAAGCCCACCGACTCCCACAGCTACCTAGAATACACCTCCTCCCACCCACCCTCCTGCAAAAATTCCATCCCCTCTTCCCAATTCCTCCGCCTCCGCCGCATCTGCTCCCACGATGAGGCATTCCACTCCCACACATCCCAGTTGTCCAAATTTTTCAAGGACCGCAACTTCCCCCCCCCGCCACAGTGGTCGAGAAAGCCCTTGACCGCGTCTCCCGCATTTCCCGCAACACATCCCTCACACCCCGCCCCCGCCACAACCGCCCAAAGAGGATCCCCCTCGTTCTCACACACCACCCCACCAACCTCCGGATACAACGCATCATCCTCCGACACTTCCGCCATCTACAATCTGACCCCGCCACCCAAGACATTTTTCCATCCCCACCCGTCTGCTTTCCGGAGAGACCACTCTCTCTGTGACTCCCTTGTTCGCTCCACACTGCCCTCCAACCCCACCACACCCTGCACCTTCCCCTGCAACTGCAGGAAATGCAACACTTGCCGCCACACCTCCTCCCTCACCCCTATCCCAGGCCCCAAGATCACTTTCCACATTAAGCAGAGGTTCACCTGCACATCTGCCAATGTGGTATACTGCATCCACTGTACCCAGTGTGGCTTCCTCTACATTGGGGAAACCAAGCGGACGCTTGGGGACCGCTTTGCAGAACACCTCCGCTCAGTTCGCAATAAATAACTGCACCTCCCAGTTGCAAACTATTTCCACTCCCCCTCCCATTCTTTAGATGACATGTCCATCATGGGCCTCCTGCAGTGCCACAATGATGCCACCCGAAGGTTGCAGGAACAGCAACTCATATTCCGCTTGGGAACCCTGCAGCCCAATGGTATCAATGTGGACTTCACCAGCTTCAAAATCTCCCCTTCCTCCACCGCATCCCAAAACCTGCCCAGTTTGCCCCCTCCCCCCACTGCACCACACAACCAGCCCAGCTCTTCCCCTCCACCCACTCCATCCCAAAACCAGTCCAACCTGTCTCTGCCTCCCTAACCAGTTCTTCCTCTCACCCATCCCTTCCTCCCACTCCAAGCCACACCTCCATCTCCTACCTGCTAACCCCATCCCACCTCCTTGACCTGTCCGTCTTCCCTGGACTGACCTATCCCCTCCCTACCTCCCCACCTATACTCTCCTCTCCACCTATCTTCTTTTCTCTCCATCTTTGGTCCGCCTCCCCCTCACTCCCTATTTATTCCAGAACGCTCACCCATCCCCTCTCTGATGGAGGGTCCAGGCTCGAGACGCTGCTGGACCTGTTCACCCAGCCTCACATTTTACTACCATTGTTCCTTGTGGGATCGACAGTAAGTTATGCAACATGTGTAAGTTATATTAGTACTCCATTTTTCGAAAATGGAATGAGAAATGCACACAGTCTTCAATGTGATAACTTTTGTAACTGTGGACTGTATTTTTGCGAGAAAAATCTATCAACTTGAAGTTTCAAACATGGGGGTCAAGGTTTTGCTTTGATTTGGATTCAAATGATGAACAATAATCAAATTAAGATCGAGGGAATAAACTAAAAATTTCCCCCGTTCATAGTAAAACCTCGCTGAAGCCATTTCAAAATTCGAGGCATTCGAGGGCAGGGGATTCTTAAATTACTTTTGGAAAAATCTTGGCGAACTGTGGCTAACGCACATCGTATCTTTACGGTTCGACGCCAGCCCGAGTGATCTCTGTTGGTTTGGGCTCGGAAACCTTTCGGCAATGTTGCATCAGAAAAAGAGGAGGGTGATGGTGGGTTGGTGATCCAGGAGACGGCGCCGCGATATCAGGTATAATACAACTGCAGTTCACACATAATGACAAAATATAGAAAAAAAATCAACAAACAATGTTTAGGAGCAACTGTTCCGAAGATTCAACGTTGCTGGCTACTCCCACAACCCAGCTCAAGCTGACTTTATTTATTATTGTCATAACTGAGGATGAAAGAGATGGTATTCTCCTGTACTATTAACTTTCAATCAATTGAGCCGTATCAAGAGCCAAATCTATCGTAATATCCCGCCCCTCAATTGAAATCACGCTGTTTACACACATCATCCTGACTGCAAATACCTGACAGACTTCACCATAAAGACTCTAACAATTTTTTTAGAACTTTGAATCCTACCTTAATTTCAGCCAGGAGCTCATTCTTGGTCATTGTTTCCCTCTGGACCACTTTGATGCCATTTTCTTCTAGAATCTTCTTGCAGCTGGCATCTACGCGTTCACTGATGAGGAAATTACAGACGGATAAAGCCATCTTTCTTCCCGACTAGTTCCTTTCAAACTTCGAGTTCGCCGAAGCTGAACTGAGCACGTGCCTACCCTTCTGATTTTTAATACGCTGCCTAACCCCACCCTCTGGCAATTGTATCAAATCTTCCTCCCCTTAAATAAAAAGCTCGTACACGTAAATCAGCAAATCGGACTGAATATGTTAATACCTCGAAAGTTGTTTGTAAAACGAGTGGGCAATATTTCGGAATGATTAGGGATAGTGAAAATGAAATATTTCCTCGGTTAACGCATTTTCATCCATCAACGTTTTGTGAAAGTGATGTAAGAATAACGAGTTTTTTTATTCTTAATTATTCGAGAAGAACTTGATACTGCAAGTTCAATAAAGCAGATTCTCTACGCAGTAATACCAAACGTGTAAAATACTGAAGCGATTAACCTCATACGGAATCTCGTTCTACTTTATTTGAATGTTTGTGCAAGGACAGGCCATACTTAACAATGCAACGTTACGACGCAGTTCTGCATTTAAAAAAATTGTAGCCGCGAATTTTTGCAGACGTTCTGGTTAAGCCATTTGCAGAAATTTTAGTAACATAAACGTACCCTTATGGAGTAGAGTGGAATATCAAGCGTATCATCTACAATGAATACTTTTAAGTATTAAAAAAAAAACAAAAGAAACTAAAGTAGTAAGGGATTGTCCCTCCCAATGCAAGAATAGTGCATAATTTACGTATTCAAGGCTTTTCAGACAAAGTACAGGCATACGCTTCAACCGCATTAACCAGCAGCATTCGCTGTGTCGACTGGAACTGAAGTTCTGTGCAACTACTTGTCTGCAAGTTGAATATTTAGTGGTAGAAAACAGACAACAAAAGATCTGTGTGTATAATCCCCTACGTAATAACATTAGTCCTAAACTGTGGCCAGTTTTCCAAATTCCTTCCTGATTTATTTAATGATTTGCGTAACAAAAAGCATATGTTGCACCGTGGATGTAATAAATAATCTCCAATGTACAGCATGCTTTAAAACCAGTTCATAAAGTGAACTGCATCATGGCGATAATCTTGCATAAATTAAAACTATTCGAATTTGCTCAGCTTGCATTTGCGCTGATGGAAAACTTGTAATAGGTTTCTGAAGACAGGCCACTTCCCATTCTATTGATCGTTAACTTGATGGACAATTTTTGGCTGGGTGCCTTCAATTCTGAAGAAAAATTACCACTTCAAGTTCTTTGCTGTCCATCAGGATAAAAGTTGAAAATTTCGTCATGATTAAAATAAATCTTATGTCTAAAATTTCTGTTATGGATGCTGATTCAGATTTATTATTACTAAGAGTTCAGCATAAAGTCATATCTGGTACTGAAGGAGGTCATTCAATCTTTCGAAGAATACTATCAGACCATAAAACAAAGAGGCAGAAGTAGGCATTCAGCGCCTCTGCCATTTCATGAAGTCATGATTGATCCATCATCTGTTATGACAATCCTGAACTCCACTTTCCTGCTTTATCCACACAACATTTGATTCCTTCAAGATTAAAAATGTCTGTCCCAGCCTTGATTGTACTTAATAACCCACCCAGGACAGCACTCTGTGGCACAAAATTCCAAAGATTTATCATCCTCCCACAAAGCAAAAATCCTCATCTCTGTTTTAAATGGCCAACTCCTTATTCTGAGATTATGCCCTCTAGTCCAGACTTTCCCAAGAGAGGGAAACAACCTTCCCACATTTACTCTGTCAAAACCCCAAAAAATTTTCTAGGTTTCAATAAAGTCTCATCTCATTCTCCTAAACTCTGATGAGAACAAACCACACTACTGAACCTCTTCTAAGAAAATCCCTCTATACCAAGATCACAGAAGTACAAAACATTAGCAAACAAGTGCAAGAGATAATTAGCAAGATTAGTAGAATGTCGGCACCTACTTTGAAGGAGTTGGAGTATAAGAGTAGGGAAGTCTTACTGTAACTTTACAAAGTGCAGATGAGACCACATGCGGGGTACAATGTTTCCATTCCCTAAACAAAAGAAAGACATGATTTCATTGGAGGCAGCTCAAAGAAGGTGCACTAGGATGATCCTGGTACGGAGGGATTGTCTAATGGGAAAAGGCTAAACAGGTTGGAACTCATTGGAGTTTAGAGGAATGAGAGGTGAGTTCATTGAAACATATAGGATTTTCAAGGGGGTTGACAGGGTAAATGCTGAGAGGATGTTTCCCCCCATGGGACCATCTAGGGCCAGAGTGCAAAATCTCAAATAAAGAAATGCCAATTTAGTACTGAGATGAGATTTCTATCAGAAGGTAGTGAATTTTTGGAACACAGAAAGTTGTGGGAACAGAGTCCTTGTGTGTATTTAATTTTGAGATAGATAGATTCTTAATAAAAATGGAAAGAAATGTGGATGTTGTGAGTCAGGAACAAAAATAGAAGTTGATGGAAAAGCTCAGCAAGTCTGGCAGCATCTCGGAAGAAAAACAAAGTTAACGTCCAGGATCCAGTGACCCGCCCTCACAACTGGACCCGAAACATTAACTCTGATTTTACTTCACAGATGCTGCCAGACCATAGATAGATTCCTGTTCAGTAGGTCAAAAATCACACAGCACCAGGTTATAGTCCAAGATAACAAAGTGTGGAGCTGGATGAACACAGGAGGCCAAGCAGCATCTGAAGAGCACAAAAGCTGACATTTCGGGCTGAGACCCTTCATGAGAAAAGGGGGATGGGGAGAGGGTTCTGAAATAAATAGGGAGAGAGGGGGAGGCGAATCAAAGATGGTTAGCCACACCGGGTACAATGGATACAGTATACCACATTGGCATTTGTGCAGGTGAACCTCTGCTTAATATGGAAAGTCATCTTGGGGCCTGGGATAGGGGTGAGGGAGGAGGTGTGGGGGCAAGTGTAGCATTTCATGCAGTTGCAGGGGAAAGTGCCGGGTGTGGTGGGGTTGGAGGGGAGTGTGGAGCGGACAAGGGAGTCTCGGAGAGAGAGGTCTCACCGGAAGGCAGACAAGGGTGGGGATGGAAAAATGTCTTTGATGTTGGGGTCAGATTGTAGATGGCGGAAGTGTCGGAGGATGATGCGTTGTATCCAGAGGTTGGTGGGGTGGTATGTGAGGATGAGGGGGATTCTCTTTTGGCGGTTATTGCGGGGACAGGGTGTGAGGGATGAGTTGCGTCAAATGCGGGAGACGCGGTCAAGGGTGTTCTCGACCACTGCCGGGGGGATGTTGTGGTCCTTGAAGAATGAGGACATTTGGGATATATGGGAATGGAATGCCTCATCCTGGGAGCACATGCAGCGGAGGCGAAGGAATTGGGAATGGGGATGGAATTTTTGAAGGAAGGTGGGCGGGAGGAGGTGTATTCTAGGTGGCTATGGGAGTCAGTAGGCTTGAAATGGACATCAGTTTCTAGGTGGTTGCCTGAGATGGAGACAGAGAGGTCCAGGAAGGTAAGGGATGTGTTGGAGATAGTCCAGGTGAACTTGAGGTTGGGGTGGAAGGTGTTGGTGAAGTGGATGAACTGTTTAAACTCCTTTTGGAAGCATGAGGCGGCGCCAATTCAGTCATCAATGTAACGGAGGAAGAGGTGGGGTTTAGGGCCAGTGTAGGTACAGAAGAGGGATTGTTCTATGTAACCTACAAAGAGGCAGGCATAGCTTGGGCCCATGCGGGTACCCATGGCCACCCCCTTTGTCTTTAGGAAGTGGGAGGAATCAAAAGAGAAGTTGTTGAAGGTGAGGACGAGTTCAGCTAGGCGGATGAGGGTGTTGGTGGAGGGGGACTGGTTGGGTCTGCAGGACAGGAAGAAGTGGAGGGCCTTTAGGCCATCTGCATGGGGAATGCAGGTGTATAGGGACTGGACATCCATGGTGAAAATGAGGTGTTGGGGACCAGGGAATTGGAAGTTCTGGAGGAGGTGGAGGGTGTGGATGGAGTCATGGACGTAGATAGGGAGTTCCTGGACCAAGGAGGAGAAAACGGAATCCAGATAGGTGGAGATGTGTTTGGTGGAGCAGGAGCAGGCAGAGACAATAGGTCGACCAGGGCAGGTGAGTTTGTGAATTTTGGGAAGGAGATAGAAGTGGATGGTGTGGGATTGGGGAAATTGTTGGAGGCTGTGGATGGGAGGTCACCTGAGGTGATGAGGTTGTGGATGGTTTGGTGCTCAGGGGTGGGGTCATGATCCAGGGGGCGGTAGGAGGAGGTGTCAGAGATTTGGCATCTGGCATCAGCAATGTAATAGTCAGTGCACCATACTACAACTGCGCCTCCTTGTGCGCAGGTTTGATGGTGAGGTTGGGATTGGAGCGGAGGGCTGCATGTTCTGCAGGGGAGAGGTTGAAGTATAGTCCAATAGGTTTATTTGAAGCCACAAGCTTTTGGAGTCTTGCTCCTTCTTCTGGTGCCAATGAAAGATGTGCCACGCAGTCCACTGAGTTTGCTGCACCATTCAATAAGATCATGGCTGATCTGATCCTCAGCTCCACTTTCCTCCCCTTCTCCTTAATTTCCTTACTGATCCGATATTTACCTCTGCCTTGAATATACTTAATGACCCAGCCTCTAATGGTTTCTGAAATGAGCTTTCCACATCTACCCTGTTCAAGTTCTCTCAGAATCTTGTGTGTTTCAGTAAGGTTACCTCTCATTCTTTTATATTAAAATGAGTAACTACTCAATCTGCTCAACCATTCCTCAGACAACAGTCCCTCCTTCCTTGGTATCAGCCTAATGAACCTTCTCTGGACTGTCTCCAACGCCAGTATATCTTTCCTCGGATAAGGTGCCCAAACCTGTTCACAGTATTCAAGCTGTGGTCTGAATAGTGTCTTACATAGTTTTAACAAGACTTCCTGATTTTTAGTTGCATTTCCCTTGAAATGAAGATGAACAATCTATTGCCTTTCTCATTACCTGTGACATGTGATGGTAGTATTTTGTATTTATGCATGAGAACTCCAAAATCCCTCAATGCTATGGCTTTCTGTAGCCTTTTTCCATTTAAATAATATTTAGCTCCTCTGTTACTTTTACCAAATTACATAACCTTACATTTTACTATGTTACATTCGATCTGTCAAGTTTTTCCCACTCTCTTAACCTGCCTATTATCATTCTGCAGGCTGTGTGATCCTCACCACTTAGCTTCCCACCTATTTTTATGTCATTCACAAACCTGGCTATAGGACAATCACTTTCCTTATCCAAATCATTGATGTGTATTGTAAACAAGTATGACCCAGCACTGATCCCTCCAAAAGCTACAGGTTACCATCCCAAAATGCCGCCTCATCCCAACTCTCTCTTTCATTAGTTAGCCAATCCTTTATCCATACTAATATACTGCCTCCAACTTCATGATCTTATTAAGTAACCTAATGTGTGGTACCTTATCAATGCCTTTTGGGCATCCAACTATCTCGATTTCACTGCTTCCTCATTATCTATCCTACCTGTTACCTTGTCAAAGAATTCTAATAAATTTATCATGCATATCTTCCATTTTGTGAAGCTATGCTTGATCATATTATGCATTTGTAAATGCTCTGGTATTACATCATTTATAATAGACTCTGAAAATCTGTTACTGAGAAAATACTAAGCTAACTGTCCAATAGTAAGCTTTTTTGTGTTGTCTTCCAATTTTAAATAAAGATGACTTTTCCAGAATCTAAGGATTATTGGAATATCACAGCCAGTGCTTTTAATATCTCTGTAACTATATTGTTTAATATACTAGGATGTACTGAGTCAGTGCACTGAGTGTAGGAGTTGGGAGGTCATGGTGCAGCTGTACAGGACATTGGTTAGGCCACTTTTGGAATAGAGTCCAACTGTGGTCTCTTTGCTACAGGAAAAATGTTGTGAAACTTGAAAATGTTCAGAAAAGATTTACAAGGATGTTGCTGGGGTTGAAGGGCTTGAGCTTTAGGGAAAGTCTGAATAGGGCTGGGAATTTTTTCCCTGGAGCATCAGAGGCTGAGGTGGGGGGGGAGTTGGTTACAATGGTTTGTAAAATCATGAGGGGCATAGATAGGATGAATATCCAAGGTCTTTTCCACAAGGTAGGGGAGTCCAAAACTACAGGACATAGGTTTAAGGTGCAAGGGGAAAGATTTATAAGTGATCTAAGGGGCAACTTTTTCATGAAGCTGTGGTGCATGTGTGGAATGAGCTGCCAGAGGAAGTGGTGGAGGGTGAGACAATTACAACATGTAAAAGGCATCTGGATGGGTATATGAGTAAGATGGATTTAGAGGGATATGGGCCAAAGGCTGGCAAACAGGACTGGATTAATTTATTAATTCTAGTCAGCATGGACAAGTTGGATTGAAGGGTCTATTTCCACATCTCTATGACTCTGTGGTCATACTGTAGTGTCTTGTATAGCTTTAGTAATACCTCCCTCTTTTTATTGCTTTGTTCCCTTAGAAATAAGGGTCAACATTCCATTTGCCTTGCTATTATCACTAAACATGGATACTAGGTTTTTGTAATTTATGTACTAGGCTCCGCAAATCCCTCTGAATAGTTTTCCACAGTCTTTCCCCATTTAAATAACATTCAGCTTTTTGATTCCTCGCACCAAGGAGCATAACTTCACATTATATTCCATCTGTCAAGTTTTTTGCTGACTCATTTAACATGTCTATTTCCCTCTGTGGACTCTTTGTGCCAGCATCATTTCTTGCCTTCCCACCCTCCTTTCATGTCATCTGCAAACTTGGCGACACTACATTCGCTTCTCTTCCAAATTATCCAACCTGCCTCATTCTTTGATGGCTCCAATTGTTCTGGGAATAAATTAATGCTGTGACTAGTCATTCTTAACTTAAAATTTCATTGTGCAAAATCAACTTCAGAATTTTCACCCATAAAAGCCTTGCTACTACAGAACAGATAACAGCAGTCAACCAAGGAGCTGTGTGAGGTAAAGAGTTGCCAATTTTGGTGCTTTTACAGGTACAGAAACACGCAATCCTAAACTGCATGCAGGACATATGTCTGGCTATGTTTAGGCCAAAGAAAAGCACTGGTGCATACAGCCTCCTTGGCTTGTCTTGATCTCATATTCCCGACTACAAAATGATATGTACACTTAACATGAGAATTCCTGGAAGATTTTTTTAGAGACGGAATTCTAATACAAATCTCTTCTTTGTTATTGTAGGCCTGAAATTACAACTTGGTTAGCAAACTAGATCAAGACAACAGCAGCAACTTGCATTTATATTACATATTTAATTGAGAAAAACTCAAAATGCTTTACAATTAGGTTTATAAAAAGTTGACATCAGGACAGAAAGGGAAAAATTAAGATGTGTGGAAAGCATGATTGAATAAGTGTTTTAAACAAGGTCATTTAAATACCTAAAAGTTACTTGTGTTGGTGTTTACCAAGAATGAGAATGCTGACAAAATATCAGTAGACAAGGAGATGGTAAGAATATAACATGTGGTGAAAACTGATGGGCAGGGTGTATTGGAAAGGCTGGCTTTGCTTAAAATTCAGCTGGTTTGAACAGCTCAGACCCCAGATTGCTAAAATGGGGACAGAAGTAGAGATAGGGATGATCGTAATCTTCTAATCCTCTTTATATTTGGGGAGACGACAGAGAATTGATAAATTGCAATGTAACACCATTGTTTAAGAAACGGGTGAAGAGTTAATCCTACTAATCATAGGCAATCAGTTTAATATCTGTAGTGGGTAGGTTTTAGAAAGAATGATTAAGGACAAAAATCAATAGGTAGGTGGTGAGATTTCAGTGAATTAATGAAGTCTAGCTTGGATTTGTGAAAGGCAGATCATGCTCAACAAATCTATTTGAATGCTTTTGCAGTGCAATGGATATTGTCTATATAGATTTTGAGGAAGTGTTTGACCAAATGTCACAAAAGAAGTTAGTTAACAAAACTAAGAATCATAAATTAGGAAAGTCAGTGACAAAAAAAAATGACTTCAGGACAGAAAGCTGAGAGTCTTGGTAAATGAAGAAGGGTCTCGACCTGAAAAATCCTCTGATGCTGCTTGGCCTGCTGCGTTCATCCACCTCGACACCGTTTTAACTCAGTCTCGGTAAATGGTTACTCTTCAGACTTTAGGATGTCTACATTTGCCATGATGGCTTGGACATTGAAATACATAGTACAATTTTAAAATTTGCATTACTGCAGTGACTACATTTCAAAGTGTTCTTCATTGGCTGTGAAGTGCCTTGGAATGTCCAGAGGCTTTAAAAGGCACCGTATACAGTGTTTTTCTTTCAAAGTACGATAATGCAGTGAAGGATTTTTGTGCAAGGCACCTGCCTTGTGACTTGCAATATTTAAAGGTCTTTCCTTTATCTTCTGAAAAATCTTGGAAATAAGACGGCTGTGTTAGTGGTCTGAAATAAAATTTCATCACATCTATGAAACAATGGTGCATACAATGGATGTAAGTTTAGAGTACTTCTTAAGCAAAGGCTATTTACTTGAATCCTGAATCAAAATTCCTACTCATGAAGTGAAACATCACAGAAAGCTTTGTTCCCTGTACACTTATAACCATTCACCAGAGTTAACAGGTGAAACTCTTACTTGGGCGTATGTGGCCATAAATGCCTCAAAGTGATCTATTTCAGTTAATGGCATTGGGATCAGCAATCCAGCCAGGAGAAGAGTGCTACTGTGCCACTTAAGGTCACCACAATGTCCTTAACTTTTTTGAAGTCAGATCCTTTTCAGCAAAATCAGGTAATCTTTGCAATATTGGCAATTACTTATATCAAGAAGATCACAGATCCTGATCCACAAGAAATGCACAATGGAATCAGACAGGGAAGGAAAGAACTATTCAATATGTGGATGTAGCTACTAGAGAAGAAGGAATACTCAACCTCCTGTTGGGATATGAGGTTATAGCAAGTGACTGAGGTGTCAGTGGTGGAGCACTTTGGTGCTGGTGATCATAATTGTAATAGTTTTAAAATAGTTATGGAAAAGGATAGAACTGATCAAAAAGTCAAAAGTCTGTATTGAAGTAAGGCCAATTTTGATGGCATTAGACAGGAACTTTTAAAAGTTCATTGGGGAGGGTGTTCACAGGTAAAGGGACAGATGGGAAGTGGGAGGTCTGTAAAAATGAAATAATGAGAGTTCAGAGACAGTATGTTGCTGCTAGTGTGAAGGGCAGGGCTGGTAGGTATAGGGAATGCTGGATGACCAGAGAAATTGAGGCTTTGGTCAAGAAAAAGAAGGAGGCATTTATCAGGTATAGACAGCTGGGATTGAATGCATCCCAAAAAGAAGTATACTTAAGAGGGAAATCAGAAGGGCAAAAAGGGGATATCAGATAACTCTGGCAAATAGAGCTAAGGAGAATCCAAAGCGATGCTATAAATACATGAAGGGCAAAAGGGTAACCAAGGAGAAAATAGAGCTCCTTAAAGATCAACGAGGCCATCCACGTGTGGAACCACAGGAGATAGAACATAGAACATTACATACAGCACAGTACAGACCCTTAGGCCCTCGATGTTGTGCCGACCTGTCATACCGATCTGAAGCCCATTTAACCTACACTATTCCATGTACGTCCATATGCTTATCCAATGATGACTGAGATGGGCGAAATGAGTATTTTGTGTCAGTATTTACTGTAGAGAAGGACATGGAAGCTAAAGAACTTGGGGAAATAAATAGTGATGTCTTGAAAAGTGCCCATACCACAGAAGAGGAGGTGCTGGAGGTCTGAAAATGCATAAAGGTAGATTAACCCCAGTGACGTGATCGAATGTTTCCCAGAACATTATGGGAAACTAGGAAGGTTATTGCTGGGCCCCTTGCTGAGATATTTGAGTTATCGATAGCCACAGGTAAGGTGCTGGAAAACTGGAGGTTGACAAATGTGCTTCCATTATTTAAGATGATGGTAAGGAAAAGCCAAGCAACTACAGACTGGGGAGCATTACGTCAGTGGTGGTTAAGTTGTTGGAAGGGATTCTGAGGGGCAGGATTTACGTGCATTTAAATAGTCCAGGACTGATTAGGGACAGTCAGCATGGCTTTGTGCAGGGGAAATCGTGTCTCACTAACGCGATTGAGTTTTTTGAAGAGATGATAAAGATTGATGAAGGCAGAGCAGTAGGCGTTGTCTATGTGGACTTCAGTGAAGCATTTGACAAGGTTCTGCATGGTAGACTCGGTTGGCAAGGTTAGATCACATGGAATTCAGGTGGAGCTGGCCAATTGAATATAAAATTGGCTTGAAGGTAAGTGGAAGAATGTTTTTCGGACTGGAGGGCTATCCCAGTGGTGAGCCACAAGAATCAGTGTTGAGTCCACTGCTTTTCGTCATTTATATAAATGATTTGGATGTGAATATAGGAGGTATAGTTAGTAAGTTTACAGATTAGACCAAAACAGTTGTGTAATGGACAGTATAAAGGATAATCCTGGAGTAGATTGGGACCTTGATCTGGTAGGCCAATGGGCCACGGAGCGGCAGACCGAGTATTAGATAAATGTAAGGTGTTGCATTTTGGTAATGCAAACTCGGGCAGGACATATACAGTAAATGATAGGGCCCTGGGGTGCATCCTGAACAAACAGACCTAGGAGTGCAGGTGCAGAATTCCTTGAAAGTGGCGTCAGAGGTATATGGGGTGGTGAACAAGGCATTTGGCACACTTGCCTTCATTGGTCAGTACATTGAGTACAGGAGTTGGGATGTCATGTTGTGGTTGTACAGGACATTGGTGAGGCCACTTTTAAAATTCGGCATGCAATTCTGATCACCTTTTTAAAGGAAGAATGTTGTTAAACATGAAACAGTGCAGAAAAGATTTACAAGGATTTTGCTGGGACTGGAGGGTTTGAGCTATAAGGAGAGGCTGAATAGGCTGGGACATTTTTCCCTAAAGAATCAGAGAATGAGGGATGACCTTACAGAGGTTTAGAAAATCATGAGGGGAATTGGATAAGTTGAATAGCCAAGGTCTTTTCCCCAGGGTAGGCGAGTCCAAAACTAGAGGGCATAGATTTAAGGTGAGAGGGAAAATATTTAAAAAGGATGAGGTGCAGTTTTTTTCATGCAAAGGGTGGTGCATGTCAGAAATGAGCTGCAAAAGTAAGTGGTGGAGGCAGGTATAATTACAATATTTAAAAGGCACCTGAATTGGAACATGAATAGGAATGCTTTAGAGGAATATGGACCCTGCTGTTGTACTCAGATAACCTTCTTCACAGCCCACTATACCACCAATTTTGGTGCCATCTGCAAATCTGCTTTTACTCTATAGGTACTACCTGACCTGCTGAGTTTTTCATGCAATTTCTGATTTTGTTGCAATTCTGTCCTTGTTTTTAATGTGTATGCAAAGAATCTCTGTACTGTACTACTTTACTCAGTATTTGGCTCTGGAATGAAAAATAATCCTTTCGATTCTCTTGAAGGAAGGTTACTCAGTTCACCTCTAGCCTTTATCAGGACTTGGGTAAAAAAATCTTCAGTTCTAGTGTGTTTCATTCCAAGCTTTTCTGGGCTTGCAATTTCTTGGAAGAAGAAAAACAATAGGGGGTGTGATTGCTGCTGCAGTAGTTTGTTGTATAAGTTGGGAGATGTAACATTTCCTTTTCTCAAGCATTATGGCGTTGGGTTGTAATTATAGCATGATCCAGAATCTTGTTTTCTGGAAGTGGGGGATTCAATCTGAAATATTAAAAGTACAGTGGTTGCTTGTGAGGGCAAGATGGTCGGCAAATGATGTATGGTCAAAGACTATTACGAGAATTTTATGCAGGAATGGCTGAAAATCAGCTAAAGGGTCATAGTCGTAGAGTCATACAGCACAGAAATAGACTTGTCCAGCTTGTTCATGCCAACCAAGTTTCCCAAACTAAACTCATCCTATTTGTCAGAAATGGGGGGAGAGGGAGAGGGTTCTGAAATAAACAGGGAGAGAGGGGGAGGCGGATCGAAGATAGATAGAGGAGAAGATAGGTGGAGACGCGACAGACAAGTTAAACAGGCAGGGATGGAGCCAGTAGAGGTGAGTGTAGGTGGGGAGGTAGGGAGGGGATAGGTCAGTCCAGGGAGGACGGACAGGTCAAGGGGGCAGGATGAGGTTAGTAGGAATGAAATGGGGGTGCGGCTTGAGGTGGGAGGTGGGGATAGGTGAGAGGAAGAACAGGTTAGGGAGGCGGGGACAGGTTTTGGGATGCAGTCAGGGGAGGGAAGATTTTGAAGCTTGTGAAATCCATTGATACCATTGGGCTGCAGGGTTCCCAAGCGGAATATGAGTTGCTGTTCCTGCAATCTTCGGGTGGCATCGCTATGGCACTGCAGGAGGCCTGGGATGGACATGTCGTCTAAGAAATGGGAGGGGGAGTTGAAATGGTTCGTGACTGGGAGGTGCAGTTGTTTATTGTGAACCAAGCGTAGGTGTTCTGCAAGGCGGTCCCCAAGCCTCTGCTTGGTTTCCCCAATGTAGAGGAGGCCACACTGGGTACAGCAGATGCAGTATACCATATTGGCAGATGTGCAGGTGAAAATCTGCTTTTGAGGACTGGCAGCTAGTCTCAATAGCGCAACTGGATTGCGGCCAGTTCACAAAGACGAGATGCCATGGACTTGGACTTAAAAGTTAAGTCCAGGGTTTCAACCAGGCCAGGTTGGAAGTTCCGATGAGGATAGGTGGTGAGCTAGTTTTATCAGGAAGGAGATAAAATACCAACTGCAACAGTTGAGGGCACCAAGTATGGCCAACTGGGCTGCCTAATGTCTCCTCTACCAGAGGTAAATCTCAGAAGGGAAGAGTAAGAAACAGAGTGCTAAAACCATGGTGCCCAATTTTATGCCCCCAGCTGCCACCTGGCCTTTTAGTTTGAAATTATATTTCTGCCCTGTGTGTCTTTCATGGCATCCCTTCAAGGAAATACATGAATGGTTACGGGCCTTGCTTGAATTAGTGAATAGAATTCTTGCATCTAAAAATTAATAGTTGCAGATTCAAGCCAAACTCATGATCCAAGCATATCATCTAGAATTTTAGAGCATTACTTCATGACTGTTGCGCTACTGGACATGCCCTTTGTAGAATAAGACATTAAACTAAAACCCTGTCTGCTTCCTCTGTGAACAGAAAAAAAAACTTTACATTTTGAAGAAGGCTTCCCCTCATGTCGTGGCATTCTTTTATGTGACAAAATTGAGTATCTGCCATTCATTTCATTGCTGTGTTTGGAATCTTGTCATGCAAAAACCAGCTGTCACATTTCAGCAAGATTTTTTCTATGTAGATTTAAGTTGGAGATGAGTCCTTTCCTTATGGCTTCTTGACTTGCTATTTATGCTTTCTGAACAGTCTGTGCTGTTTTCTTTAGGTAACCCATGATCTAATATAGATTGCAGTAATTTCAGCTACTCTCACAAATCACTGTTTTCAATGAAGGTCATAAATGAGAACTATAAGTACATTTGATCTCGAGGTTAGTCTCTAAAAATCAGTTGCGTGTTTTTTTTTTCTATTGGTCTGAACTGAGAAGAAATACATAAGTAATTTACTAAGCATGCAGCTAATTCTCAGATCTGGGCTAAGATAGCTTAACGTGGAAGAGAACAGATTTTTACATCATTTAGGGAGGTGATGCAGTGTTACTGTTACTGGACCAATAATCTAGAGACTAAGGCTAATGGTCTGGGATCAGAGGTCTGAATGCCACCACGACAGATGGCGAAGTTTAAATTCAATTAACAGATCTGAAATTTTAAAAAGCTAGTCTAAACATAACAAGGAAACTATTTTTAATTGTCACTAAAACCTATCTGAATCACTAATTCTTTTAAGGAAGCAAAATCTGCAAATCTCACCTGGCCTGGCCAATATTGTGACTCCTGACCCACAGTAATATGGTTGACCCTTAACTGCCTGCAATGGTGGAGCAAACCACTCAGTTCAAGGACAATTACTTGAGCAACAAGTATTGGCCTTGACAGTCACACCCACATCCCAAGAAAGAGTGAAAAGATGCAGTCTGTTTCCAAGAATGTTTTCAAGCCACTTAGCTAAAAGAAAATATGCTTTCACATAAAAATAAAGAACCAAATGTTGTTTGTGTTTTAAACAATGTAAGCAATAGGATTAGTATCTAACATGCAACTGCAAAACAATCAAAATCTGTTATTTCAGAAGGAAAAACTAAAAACAAAAATCCATAGGTATAATTTAAATAATTTATTAACAGTCTCTCATTGTATGGACCATTTTCTAAAAACCAGTGCATCATTTTTTAGACAGCAAATATATTGAAACATTTCATTAACTGTGCTGCCAGTTTTTGAAATAAACCATTAATAGATATAAATTTGATATATTTAAAAGACAAAAGTATTGAACAAGCACACAATCAATGAACATTTTATTTCTGTATAAGCTAAACACAGCTGTGGTACCCCTTTGAATTCAATGCCCATCATAATTTAGGAATGGAAAACATATTGCTTTAAAAACATCACTAATATACAAATTCAATTGAGGACCAAGAGATTCTTCCCTTAAGTGCACTACAAGTCCCTAGCCTTTTGCAAAAACACACCATAAGACAAACCAAACAAAAACTGAATAAGCTTCCCTACAACCTCTTCCACCAATCAAAAATACTGCTTTTATTCTACTGCAATTTCTCAGCCATTATGCAATGGCACTGTGTGCTCACCTGATGATTAACAGTATATCTTAGTATTAAGTACACATATGAACTTTCTTAGAATGGAAAAGAATCCAGTAGACAAACAACCTATTGAAATATAACTTTTTGTTTCATGATAGTTCCAAATTTGCTTTGTTCCACCATGTTGATGTAGTTGAAATTTAACAGAATTATGAAATATGTATATTTAATTGAACCCTGAGTAATGCACTACTCTCCACCTGCAAAATTAATCCTAATGTAACAAATAACTTTATAAAGAAGTACAATCCCATTACACACGGTGTACTCAATTTAAACACTATTCTAGGATACCAACGGGAAATGTCAAACAGTAAAATTTAAGGAGCAACTTGGCAACTTCTTTGTTAGTGAATTAAGAGTACAAAAGTCAGACCTTAGGGTAAAGGTACAAAGGTATAACGGGTGGAATAACAGTCAGCCCACAGTGTCATTATTGATAGCTTGCTGAGGTTAGAATGCCTAAGAAAAATGTTGTCATCCTAGAAATCTGCTGATGATTTTTTATGAATAATAACTGCTTGATAATACAGAATTTAAAGATTGCTGAAAGATGATAATGAATCAAAGCTTTTTATTCTGCCCTCATCAGGATTTGGTGCTCTGAAGAGTGAAAGATTAAAAGATTTGACATCTTGTCTCTTTTTAGCAATGTTAATGATTGATGTGCTTTTGAATTATAATCAAATGAAATTAAATTATGGGCTTTTTGTTTGCTCAGGTTTATAAATAAATCAAGGATTTCCTTAAGTTTTCAAACATTTTATCAAATAAGACAGGATTTCTTCACCTGACGACCATATCACAATTGAGGGCAGCACTGAACCAGAGTCTCCATCAACCAATTCACGAATCAGTTTTTCTAACTTGTATCCTTTTCTTACCATTGCAACATCACACTCTTTCAAACCTTTAATTGGGCACAAGTCATTCGCTCCATCACCAGTATAAATGATTCGTTGATACTGTACCCCTGCTTTAAGTTGATTAGCAATAAAATCATCCAGTGCTTTTTTTTTGCAAAGATTATCAGGGCAATTTGGACAGTTGTGAGAATGAAAACTCTTAATTATAAGATGATTTTGTTCAAAATTTGCTGGATTTGTAAGAATGCTGTTAAATATTGAGTTGCTATTTGTTACTTCTAAAATCCAATTGATGAAACATGTATTAGAATCAGAAATGATTATACAGTCAACTTGATCTTTCTTTTGGCAAATGAACTTCAGGAGATCAACCATCCCTGCAGTATATGGCATGGATTGCATAATGTTTTTCATTTCAGATTCCTTGATTCCTTGGTCTCCAAAATAGGCAAAGATCTTTTGCATGTATTCATTCCACTGTGTTCCATCATATGTTTCACGAAGCCAATCTGGAAGCTTCTTTTCAGGTATACACTTCACAACCCAAGTGTCACTGTTTCCATCTACAATTGTGTGATCAAAATCAAAAACAAGTAAACGCTTCATTCTCTGGATACTTTATTCTGTTTAAAACAAAAACAAGGAGAGAATGAATGATTTGGGCATGGACGAAAATCTCATGTTGACTATATTGCAAAATTATGGTCAAGTCCCCTACTCACCCTGACACTTATTACACTGAAAAGTTCCACAACACAGATGAATAACTTGACACAACCCTTCTATTTTCCCTCTGTAAACTAGTTCATAAGGGAACAATGAAGTTGAAGGCAAACTCCATCCTACTTTGAGTACTTCCTAGACAAATTAATAAATGATGGTATAAGATAGAAACATGGAACTGTTACGCTTTACATTATGAAATCTCAATTATATCATTGTATGGAATTATAAGTAAGCTGGAAAACAGGTTATTTTAAAACGGAATTATATTAATTTGTTAATTTCTTGCATTCTTCTCTTGGCTGAAAAGGCTGCCAATAATTCAAAAGTACAGACACCTGGAGTACAGCCAGCTTCAAGGGAAATAGTTCATGTTTGTCCATATTACTTGTTGTCAGGCCTCTATCAAGACAAGTTGATTTGTTTAAGAGGGTTGAAATTGGAACAAGCTGGAGCATGTTTGTATGTTACAATCATGATGATTTTTATCAGGACTAATAAATCAAAAACTTGAAAAGAAAATATTTTAGAAAAAGGCCTGGGTTTTTGCTGAGTCAGAATCATTCAGGAATCCTTTTAAAAAATGGTGGATAACTTACTGGTTCTGAAATTCCCCATACCACCCCCTAGGCTTTCCAGTTTTCATCTGTGCTTAAGAGTGTTGGCTAGTTGGCATCACAAAGCTGCATCACATACTCACGAGCTGGCTGGCTCTGTTGCAAGAAAGTGGTATTCTACTCTTGTCCCATTTTATGGAGTTGGGCCAGCTCTTTAAAAAAGTGTTGGGTCATGTTAGAGGGGTTATGAAACATAGCTTGGATGAAGGAACCTTTTGAAAAGCAAGCTCTAAGGTCTTCGTCAAGCTCCTATTCCAAGCTCAGCCTCATCCCCCATTTAATCTTTATGCACTCCCATTCCAAATTACTGCATTTCCAAGGCCACTCATCACCACCAAGATCAGTCCTGATTCAATGGAGAGTGCAAGAAGGCATAGCTAAAAATGAGATGACAACATGATGAAGCTTCCAAACAGGACTACTTGCATGCCAAACGGCATAAGGAGCAAGTGATAGCAGAACTAAGCGATTAACTAACAGACCAAATCTAAGCTCTGCAGTCCTGCATATGCTGTCACAAATGGTGACGGACAATTAAATAACTCACTTGTGGAGGAGGCTCCACAAATACTCCTATCCTCAACAGTGGAAAAGAAAAGGCTGAAGTATTCGCAGCACTCCAGTGGATGATCCACTGCAGCCTCCTCCAACTGTCCCCAGCATTATAAATACCAGTCCTCAGCCAATTCGATTCAATCCACATTATATCAAGAAAAGGTTGGCCATTGGATACTGCAAAGGCTATGGGCCCCGACAACAATCCGGCAACAGTACTGAAGACCTGTGCTCCAGAACATGCTGCTCCCCTAACCAAGCTCTTCCAGCAAAGTTACAATACTGACATCTGCCCAGCAATGTGGAAAATTGTCCATGTATGTCCCTTACGTAAAAGGCAGGATAAATACAACCGAGTTGATTACTGCCCCATCAGTCTACTCTCGTCATCAGTAAAGTGATGGAACACATGGAAAGCAACTGGCACAGATTAAGTCCCCAGTTGTTTACTCAGATCCTGCATGGACCAGCTGGCAGGAATGTTTGCAGACATCTTCAACCTCCCCTTGCTATGATGTGAGATTGCCACCAGTTTCAAGATGACCACCAATAACCCGCTGCCAAAGAAAACACAGGCAATGTGTCTTAATGACTACTGCCTGGTGGCTCTGACATCTATCATTAAGAATTGCTTTGAAAGGTTAGGAATGACAGACATCAGCTCCCAGATTGCCTTGATCCATTATAGTTTGCCTACAGTTAAAATAAGTGCATGGCAGACACCGTGTCCCTTGCCTTACACTCATCCTGGAACATTTGAATAACAAGGATGCCTACGTCAAAGTCCTATTTGTTGATTTTAGCTCCATTTTCAATACTACAGTTCCAACCAAATTTATCTCCCAACTCCAAAAACTAGGATAACAAAGTGTGGAGCTGGATGAACACAGCTGGCCAAGCAGCATCTTAGGAGCACCTACTGTGTTCATCCAGCTCTACACTTTGTTATCTTGGATTTTCCAGCAAGTGCAGTTCCCATTATCTCCATAAAAACTAGGACTCTGCTCTGTCCTCTGCAACTGGATCCTCAACTTCCTGATTCACAGATTGCAATAAGTAAGGGTAGGTGACAACACCTTCTCGACAACAATCCTCAACACCGGTGCCCCACAAGGCTGCATACACCCCCTTACTATACTGATAACTGTGTCGTCAAATTTGCTGATGACACTATCATAATGTGTTGGATTTCAAAGAACAACCAAACAGAGTACAGGAAAGAGATAGACAGCTTGGTGGCATGATGTAAAGACCCTAATCTCTACCTTAATGTCAGCAAAACAAATGATGCTGATCCTTGGCTTGAGGAAGCAATGTGAAGGACACGTTCCCGTCTGTATCAATGGTACTGAGGTGGAGATGGTCAAGAGCTGCAAGTTCCTAGGAGTAAATATCACCAATGATCTATCTTGGTCGTTCATGTCGACATTAGAGTCAGGAAAGCACACCAATGCCTCTAATTTCTCAGAAGGCTAAGGAAATTCGGCATGTTCACAATGACTCTTACCATAGAAAACATCCTTTCTGAATGCATCACAGCTTGGTACAGCAACTGCTCTGTCCAAGGCCACAAAAAATTCTAGAGAGTTGTGAATGCAGCCCAGTCCGTCATTCAAAGCAGCCTTCCTAGCACTGACTCCGTTTAGACATCCGGCTGCCTTGGGAAAGCAACGAACACAATCAAAGACCACCTCCCACCCCAGTTATACTCTTCCACTCTATTCCATCAGGTGGAAAATACAAAAGTTTGAAACATGTATCAACAGATTTCAAAACAGCTTCTTCCCTGCTGTTATCAGATTTACAAACAGACCTCTCATATATATTAGAGTTGATCTTTCTCTGCACCTTCTCTGTAGCTCTAACAGTGTATTCTGCATTCTGTTCTACTACCCTGCTTTATTTATGTAAGATATGAGTTGTCCATTTGGCACATAAACAATACTTTTCTCTGTACGTCAGTACTTGTGACGATAATAAATCAAATCAAATACAATTAAATAATATCAACAGTGCTATCAAGCAGCACCTGCTCAGCAAATAACATGCTCAGTGATGCCCAGTTTGGATTCCACCACAGCCACTCAGTTCCTGACCACATTATTGCCTTTGTTCAAACACTGACAAAAAAGGTGAATTCCTGAGGTGAGACAAGAGTGACAGCCCTTGACATCGAGGCCATATTCGACCTAGTGTGGCATCAAAAAGCCCTAGCAAAACTGGAATTAATGGGTATCAGGAGGCAAACCCTCTCTTGGTTGGAGTCATACCTGTCATATGGGAAGATGATTATGGTTGTTGGAGGTCAGTCATCTCAGCTTCAGGATATCTCTGCAGGAACTCCTCAGGGGAGTGTCCCAGGCCCAAGCATCTTCAACAGCTTCATCAACAACCTTGTTTCCATATCAAGGTTAGACATGAGGATGTTTGCTGATGATTGCACAATGTTCAACCCTATTTCTGATTCGTCAGATACTGAAGCAGTCCGTGTTCCAATGCAATAAGATCTGAACAATATCCAGGCTTGGGCTGACAAGTGGCAAATAACATTCATGCCACACAAATGTCACTCTATGACATTTACCAGTGAGAACCAATCTAAGCAATGCCCCACGATATTCAATCATGTTACCGTTACTGAATCCCCCACTATCAATATCCTTGGGGTTACCATTGACCTGAAACTCAAACGAACCACTACACAGTAGCTACAAAAACAGGTCAAAGGCTAGGAATATTGCTGCAAAAAACTCACCTCCTGACTTTAAAGTGTATCTATCTACAAGGCACAAGTCAGAAGTGTGAAGGAATATCCCCTGCTTGCCTAGATGGGTGCAGCTCCAATAACACTCAAGAAGTTTGACACCATATTGAACAAAGCAGCCTACTTGTTTGGCACAACATCAACAAACATCCACTCCCTCCACCACTAGCACTCAGTAGCAGCTGTGTGTATTATCTACAAGATGCACTGCAGAAATTTACCAAAGACAACACCATCGAAATCAATGATAATGGGAACTGCAGATGCTGGAGAATCCAAGATAACAAAGTGTGGAGCTGGATGAACACAGCTCTCTGATGAAGGGTCTAGGCCCGAAACTTCAGCTTTTGTGCTCCTGAGATGCTGCTTGGCCTGCTGTGTTCATCCAGCTCCACACTTTGTTACCATCGAAATCAATGACCACTTCCATGTAGAAGGACAAGGGAAGCAGATGCTTCTGAACACCACCACATGAAAGTTCTGCTCCAATCCACTCACCATCCTAATTTGATTCCTTCACTATCACTCAGTAAAAATCCTGGAACTCCCGCCTGAATGGCATTGTGGGACTGCAGAAATTCAGGAAGGCAGCTCACCATCAACTATTCAAAGGCAAAGCGGACCGGCAACAAATGCTGGCCAGACAGCAATACTCACATCCCACAAATGGATTTTAAAAAAATCTCATTTTCATCTTTTTGAGTATGAAGCTTTGGTTTCTTTTACATTTACTGCTCTGTCTCTGATAAGTAACATACCATTTTCTTTCATTGTTCAACATGCCTGTACCAGTAATTTGGCTATTCACAAGGTCCACATTTTGATTCATATGTGTCAATGAATTAATGTGGCTGTCTACAGCTCTTTTGCATCTTTGTCTGTCTATGCATCCATTTGTTACCATCTCACCGTATCAGCAGTATCTCTTGACTAAATGAAAGTTAGCTCGACTGAGTCGTCTAATATCTTAACATGTCTACTCATGGTTTCATGATCTCTAGCAAAGTATTGAACCTGTAATATTGCGAACTTGTCCTAGCAATAAACTACGTTTGTACTTGAGGATATCACCAGGCTCACTCAATTCCTGCCTAAGGCCTTGCAGATGGTATTGGTTGATCTGACGATTTGATTTTGGCTGAAGATGTCAAAAATTTGAAAAAGATTGTCTGAGCTTTTGAAGTTATTTTCATGTAGTTCCCAGATAGTCATCAAATTTTAACTCCTTCTCTCCTGCCTCCAAAAGTAGCTTGTTGATCTTTACTTCTTCATTAATGCCTTTTAGAAAGCTACTCCATCTTGGTCTTTAAATTTTTTCTTAAAGTTTTCTTTAAATTTCTCAAATGCCTCCATCATGGGCAGATGATGTGTGCATTGCTGCCACATCACTCTTGCCATTTTTGCAAAATTCACAAAGTTTTTCTCTCTCTCCCCTATTACTAATTCGGATGGGAAACTATGTTTGAAGAGAATGCAAAGAATTTTGTAAAGAGATATAAAGTAGGTTAAATGACGAGGCAAGGGAAGGGTGTAATGTGGCAAAATTTGGGGTTCTTCACTTTGGCAGAAAGAATAGAAAAACACAATATATTTAAAGTTAGACAGAGTTCATATGACTTATAGAATCCTTACAGGGTGGAGGTAGGCCATTTGGCCCCTTGAGTCCAAATCAAGTCTCCAAACAGCATCCCACACAGACCCACACACTACCCTATCCCTGTAACTCTACATTTCCCATGGTTAATCCACCTTACCTGCACATCCCTGGACACTATGGACAATTCAGCATGGCCAATCTACCTAATCCGTGGAAGGAAACCGGAACACTTGGAGGACACCGGCAGAATGCGCAAACTCCACATAGACAGTTGCTCAAGGGTGGAATCAAATCTGGGTCTCTGAGCCACCATGCTGCACTGTGTGGTAGAGATACTTGCTGTCCTTGTACCTGAATCACTACAAGTTAGCATGTAGATGAAGCAAGTAATTTAGAAGGTAGATGGAATCTTAGCCTTCATTGCAGGAGCGATGAGAGGGTCAAAAGTAAGGAAGTCTTGCTGTAAGCATGTTGAGCGTTGGTGAGATCACACCTGGAGTACTTTGGTTACTTTTCTAAAGGGTCATACTTGTGTTATGCAGACAACGTTCACAAGTCTGATTCCAGGGATGAAGGGATTGTTTTAGGAGGAAACAGTAAACAGATTGGGCTTATACGCATCATACTTTAGAATACAATTATCAACTTGAAATGTTTAGATTTTGTTGGCCTTTACAGGCTAAATGCTGATGGTATTGCGAATCTAGAAATAGGGGCAAAGTTTAGAAGTGGTCTCCCATTTAAAATGGAGAGGGGGAGGGATTTATCCTTTCAAAGAGTCTTTCATCTTGGGACTTATTTATTCATGGAGCTGCAGAGGCACAGTCACTGAATAATGTCAGGGCTGATTTTGGAGCAATTTTATCGGACAAAAGGTTCCAAGAGTCACCTAGTGGGCAGGAAAGTGGAGTTAAGAGCACAAACAGATCAACTTTATTGAATGGTGGAGATGGGTCAAATGGATGAAAGGCCTATTCTTGATCCTATTCCTTCTGATCTTATATTATGGATCTCCCTACATAGCTTAACACGGTAAAATGTGACAACGTCAGAATATAGTAATAATTTCCAGCCCTCTATACACACTACAGCAATGTCAGATCCTGGCTATAATGTTTACAAAACAATCTGATAGCAGTTCAAATAATACAATAGCACTCTAAACGTTTCCGCAAATATCTGACTTTGGTTTTGGTCACACATCTCTTCAAGCTGCTGACTCTGGGTAGGCCCGAAAATAGACCTTAGAATCTCAGTTTTCCTTGTATAGACTCACTGAAGGAACTATGTGTAAAAATAAACCTGCAGCAGATAGTACAAACTACTACTAACCCGATTGATCGCTACAGTCAGCAGCAAGCTGTTTCGTTAGTTTTCTGAAATATTTTCAATTTCTGTACCTGGGAAGGATTGTCAATGTTTATAAGACACAACAGTCCAAGCGCGAGATACCTCTGCTAATGTCCAGAAGATGCTCATTGAGCACGAATCCCTCTCTGGCGTCACAGTGCCCCAGGGTGAAGGAAATCCCGCGCAGCTCCGCTCCACTTCCACGCACCGTCCAGCGGCGGCGCTAACGAGCGGCCAGAAGCCCAGCCGGGAACATGCGCGCATTCCGCCCAGTGTCCCCGGGCCTTTTGGGCTAGTTACCATGGTAACAGGAATACATTCAAGAGGATGCCCTTCTTCATACTTCCGGCGCTGTTGCCGGGCGACTGTGGAAAAGGAACACGCGACGAGGCTGTTGTGAGCTGAGTGAAGTGGGTTGTTAATGTCCGTGCTCGGAAATTAAATTCGATCCATGTTTTGATTTCATTAAGTAAATGGCGACGGCTGCCAACCTCACGCCTCTGAGCAGAAGGTCGCTGAGTACATCTAGTACCAGTTCCAGTAAGTTTATTTTAATTGAAAGAATCAACTTTCGGCAAAGAAAGCTGCGAAATGAGAGCCAATGATGATAGTGGCAAGGTACTGGCAATAATAAAGGATTGGTTGACTGGCAAAAGGCAGAATGTAGAGACAAATGGGTCTTTTTCCGGATGGCAACCGGTGACTCGTAGAGAATAGTGGAGCAGGGCTCTGTGTTGGGACAACTATGCGCGCTATAATGATTAACGATCTGGACGAAGGAGCTGAGGGGCATTGTTGCTAAGTTTGCAGATGACACAAATATGGATGGAACGATAGGTATTGTTGAAGAGGTTGCAGAGGATGTGGACAGGCTAAGAGAGTGGGTGAAGAAGTGGCAGATGGAATAGAATGTGGGAAAGTGTTAAGTAATGCATTTTCATAGCAAGAAAAGAGGCACAGACTATTTTCTAAATGGGGAGAGGGTTTGTAATCTGAAGCATAAATTGATTTGGGAGTCTGAATTCAGGATCCTCTTAAGGTTAACATGCAGGTTCATTTGACAGTTAGGAAGGCAAATGCAATGTTAGTGTATATTTCAAGAGAGCTGGAATATAAGAGCAGTGCTGCTGAGAGTATTGTTGAGACTGCATCTGGTCAGACTGTATTTGGAATGTTATGAACAGTTTTAGTCCACATATATGATGGATATATTGGCATTGGAGGGGATCCAGAGAAGGTTTACAAGAATGATACTGGGATGAAGGTCTTGCTATATGAGGACCAGTTGAGGACTTGATGGAAATTAGAGGGAGAAGATATTCCCACTAGCTGGAGAAACAAGGACCTGAGGGCGTTGTCTCAGAATGAAGGCATGACCCTATAGAACTGAGATGAGGAGGAATTCCTTCAGTCAGAGGATGGTGAATCTGTAGAACTCATTGCTGCAGAAGGCTGTGGAGGCCAATTCATTAAGTGTACTTAAGACAGAAATAGATAGGTTCTTGATTGGTAATGGGATCAAAGGTTCTGGGGACAAGACGGCAAAATGGGATTGAGAAACATATCAGCCATGATCAAATAGCAGAGCAGACTCAATGGGCCAACTGGCCAAACTGTCTTCTGAAATCTTATATCTTAATTTTTGCATCAGTGCCAGATGGTATGGATTTGGCATGCATCCTGTAAAGTAGACTCTTGTGGCATGGCAGTAATACCCCTGAACCAAGTGCCCTCAGTTCAAGACCTACCTGCATTAGAGATATGTAAGAGCATGTCTGAACAGATTGATTAACTGTATCTAAAAACTAGAGTGAATTGTTCATTAAACACACAAAACTGCAGGTTCTGGAAATTTCAAATGTTCTTTTCATGAATTGTAAATTGTCTAGTGGGTGATTTTCTGGATTTAAATAAAATGAAACCAGGAGAGATAATGTGTTCAGTGCCTGAAGCATTGGGCATAGATTCTGAGCATGGTATGATGCTCAGGCTTGCTCAGTTTGCTGTTTCTCCATCATTCCTCTGAGTTCATCAAAGCCTGAAAGTGATTTCTGTGAATTAGATCAAGCTTTATTGTTAAAGCACAACAGATAGTGCTTATGGGAGATAATAGGAACTGCAGATGCTGGAGAATCTGAGATAACAAGATGTGGAGCTGGATGAACACAGCAGGTCAAGCAACATCTTAGGAGCAGGAAAGCTGACGTTTCGGGCCTACTGAAAAGTCAGCTTTCCAGCTCCTAAGACAGTGCTTATGCATGTGTACAGTCACCCTGGGACAATATGCTTTCAAATACTGTATAACTGGTGTTACTGGTAGTATTTTTGAATGAATGTTCTCAGTGTTGTTGACTTAAATGGAGCAGAAGTTATACTCTACTCAAATGAATAATTTTGTGATCAGTGAAAACAAAATGTAGAGCTGGATGAACACAGCGGGCCAAGCAGCATCATAGGAGCAGGACGCTGTTATGATCAGTGAACATGATTGGAGTGAAACATTTGAGAAATTACAAACGACCAGAATTCCTGTAGAAAATTGACAGAACAAAATAGAGTTAGCTATCATTTTGGAGGGTTGCAGCTGCATTTGCAATAAAATAAGAGGGTGGCACTTGACTGAATATAGTAAAAATGACCATGTTTGGTGCACTAAAAATTGTTCCAAATCAGAACCGAGTAACCAGACCACAAAACTGTCTTGCATTAAATTTTAAATTAGTTGTTAGATCCAGGATAAAGGCAAGCATGCATTATATAAAACTAGTCTCCAAATTTCATTGGTGGGACAGCTGATTAATTTTGCAGTGTACTTCTACAGAGACTAGGGTATCTAACAGCTACCAGAAGCACTGATTTGCAAGAATTTTAAAGGCTGATGTGACGGTATGTGCCTTTAAGAGGGATTTGTTCTGTCCTGTTTCTCTTGAAGAGAGGTGTTGTCAACATGATGTCTAGGCATCTGCTCCATGGGAAGCAGAGTAAATAGCTTTGGGTTTTTTAAAATTAGACAAAGGAAGCATGAGTGTGAGGAGTCAGGCCCACACAGCCCCAGGGTTTTAATTAACACAGTGTGGAGCTGGAGGAACACAGCAGGCCTGGCAACATCAGAGGAGCAGGAAAGCTGATGTTTCGGGTCGGGACCCTTCTTCCTTTTTTGAAGAAGAGTCCCAATCCGAAATGTCAGGAAGAAGAGTCCTGACGTGAAAGGTCAGCTTTCCTGCTCCTCTGATGTTGCCTGGCCTGTTGTGTTCCTCCAGCTCTACACTGTATTACCTCTGACTCCAGCATTGGCAGTTCTTACTGTCACCAGGGTTTTAATGTTTGCTTTCAGTTGTTGAAGTTTGGGGTTTCTGGAATTGAAGCTGATGCTGCCGGACCTGCTGAGCTTTTCCAACACCTTCTGTTTTTGTTAAATGTTAACTATTGCCTTATTTCTTTATTTTTCGGCTCATTCTATGCAGGTTCATGATACTTAACATTTAAACTTTATTTGTCTTTTACCTAAGTTTTTGATTCTAGGTACCTTGTACCTAAGATGGTGGTGTCTGTGACAACATCATACATTTGTCACTGTACTTCTGTACTTCAGTAAATTTCTCCTGATCTCCATCCTAAATGGCCTACCTTGTACCTTTAGACTGTTATCTCTGGCGTGGACTCCCTGGTCATTCTCCTTGTGTTTACCCTGCCTTGTCCTGTTAGAATTTTATAGCTTTCTGTGAGGTCTCCTCCTACTGCCCTAAACTCCAATTAATATAGCTAATCCAGTCTCTCTTCATATGTAAATCCTGCCTTCCTAGGGATTAATCTGGTAATTCTTCATTGTATTCCCTCTATAGCCAGAACATCCTTCCCCAGATAAGGAAACCAAAACAGCGCACAATACTCCAGGTGTGATCTCACAAAGACCCTGTTTAGCTGCAGCAAGACAACCCTGCTCCTTTATTCAAATCCTCTCGCTATGAACGTCAATAGAACATTTGCCGCCTTCAACACCTGCTGCGCCTACATGCTTACTTTCAGTTACTGGACTACAAGAACACTTAGGTCTTGTTGCACCTCCCCTTTCCATTGCTATTCACATAATAATCTGCCTTTCTGCTCTTGCCAATTGAGTCAACTTATCCAAATCACACTGAAGCATCTCTATATCATTCACACAGTTCAATCTCCCACCCAGCTTTGCGTTTTCTGCAAACGTAAAGACGTGAGTTGTAATTACCACATTTAATCATTAATATATATTGTGAATAGTTGGGGTCCGAGCACTGATCCCTGCATTACTTCACTAGTTACTGGCTAATGCTCAGAAAATGGCCTGTTTACTCCTACTCAAGACAACAAAATGTGAGGCTGGATGAACACAGCAGGCCAAGCAGCATCTCAGGAGCACAAAAGCTGACGTTTCGGGCCTGGACCCTTCATCAGCTGATGAAGGGTCCAGGCCCGAAACGTCAGCTTTTGTGCTCCTGAGATGCTGCTTGGCCTGCTGTGTTCATCCAGCCTCACATTTTGTTGTCTTGGATTCTCCAGCATCTGCAGTTCCCATTATCTCTGTTTATTCCTACTCTTTGCTTCCTGTCTACTAACCAGTTGCCTCTCCCTGTCAATAGATTACCCTCAATCCCATACAATTTAAGGCAGTGGCTTTTCCTTGTACTTGCTGCACTTTTCCTGTCAGGTAGTTGAGGTTGTAGCAAGAGGTGCTTTTGAAGAAGTTTTTGTGAGTTCATGTGATTGCAGTTTGCTAATGTGCAGGGAGTGAATATTCAACATGGTGAATGGGGTGCTGATCAAGCAGACTGGTTCATCCCAGATAAAGTTGAATTTTTTGAGTATTCATAGAGGTGCATTCTTCACTTGTGCCTGGAAATGATACCTTTCCAATGCTATTTTAGCTATTTTCATCTTTATCTAAATTACTGCTGTTACATTTTCAATCTCCCATAACATAAAAGGCTAAGAGAATGTAGATTCTTATCTCAGCAATGAAGAAGTATGAAGGAGTGGAGTCTGTGTTAAAGTGGTGTTATTATCCTGTTGCTAGAAGCTCAAAATAATCCCCACAGTTTTGGCACGTACAGGAGCTGACATCAACTGTATTTCTCAGATCTCACCATGTACTGTGAAATGATACATTGCTGGATTGGCAGCGAGGTGGTATTGAACACAAGTATTTGGAGCACAAGTAGGCCATTTAGCTCCAGGGCCCTGCTCCATCATTAAATTAGATTATCGCCAATGAGATTGTGCCTTCAATCCCATTTTGCTGCTTGGTCTCTAACCTTAACTCCCTTGCTGATCCAAATTTTATCATTTTCAGTCTCTTGAATATATTCAATGACCCTGCTCCTGCTCCCTAAATTCTGCAGGTAAACAACTCTGAGTGAAAAAGTTTCTCCTCATCTCAAGTCTTAAATGGGAGACTCTTAGTTTTTAAACTGTAACCCTTTGTTCTCAACTTTTCCTCAAGGATTATAGTTCATTGATACTACACTTAAGTGTAATTTATCTAATTAAATAAAACAGTTATGAGTGGTATCATGCGTATTAAATTGTCCCAAAGCTCGAGTTAAATTGTACTTCTGCTCATATTTACACTGCTTTCAGCTGATAACCAAATGTTGGCTTGGCTTTATATTTCAGGTAAATTAGTGTAGGACAATTAAAGGCCACAAAGATTCAGAGATTAAACTACAGATATAGCCAGTAGACTCTGGTCCTTTTCAACCAAAACCTGGAAGTTTCTGACAAAATTCCTTGTAAACAACATGACTAGTATGATGGCTGTCTATGATTAAATTAATATTTCGATCACTGACAGGAATCTGAGAGTGTTAATCAATGTTGCTTATTCTAATGTGCAATTTTGAATACTGTTGTCCTTCCGTTTATGCATTATAGGTAAAATATCTTCAGCTCTGAACACAGATGAATGTGTACCAAGGTGTCATGAAGACAGTGATTTTCAAAAAGTGGAAGGTACGTTGCATGGAATATTGAGAAATATAAGGCAATGCATAGCCATATTCAAGTACCATCCAGATGCCTTTTAAATGTTGTATCTGCCATGCATTTGCCAACTCACTCAACTTGTCCAAATCACACTGAATCATCTCTGTATCCTCATAGTTTACCCACCCACCCCAGCTTTGTGTCATTTGTCAATCTGGAAATATAATATTTAATTCCATCCTCGAAATCATAAATGTATATTGTGATTAGCTGCAGTTCAAGCATTGATCCCTGTGGTGCCGCACTGATCACGAGTTGTCACTCAAAAATGGCCTGTTTATTTCAATTTTCTTTATCCTGTATGGCAGCCAGTTTTTTAGCCATGTCAGTACCCAACCACCAATGCATTTTAATATTACTTGCTAATCTCTTGTATAGGACCTTGTTGAACACCTCCTGAAAATCAAGGTAAACCAAATCCATTGTTCCCTGATCAACACTACGGTTACACCCTCAAAAAAATTCCAATAAATTTGTCGAAACATGATTTCTCTTTTATAAATCCATACTAACTCTGACCAACCCTTCACTATTTTCAAAGTGCGCTGCTATTAAGTAATTTATAATGAACTCCAGCATTTTCTGTACTATCAATATCAGGCTAACCAGCCTATATTTCCATTTTAAGATTCAGTGTATTGGCTTGGTTGATGATTTTCAGAGCATGTAAGCTATTGCTTCTCTGAACCTGGAGGACATCACATTCTTCCCTGCAATTTTCAAAATTACACAGCGAGTGGCTTTCAAAATGCTGCAAATCTCTTCTGACATGTTTAGATTTACAAGACCAAGTTTTAGATTTTATATTTGTTTCAGCTGATAAGAGTGGACTTTGCTTAAGTTTTACTAACTAGAACTCCAGATCTCTATTCTTCCTACTACAAATGGTTTTCAGCTTAATTTCTTCTCTAGACATGTGTACTTTACCTTGCTTTACATGCCTTCAGTTTGGGTCACCATTGTGTGATGTTTGGCACACATGTGCCAAACTCCCAATGTTGCACAATGTCTTGGTATCTGTCTGACACTTCACATTCACTTGATGCTATCCTGAAACCATGGATCTAATAACCTTAAGATCTAATAACTTGAACTATATGCAAAGCAATTTGTAAGAACCATCAGCTGCTATCCCCTTAGCTGGCATCTTTATTGGCTTGTTTTGCTTCTAACGAAGTATGAATTGCTTTTCTCAGGCTGACATGGTTTACTTTCTTTTGTATGATGTTCTGTGCAATATTTAGCATCCTGTCTTCAGTCATTGACCTTTCTGCTTTCTTTTTTGCATAACATTTGTTCTTTTTTCTCAATCTGTTGTTCTTGTTTAGGTTAGACTTTGTCATGGTGTAACACTAAGCCTTGTCTGTTTTTGCACTAATATATATTAGCTGTTGGTTAACAACTCAACACTTCCTCAACATCTTTTCTCCTTTGTCAGCAGTTGTGCTGTCATGGAAGAACAGTTATGGTTAGACCATAAGACCATAAGACATAGGAGTGGAAGAAAGGCCATTCGGCCCATTGAGTCTACTCTGCCATTTAATCATGGCTGATGGACATTTCAACTCCACTTACCTGGACTCTCAATTCCTTGCGAGAACAAGAATTTATCAATCTCTGCCTTGAAGACACTTAATGTCCCGGCCTCCACTGTGCTCTGTGGCAATGAATTCCACAGGCTCACCACACTCCTTTCTCAGATGAGATCATCTTTTGGATGTCCAAACTCTCAGGATTCAATTCGATCCATCAGTATAGTCACATACTGACCAATAATCTCCCCTTCCCCTAAGTGCTATTGAACGTTTTTTTCATAATTAACATTAATATGATATTCAAAGTGTGTTTTGAAGCCTTCAAAGTCCCTCTTTTCTGACTTTTCTGATCATTAGTGAGATCTAGGCTGCAATACAATTTGTAACACTCTATCCCCAGCACTGATAGAGGGGCCACAGTTTCTAAATAATCAGATTTAAAAAATCAATTCTTTAGCAATTACACTGAGAATGGAACAATTATATTTCCACTGTGTACCCCTTACATTTCCTCAACAGCAGGGCCTGCAAAATGCACAGCCAGATTGATTCACCTAGTAATTAATGTTGTAGATAAATGTTTTGACTGAAACAATCAATTTAATAGACTCTTTTGCACGTTGATCAACTTATTACCATAATCTGGATGTCGCAATGGTTTAGGTACAGTGTTTTTTAAATAAAGGTCTCTTTCTAATGGACAGAATCACATTTTTGGACACAGCTGGTGAATACAGTCACAGAATTAGAACTCCTTCTCCATTAACTACGATTTCAATTTTTTGTCAAAATAACCTCTGACCAGGAAGCTCTTTGAGAATTTTTTTAGTTAGTTCTTGCCGTTTCTGCTGGCTGTCCCTTGGCTCAAAAAATCCACACATTTTCAGCTGCCACACATTAATACCATGTTACAAGTCATGTGTGTTTAATGACTGGTACTAACTGCACACCAGCCCTTGCAACAGAGGTAGTGGTCACATGATTACAACAAATCAACCTGTGATTTCAAGCATAATTGCAGGCTCTAAAGAGAAATTTGTCACTGCAAAACATACTCTGAAATTGCATGAAGATCAATGAAAGTACATAGGTGTTTTAATTTTCCTCAGTTTAAACTAGTAAGCTTTGCCCTGGCCTCAAACAAAAGATATTGATGATCAGTTTTCAGGGAATGAATTGGAGGTTGGTTTTTATGATTGACTTTTATGACTTTTTATGACATAACTGATTCTTTTGAAATTTTAGCACAGAGTTCTGACAAATTGAATAACTCCGGTGAATTACATTTTCCAAATTTGGTGGACCTTCATCAAGTGACAGTACTTCCAAAAGTAGAATGGCAACGAATCCAGGATAATTTGAATGGCATAAATAAAGAAGCAGAATTTATTCGTGCTCAAAAGGAAGAAAAAGAAAGTTTACACCTAAAATCAAAAGAAGTGACTAAACACTGGACAAATACCATTGCAGTAAGCACATTTCACACTTCTGTTTTTATAATATTATACAACATTTATACCACTTTATTGTTTGTACGTATTTGTCTCAATTCAAGTAGAAAAGTGCTTACATGCACACTGAATTTCTACTTATTCTGAAGGTATGCTTGGATTATTTGTGCAATCACTTACACCTTACAAACAAATGTAAAGTGTGTGTATCTAATCAGAACTACAGAGGTAGGAATGGGAGGTCTGAGATTCTGTTATGTACTATGCTTAATTTCCTGGCTTTTTCTTGACTGTTGTCCTATAGTTTGCTGGCCTTATGCAATAGCAGCCAAAAGAATGTCACTGAATTATAGATGCGATTTCCAAACATGTATGCAATTGGTCATATTTATTCAGAAAGGTATGGTTTCCTGTTATGTTTTATATGTCGTCCACCTGGTTTCTGGCAATTAGGGAATTTGAAGTTGATGCCATCCTATATATTACATTGATAACAAAGAGATTATGAGACAGTTTCAACATTTAAACCTATTTTTGAGGATGTTATGTTTTGTTGGAAATTTGTAGTGAGGTTGAGACTGTATATTTGCATTTTTAAAAACCTTTTGACAAAATTCTACATAATAAGATGCTGTTTAGTGGTATTAATAGGCAGATTATGGGTGTAGTAAGAAATTAGTTGCATTTTCTAGTAGCGCTGTGTAGGAATCAGTTATGATGGAGTCCTACAGAACTTTGCCACCTTTTATTAATAGTTGTTAATGGGAGAAATATCAAAGAGGAGCCTTGAATTCTGTGTTCAGCAGTACAAACAATCTTTATTCAGGGCTCTTTTACCACACATGTGGGAGATGCCAGAGATTGCTCCAAATCTGGCTTTCACCTGGGGCCCAGTTGGTCTCTTAAAGTACGGTTTAGATTGAAGGAGAGGTTGATGACACTCTAACTGTTCCCAGCTGAATACATTTTTACACCTTTTGCATTACAGTAATTATATGCAAAATTGATTTCATCGTTAGCTACATCCCACTAATCTACACATCCAATCCAGTAAATACCCAATCAATGATGGACAACTCTATGGTCACCCTAGGTCCTCCGATAGACTCACGATGTTTACCAGATGCCTCCATCATCTGTCTTTGGGATCTCACAATGCTCCTGACAGTTATACTCCTTCCTGGATATTTTCCAGCTGCACTACATTATTCCAGTAATCTAATTACTCGCTTATCACTTGATCTGGCAGTGATACTCAGTTTACCTGGCCCCCAGACAGTTAGCGAGAGGAATGTGTGATCTGATGTATAACATTCAATGTGAAGCCAGTGGGGAAGAGTCCAGACCCGAAATGTCAGCTTTCCTGCTCCTCTGATGCTGCTTGGCCTGCTGTGTTCATCTAGCTCTTCACCGTGTTATCTCAGATTCTCCAACATCGGCAGTTCCTACTATCTCTGTAACAATTTTAACCTGACCAAACAAAGCAAGCAGTTTCCGCAAGGAGAGGGATGGCACAGCGAAGACAGAAGAGAGAAAGTGACAAGGGGTTATGAGTGATGGCAACAAGTGTGACTAGTGTGTTGATGAAGGAAAGCCTGGCTGTGTAAGATAATGAAAGACCAAGTCCCCCTACAGAAGAACCACAAAAACAGACACAGGGAGGTCTGTCAGCCCTTCCAGCCCCCTCCAGCCTTCATTAAGATCATGATTGACTCTTACTTCAACCCTACCTTCTCACTTCATCCCCATATCCTTCAGTTTTCTCTCCCACAATCCTGGAGGTGGAGAATTCTAAAGAAGACATTTCTCCTCAGATCACTCCCAAATGGTTAGATCATATTTCAATACTAGGATCTTCTATTTCTAGATTTTGAGTCCGGGGAAATCATTCTTCCAGTGCCTATCTTCTGTCAATTCCCTTAAAAATGTTGTATGTTTCAATTAGATTTTTCCTTATTCATCCAAATGCCAGAAATATAAGCCAATTCACTCTAACCCTCCTCTTAGCCAGTCTTCTCAATGTAGGTATCAAAATGAATCATTGTGACTCTTGTCCCAGTACATCCTCTTCTTGGCAAGGAGATTAAAACTATACGCAGAGCCCCCCCAGTTTTGAACTCCCTACCCTGGGGAAAAAAAACCCTTGCTGTTCATCTTATCTATACCCCTCATGATTTTATAAACCTCTACAATGTCACCCCTCAACCCCTTATACTAAAGTGAAAAATGTCCCAGTCTATCCAGCTTATTTTCACAATTCAAGCCCTCCATTCCTGGCAACATCCTGGTAAATCTTTTCTGAACACACTTCAGTTGAATAATATCCTTCCTACAGCAGGTGAACAGAACTGCAAACAGTACTCAGAAGAGGCCTTGCCAACGTCCCGTACAACCTCAGCATGATGCCCCAATTCCTGTACTCAAAGGTCTGAGCAATGAAGGAAAACATGCTAAACACCTTGCTAACCATCCTGTCTACCTGTGATGCAAATTTCAAAGAACTTTGTACCTGAACCCCTCGGTTTCTCTGTTCACCAACACTACCTTGGGCCCTACCATTCATTATATAAGTCTCACCTTTATTTGTTGTACTAAATGCAAAACCTCAACTGACCAAATGAAATTCCATCTGCAAATCCTCAGTCCATTGACCCAATTGATCTAGATCTTTTTGTAATCTTAGATAACCTTCTTCAGTATCCACTATACCACCAATTTTGGTGCCATCCGCAAACTTACTAAGCATGCTTCCTATATTCTCATCCAACTCATTTATGTAAATGACAAACAAAAGTGGACACAGTACCAATCTCTTAGGAACGCTGCTGTCTCAGGCCTCCAGTCCGAAAAACAACTCTCCACCAAAGTTATCTTCGGAACAAGTTATTGGCTCATCCAAAAAGAGCTGATTTGCTGCATTCACTCAAAATGGAGCTAAATTAGTTTCTAACTATGATTTCCACTGGAGTATGTAAATGGTAGATTGGGTAGATTGGAGCAAAACTAGTTGATTAAATGAGTTCCATGAATCCAACAACTAATCTACCATTTACATACTCCAGTGGAAATCATAGTTAGAAAGTAATATAGCTCCATAACCTTGCCTTGAGTTTTACTTTCTTTCTATTCTGCTGGGGTGCTTAAACTCTTGAGGTGTGACGTTGAGCATGAATGGAAGTAATGCTGTATATTAGTGAACTAATCAATTATAGAGTTGGCTTGATGGACCAATCAAGTTTTTTCTTCAGCATTTTTTACGATGCTGAGGTAAGTGAGAATAGTTAATCAGTGTTTCTGCACTTATGTTGGTGTTTTGCTTCCTATTTGAATGATCAACTGTTTTTAGGACAATAATCTAAGCACTGAATAGTAGTCAAGGCTTCCCAGTTGGTAATTTTTATCCATAAAACAAAGACAACAAAAAAGTGTTGTTTTATATAAATTGCTTCTTTAAGTAACCAGCATTGTTGTGATATAAACAATATTTACAAACTGGCTGTTCTTCCCAGACAAAAGAACATCCACCAAATATTTCCAGTGAATGTTATTTATGAATAACAAAGTAAACTTACATAAGGATCTTAATATTCAATTATAAAAAAAATTCTTTTAAAGTCTGCTTCAGAATTAGAATGTTCAAGCTCAATATTAGGCTCTTGGAATCATTGTATAAGCTATGTTATATTTTAGGCAAAATAATGAGACTTTGTTCCAGAACACAATGTAATTCAGTCTCTTTCGATTCCTCCCACTTCCTACAGACAAAGGGGGTGGCCATGGGCACCCGCATGGGCCCCAGCTATGCCTGCCTCTTTGTAGGTTACGTGGAACAGTCCCTCTTCCGCACCTACACAGGCCCCAAACCCCACCTCTTCCTCTGTTACATTGATGACTGTATTGGCGCCGCCTCTTGCTCCCCAGAGGAGCTCGAACAGTTCATCCACTTCACCAACACCTTCCACCCCAACCTCAAGTTCACCTGGGCCATCTCCAGCACATCCCTCACCTTCCTGGACCTCTGTCTCCATCTCAGGCAACCACCTTGTAACTGATGTCCATTTCAAGCCCACCGGCTCCCACAGCTACCTAGAATACACCTCCTCCCATCCACCCTCCTGCAAAAATTCCATCCCCTATTCCCAATTCCTCCACCTCCGCCGCATCTGCTCCCAGGATGAGGCATTCCACTCCCACACATCCTAGATGTCTTCGTTCTTCAAGGACCGCAACTTTCCCCCCGCAGTTGTCGAGAACACCCTTGACCGCGTCTCCCGCATTTCCCGCAACACATCCCTCACACCCCGCCCCCACCACAACCGCCCAAAGAGGATCACCCTTGTCCTCACACACCACACCACCAACCTCCGGATACAACACATCATCCTCCGACACTTCCGCCATCTACAATCCGACCCCACCACCCAAGACATTTTTCCATCCCCACCCTTGTCTGCTTTCCGGAGAGACCACTCTCTCTGCCAATGTGGTATACTGTATCCATTGTACCCAGTGTGGCCTCCTCTACATTGGGGAAACCAAGCGGAGGCTTGGGGACCGCTTTGCAGAACACCTCCGCTCGGTTCGCAATAAACAACTGCACCACCCAGTCGCGAACCATTTCAACTCCCCCTCCCATTCTTTAGATGACATGTCCATCATGGGCCTCCTGCAGTGCCACAACGATGCCACCCGAAGGTTGCAGGAACAGCAACTCATATTCCGCTTGGGAACCCTGCAGCCCAATGGTATCAATGTAGACTTCACCAGCTTGAAAATCTCCCCTTCCCCCACTGCTTCCCAAAAGTAGCCCAGTTCGTCCCCTCCCCCCACTGCATCACACAACCAGCCCAGTTCTTCCCCTTCCCCCACTGCATCCCAAAACCAGCCCAGCCTGTCTCTGCCTCCCTAACCTGTTCTTCCTCTCACCCATCCCTTCCTCCCACCCCAAGCCGCACCTCCATTTCCTACCTACTAACCTCATCCCACCTCCTTGACCTGTCCGTCTTCCCTGGACTGACCTATCCCCTCCCTACCTCCCCACCTATACTCTCTTCTCCACCTATCTTCTTTTCTCTCCATCTTCGGTCTGCCTCCCCCTCTCTCCCCATTTATTCCAGAACCCTCACCCCACCCCCCTCTCTGATGAAGGGTCTTGGCCCGAAACATCAGCTTTTGTGCTCCTGAGATGCTGCTTGGCCTGCTGTGTTCATCCAGCTTCACACTATTATCTGTAATACAGTTGCTGTTAAGAATCACGGTATCTTGGAGATTAAAGTGTACTATATTTACAAGGTCAATAATATCTTGTGTTTAAAAAAATTCAAGTGGTAAGTAAAAAAAAATCACAATCACATGATCTGTATTTTAGGGTCAAAGGCAAAAAAGGCTTGATGCAAGAAAACTACGTAAAGAAAAGGAAGAAGCAGAGAGGAAACAAATAGATATAGAGGAAGCAAAGTATATGGCACAAAAAAGAAAAGAAGGCCTGGAGCGAGCTAAAACCCTGCTTTTCTATCAAACTGATAGAGTCAAAGGACTAAATGTACAGTATGACTTTTTAATTTAAATTTTATTTACTGCTTTTGAATTCATGCAATATTTCTATTTCATTTGAAGATGTTTTAAACAATTTATTCATATTATTCCTGAAGCGTTTTTTCACAATAACAATGTGGCACACTTCTGTAATCTCTCACAACATGATGAATGTGGAGTACTGTTTGGATTCTTCAGCTGATTTAATTTCAATACCTCTTGACTGTCATTTGCATCATTTTCATTTACTTAGGGAAATACAATGTTACTGTAGTTTGTGCAGCATTCCTGAAGTTTGATTTCTGGTATCTTCTATGTAATGTGCAAGGAAGCTTAAGCTGCCAATGTTGAACACAAACATGGTTTGATCCTTAAAATATCTTTAAATGTCATGAATCTGGGATTTACGATTTTTCCTTGTGAAGTAAAATGATGTAATTCTCAGTTGAATAATTGGAGGAAAATTTAAGGGAAAACTATATCAAAAACTATCAGAGTCACAAAGTAAGTTTTATTTTAGGGCTTTTTGTAAGCCAGGAAAAGCAGATGCATTCTTTTGGAAAACCTTGAGTTATTCCTGATCTGACATTTTTCCCTTAACATTTCATGTCTTCTTGTTAACTCTGTTTCTTTTCTGTCTTTATTTTAGACTTTCAGAATCCATGGTATTTTGCTTGTATTTTAAATAACAAATTCAGAATCTCACCACATGGCATAACTACCTTATTTCCATGTATTTCTGTTTCATTAAAATTCCAACTTTCCTCATTTATTTGCCACTTCCAATTTTTCTCTCCTTTACCAAAAATCTAGATGGCGCAAATTCCTGACATGCAAATCAGAGTGGGTACCTGGTGGCTGTAGCTTGCTAACATGCTTGTCCCTCCCAAAATGCTACTGTTTCTTCAGAACCATGTCCCTGAGTGGTCCATACAACTGGCAACAATAAACATCAGCCTTACCACATCATCATATCTGCTGTGGGACCAACTCAGACATTTTTGGTTGCCACCCGAAAGGAAGGATGTGCTTGCTTTGGAAAGGGTACAGAAAAGATTCATCAGAATGTTACCTTGGCTGGAGCAATACAGCTATGAAGAGTGAGACTTGATAGGTTGGTGTTGTTTTCCTTAGAGCAAAGAAGACTGAACTCTGATTAAATTTTCTGAGAGGTATAGACAGGGTAGACAAGGACAAATCGTTCTCCTTTGTAGAGGAGTCAGTAAGCAGGCAGTGTAGGTTTAAAGCTAAGGAGCAGGTGATTTAGGAATTGAGGAATTTATTTTCACCCAGAGGAGTGTGATTATCTGGAACTCACAGCCTGAAAGAGTGGCAGAGGTGGCAACCCTCAAGACATTTAGCAGCAATTTAGATGAGTACTTGAAAGACCATAGCATACAAGGCTATGGGACATATGCTGAAAAATGGAATAGAACAGATGGATATTTGACCACTGTATGGACACGAAGGGCAGAAGTGCGTCTTTCTGTAAGAACTCTTGATTCCTTCAGTCCTTCAAAACTGTAATTTGGAGCAGAAGGACACCAATGGCTTGCATGCGTCTGCTAAGTCCCTTTGGTGCAGGGACACACATGCATCTCACTCAGCGATACAGGATGCTTTTGCACTCACATGGCCACACACATGTTTCTTACTTTGCTTTCTTAGTGCTCACACAGTCAATTTTTCCGCCTCCTCGAATTTAAATGAACCATACCTAAGCACACAAATCTCAAGGCAAGCACAAAAGAAGTTTTTGTGCTGCTCATAGGAAGAACTCTGAACTTAGGCACACACTTTTGAAGTCACTTTGAGTAATTCTATCAGATCTAAGATTTTGCAAGTATGAAGTCCATCTCTGCGCAGCCTTGAAAGTTGAGCCATGTGGTTTAACCTGCTAATCTTGAAGTTGTAGATGCAACACTCCACATTTGAACCTACAGGAACATCCTAGCATTTGTACATTTCAGTACACCATAGTATGTACTTCAATTGTTTTCTTAGCACACATTCACTGACATAAGGGTTGCCAGCTTCTGTAGCTCACATACCTTTTTAGTGCAGACAAATAGGCAGACAATTTGTAATAGCAGGGAGCACTAAATTGTCAACCGGTCAATCAGATAGCTGCGCACATAGAACATAGAACATAGAACAGTACAGCACAGAACAGGCCCTTCAGCCCACAATGTTGTGCCGACCATTGATCCTCATGTATGCACCCTCAAATTTCTGTGACCATATGCATGTCCAGCAGTCTCTTAAATGACCCCAATGACCTTGCTTCCACAACTGCTGCTGGCAACGCATTCCATGCTCTCACAACTCTCTGCGTAAAGAACCTGCCTCTGACATCCCCTCTATACTTTCCACCAACCAGCTTAAAACTATGACCCCTCGTGCTAGCCATTTCTGCCCTGGGAAATAGTCTCTGGCTATCAACTCTATCTATGCCTCTCATTATCTTGTATACCTCAATTAGGTCCCCTCTCCTCCTCCTTTTCTCCAGTGAAAAGAGACCGAGCTCAGTCAACCTCTCTTCATAAGATAAGCCCTCCAGTCCAGGCAGCATCCTGGTAAACCTCCTCTGAACCCTCTCCAAAGCATCCACATCTTTCCTACAATAGGGCGCCCAGAACTGGATGCAGTATTCCAAGTGCGGTCTAACCAAAGTTTTATAGAGCTGCAACAAGATCTCACGACTCTTAAACTCAATCCCCCTGTTAATGAAAGCCAAAACACCATATGCTTTCTTAACAACCCTGTCCACTTGGGTGGCCATTTTAAGGGATCTATGTATCTGCACACCAAGATCCCTCTGTTCCTCCACGCTGCCAAGAATCCTATCCTTAATCCTGTACTCAGCTTTCAAATTCGACCTTCCAAAATGCATCACCTCGCATTTATCCAGGTTGAACTCCATCTGCCACCTCTCAGCCCATCTCTGCATCCTGTCAATGTCCCGCTGCAGCCTACAACAGCCCTCTACACTGTCAACGACACCTCCGACCTTTGTGTCGTCTGCAAACTTGCTGACCCATCCTTCAATTCCCTCGTCCAAGTGCTCACCTACTTCCAAATCTAACACCTGGCCAGACTCATTACCCAGTCCCAAATCTAATGTGGCTTCGCCCCTTGTTGGCCTATCTACATCCTGTGTCAGGAAGCCCTCCTGCACACACTGGACAAAAACTGACCCATCTATAGTACTCGAACTATAGTGCTCCCAGTCAATATTTGGAAAGTTGAAGTTCCCCCATGACAAAGACCCTGTCTCTCTCACTCCTATTGAGAATCATCTTTGCTATCATTTCCTCTACATCTCTGGAACTATTCGGAGGCCAATAGAAAACTCCCAACAGGGTGACCTCTCCTTTCCTGTTTCTAACCTCAGCCCATACTACCTCAGTTGACGAGTCCCCAGACATCCTTTCTGCAACTGTAATACTGTCCTTGACCAACAATGCCACACCTCCGCCCCTTTTACCATCTTCTCTGTTCTTCCTGAAACATCTAAAGCCCGGAACCTGCAACAACCATTCCTGTCCCTGCTCTATCCATGTCTCCGAAATGGCCACAACATCGAAGTCCCAGGTACTAACCCATGCTGCAAGTTCACTCACCTTATTCCGGACGCTCCTGGCATTGAAGTAGACACACTTCAAACCAGCTTCTTGCTTGCCAGTGCCATCTTTCTTCCCTGAAACTTTATTTCGGACCACCCTACTCTCAACCTTTTCTATACTCGAACTACAATTTTGGTGCCCAACCCCCTGCTGAATTAGTTTAAACCCACCCGAAAAGCCTTAGCAAATTTCGCCCCAGGATGTCGCTACCCCTCTGGTTCAGGTGAAGGCCATCTTGCCCCTAGAGGTCCCACCTACCCCAGAAAGAGCCCCGATTTTCCAAGAATCCAAAACCCTCCCTCCTGCACCATCCCTGTAGCCACGTGTTCAACTCCTCTCTCTCCCTATTCCTCGCCTCACTAGCACGTGGCACAGGCAACAAACCAGAGACAACAACTCTGTTCGTCCGAGCTCTCAGCTTCCATCCTAGCTCCCTGAATTTCTGCCTTAAATCCCCATCTCTCTTCCTACCTATGTCGTTGGTGCCAATGTGGACCACAGCTTGGGGCTGCTCCCCCTCCCCCTTAAGGATCCCAAAAATGTCACTATGTGACACAGATCGCAAAGTGTGGAGCTGGTTGAACTCAGCAGGCCAAGCAGCATCTTAGGAGCACAAAAGCTGACGTTTCGGGCCTAGATCCTTCATCAGAAAAGGGGGATGGGGAGAAGGTTCTGAAATAAATAGGGAGAGAGGGGGAGGCGGATCGAAGGTAGGTAGAGGAGAAGATAGGTGGAGAGGAGACAGACAAGTTAAAGGGATGGGGATGGAGCCTGTAGAAGTGAGTATAGGTAGGGAGGGGATAGGTCAGTCCGGGGAGGATGGACAGGTCAAGGCGGCGGGATGAGGTTAGGAGGTAGGGAATGGAGTTGCGGCTTGAGGTGGGAGGAGGGGATAGGTGAGAGGAAGAACAGGTTAGGGAGGCGGAGACAAGCTGGGCTGGTTTTGGGATGCAATGGTGGGAGGGGAGATTTTGAAGCTTGTGAAATCCACATTAATACCATTGGGCTGCAGAGTTCCCAAGTGGAACATGAATTGCTGTTCTTGCAACCTTTGGGTGGTATCGTTGTGGCACTGCAGGAGGCCCAGGATGGACATGTCATCTAAGGAATGCGAGAGGAAGCTGAAATGGTTCGCGACTGGGAGGTGCAGTTGTTTATTGGGAACAGAGCGTAGGTGTTCTGCAAAGTGGTCCCCAAGCCTCCGCTTGGTTTCCCCAATGTAAAGGAGGCCACAACGGGTACAGCGGATGCAATATACTACAATAGCAGATGTGCAGGTGAACATCTGCTTGATGTGGAAAGTCATCTTGGGGCCTGGGATGGGGGTGAGGGAGGAGATGTGGGGCAAGTGTAGCACTTCCTGCGTTTGCAGCGGAAAGTGCCAGGTATGGTGGGGTTGGAGGGGAGTGTGGAGCGGACAAGGGAGTCCCGGGGAGGGTGGTCTTTCCGGAAGTCAGACAAGGGTGGGGATGGAAAAATGTCTTTGATGGTCGGGTCGGATTGTAGATGGCGGAAGTGTCGGAGGATGATGCATTATATCCGGATGTTGGTGGGGTGGTATGTGAGGATGAGGGAGATTCTCTTTTGGCGGTTATTGCGGGGACGGGATGTGAGCGATGAGTTGCGGGAAATGCGGGAGACATGGTCGAGGGCGGGGGGGAAGTTACGGTCCTTGAAGAACGAGGACATCTGGGATGTGCGGGAGTAGAAAGCCTCATCCTGGGAGCAGATGTGGCGGAGGTGAAGGAATTGGGAATAGGAGATGGAATTTTTGCAGGAAGGTGGGTGGGAGGAGGTGTATTCCAGGTAGCTGTGGGAGTTGGTGGGCTTGAACCCTCTCCCTATCCCCCTTTTCTGATGAAGGGTTTCGGCCCGAAACATCAGCTTTTGAGCTCCTAAGGTGCTACTTGGCCTGCTGTGTTCATCCAGCTCCACACTTTGTTATTTCAGATTCTCCCGCATCTGCAGTTCCCATTATCTCTCACTATGTGACACCTTGCTTTATCAACATCAGACCTACATATACCAGTGGTTGATGCTACAAGCACACTGCATGTATTTTAAGCAAACAGCCATACAGTCACAAAGGTCTACAGCATGGAAACAGGTCCTTTGGCTCAATATGCCCATGCAATAGTCCCATTTGCCAGCATTTGTCCATATCCCTCCGTGCAATCCCATCCATGTACCTGTCTAAATGTTTCTTAAATGACAAAATTATACTTGCTTCCACTACTACCTCTGCCACCCTGTTCCAGACACTCACCACCTTCTCTGTGAAAAAAATTGCCCCCTTGATCCTTTTGTATCTCTCCCCTCTCACCTTAAACTATGTCCTCTAGTTTTTGACATTCCCCACCATGGGGAAATGCAGTTGGCTATCTACCTTATCTATCTATGCCTGTCCATGAATCACTTCTGCCCCTCCAGTCATGCTATTCCCCCAGAAAGATGCTGAAGAACTCAAGGCTGCATAATTAATGAGGTAAAGAGTGAAAAATTGCTAGGAGCCATGATGAACTGGGGACCAAAACATACTTCAGCTGTGAATTGGGAGATTCTGCCGAGCAGATATTGCAGAGAGTTCTTTTCCATGTACTTTAGAAAGTTAAAGGTTGATTTTATCAAAGTTTTCAAAATATTATGGTACATAAATGAGGTATATGAAGAAAAACATATTTGTTTGGATGAGAAATTTAGAACCGGGGGCATGGTCTAAAAGTTAAAAGATATTCAAAAATGTGCAAGGTGGCATAGTAGAATTGGACCTCTTTGCAAATGGATGCCAGATCAATTATTAATTTTAAAACTTTGACAAACTTTTACTCGGCAAAGGTATTAAGGGTTATGGAACACAGGCATATTAGATAATAGACCAACCATTGTAGTCATTCGCAATCACTCACTAACGAGTATGATTGCCTACCTAAGAAATTCCATGTCACTTGTTAAGGGCTCTGTGGTTCCTTGTGTAGCTGACAAGCCCAGTCCTAAAATTGCATCTCTGACTGCCCCCTTGGCAGATGTTTCTGAGAGGTGGAATTTGTTTTTCGCCTCAAGATCATTGGCTTTCCTTTCTCAAGTTCTTTTTCAGTACTTCCTTCTGATTACAGGTGTCCTTGAAGAATTATATTCCTTCATCCAGGAGGTTCCTCTAAGCCAGTTTCTGAAGAGCGAATGTGTTCCAACTGTTGACATATTGACCTGTGTTGCATTTCTTGAGGTAAATCTTCAGAAAGTCTGTGAAGTGCTTCCTGGTCCTCTTCTTGTTTGACTGCCTTCCTTGAGCCGGGCAAAGAAGATTTGCTTTGGCAGTCGCACCTTGGGACTCTAAAACACATGGGCAACCTGGTAGAGTTGGTTTTAGATGTTCATGACCTTGATGTTGTGCTGTTGGCCCCTTCAATGATGCTGCTCATAGTATACTGTCGTCCCAGCTAATGCAGAGAAAACATCTCAAACAGCATTGATGGTACTTTGCTGGGGCCTTGAGTCAAAGTTTTGGAGCTATATGGAAGAGTCAGATGGAAACTGCCTTCTACACAGGATCTTTGTATCAGTGTAGATGTTGCTGTAATTGAAGACTTCTCTAAATGTGGCACCTGCTGATTGGATGTCATGTTTGATCTCCACATTGATGTCAGCCTCAGATGAGAGGTGGCTCCACTGGTAGAGGAAATATGCTACGATTGGGAGGATTTCTTCAATGACTTTAATGGAGGGATACTCCACGGCCAGAAAAGAGCACAACAAGAGCAGGCCACATCCCGGATGTAAGTCACGTCTGGACCCCAGAACAGTCGCAGCCAGAGCTCAGAGCAGGAGCTGAGTGAGTGCGGGATGAGCTGGGAGCAGAATCGCAGCCTGGACCCCTTGGTCGGTACACAGCGAATGGGGTTAGCAGAGTGCAACAAATCCTGGAGGTGAGCCCAGGACAGAGGCCAGCATAAGGAGGCAGCCAGGCTTTGTGTTCTGAAGACCGGCAAACGGACTTAGTGAAAAAGGACTATAAGTTGAGTACTTTAAAAATACTTGTTATTATCATTCTGGATTTTTAAATCCTGTATTCCCATGCTGGTCTATTTCTGATATTATTTCAATTCTGTAACAACACTTAAAATATCTGTACCTAGGTAGCCTGTACCTAAGATGGCACAGAGAGGCGACATTACAATTTTTTCCCTGCACTCATTTGAGTGCCCGTGATATTCTATTCTATTCCATTCTATTCTATTCTATTCTAAATGTTCTTATACTCATTTGGAGTTGTGATAAAAATAACCCATTCCTTTTAGGACTCAGCCCGCTCTCAATCTGTTTCACCTCTGTCCATGACTCATCTCCTGCACTGGGCTGATCTTGGGGTCCATTCCCTCCAGGTGGGGTACATTAAGAAGTTAAAAGTTGCAGGGGTAAGAAAAACTACAGCAAGAGGGAGAAAGAAAGAAAGAGGAGAAGGAGCTGGCGAGCGGAAAAATTCCAACTGGAGCATCTTACTCTGCCACCATCTTAAGTTATGTTGCATGTTATGGGTGATTCAAATACACACGAGAAAACCGAGTTAAAATTTGACCAGTATACAGCAACAGCAAGATAATAACATATTCCTGGGTGCTTCACAGGCGTATTATTAAACAAGATTTGACACCGTTTCTCAAAGAACACTTTTGGGAGCCAATGGCCATAAACCATAGCCAAAGACAAAGGTTGCATGGAGTGTTTTAAAAGATGAAAGAGAGCTAGAAGGCAGGGAGGTATAAGGAGGGAATTCCAGAACTGAGTGCATATGAAACTGAAAATATGGCCGCCAGTAATGGAAACATTAAAATCAGGGATGCCTGAATTGGGGGAGCACAGCCATTCTGGAGATTTTAGGGCTGGAGAAAATGAGAGATAGAAGCAATGAGACAATAGAAGAGCTCGAAAGCAAGGATGAGAGTTTTACAATTCACCAGAAGGTAATTGAGTGCAGGTATGATAGACGCATTTAATTTGGCCTGAGTAAGATCATGGGCAGCTTTGAATGACTTCTGGTTTAGGGAAGGTTGAAAGTGAAGGGTAGCCAGGAATGCTTTGGAATAGTCAGGTCGAAAGATGGCAAAAGTCACCATTCACAGGTCATTTGTCAATTGTGAAAGTTGTGTTTGGAGTAGCTCCATGATCTCAGTGTTATGACACGGCATGTAAACTCAAGGGGCTACACAGGGATGTCACACTCTCAAATTTCACTACACTACCTGCTTAGCCTCGAATTTGAGAGGAGACTCAGAGATCGAGACATCTGAGAAGGAGATTGAAAGTACTTGAGATTGAGCGTAGGGCAACTGTTTAAACTTGCACTACTTTGAAAATTCATACCTTCCAGTAAACAGCACAGAAAGCATCTTAATTTTTTTATAAATGATTTCTGCTATTAATATAGGTGCCAAGGTTTGGTGACTTAAAACACTTTTGACTTTTTTTTCAATAGAGAAGAGCTCAGAATCCAAATTGTCATATACAAAATCTGCTTGTAATTATAATTAGGAATGATCGATTGGCGTATGGAATGAGATGCCAGAGGAAGTGGTGGAGCAGATACAATCACAATTATTTAAAAGGTATCTGGATGAGTATATAAATAGGAAGGGTTTAGGGTATATGACCCAAATGCTGGCAAATGGGACCGGGTCAGATTAGAAAGTCTGGTTGGCACTAACAAGTTGGACTGAAGGATCTTTTTCCATGCTGTATGACTGTATATAAAATCTGTAATTCAATGTTGGAATTCACTTGATGTAAATAAATTCCTTGAATTTTTGCCTATAGTTTAGAAACCCATTTATGTCCTGCAATTTGTAGTATCAACTACACTCTAAGCATCATTACTCTATATATTGTATACATGCATTTTTATATAGGCTGCACTGATGCTTACGGAAGCCCTTAAAGAACGCGAAGCACAAATTGAACTAAAGCGAAAAAGAAATAATCTTCTTGAAAGAGAAGATAAAAGCTACATGGAGGAAATTCAACGTCAAATTAATTTGGGCGAGGATGAAGAACATCAAAAATTAATAAAGCAAAATGAAAAGAGAAAGGCCCTTGCTGAGTTTCATCAACAGCAGTGAGTATAGCATAAATTTCAGCTCTGATGTTGAAATAATCCCTCTCTTCCTGTGATATCAGATGTCATTTAGGGAGAGTTGTATAAAAAAAGGGAATACAAAATGATTGCTAGGTATATCAAAATTGATACAAAAAATATTACAATCATATTAGGCAAAAATGGCAGATGAAGATCAATGTGCACCCTTCAAAAACTGCAAATGATTATATGGTCAGTGCAAATAAAGAAATGTTAAATGTATTCAGGAAAGAAAGGGAAGGAAAGAAACAAGTAGAAGTGAGGGTATTGATTAAGAATATCACAGCGCCTGAGAGGATGTCAATGACAGAATAGACTGTATCTGGTTAGATTTAAGAAACACCGTGGCTAACACTACACTACTAAGTAAATTCTGTAGCCACCAAAATGTTGGATCAATACAGAAGTTCAATATTGTAGGGAAATTATACTGAGGTTAAAAGAACTATACGGCAGTGACAATTAAGGACTTTAATTTTACTAATATATGCTGAAACAGTAATAGTGTAAACAGCAGAGAGGGGTAGAATCTCTGAAGTGCTTTCAAGACAATTTTCTTTATCAATATGTTTCTGGTTAAATTAGGGAGTAGGCATTGCTAGATAAGGTTGTGCAGACTGAAGTAGATCAAGTGAATCAAATGTTGATGAGAAAACATTTAGCAAACAGTGATCAGAGTGCCATAAGATTTAGTGAGCTATAGAAAGAATGTACAATTGAGTAAAAGTATGTAATTGAATAATGGCGAATTTCAGTCTGATGAGAAAATAGGGGTGAACCAATGGCCTAGTGGTATTATTGCTGGACTGTTAATGCAGAGATCTGGATAACATTCTGGGGACTCAGGTTTGAATCCCACCACGGCAGGTGGTGAAATTTGAATTCAATAAAAAAAATCTGGAACTAAGAATCTAATGATGACAATGAATCTATTGTTGATTGTCAGGAAAAACCCACCTGGTTCACTAATGTCCTTTAAGGAAAGAAACTGCCAGCCTTAGCTGGCTGACATCTGACTTCAGACCCAATGCAATGTGGTTGACTTTGAACTGCCCTCTGGGTGATTAGGGATGGAGAATAAATGTTGCCTAACCAGTGACATCATCTTCCCGTTAATGAATACAGAGAAAAAAAGTTGTTGCAGATAAGTAACATGTAAGATTGGCAGGCAAAACTCTCTGCGAACAGGAGACAGCCTTTATGAAGGAAATAATTCAGGTACTTTTGAGGTACATTCTCAGGAGGAGGAGGAAAAAATATAAAACAAGCAAAATCATATTTTCCTGGAATGTACACAGAGTAGAAAATATGATGAAGTGTAAACAATGTGTGCATGACAGGTGTCAATATGATCATTCAAATCAGAAACAAGTTGATACTAGTAACTCAGAAATGAAAAAAGAGAGGCAAAGGCAGCATTAGAGACTATAGAGAATATAAAAGGGAATCCAAATGTTTTAAAATGGTAAAAAGACAAGGTGAGGGGCTGATTGGGGATCAAAAAGGGCAGAGAGCATATGCAAGGTAGTAAATCAGAACTTTGCATCAGTGATAATGGGAACTGCAGATGCTGGAGAATCCAAGATAATGAAATGTGAGGCTGGATGAACACAGCAGGCCAAGCAGCATCTCAGGAGCACAAAAGCTGATGTTTCGGGCCTAGACCCTTCTACCAAAGTCGTAGTGAAAGAAGAGACACTGGCTGAGTTAAAAAAACCAATAAAGAGGAGATATTAGAAAGAATGTTTGCATTTAAAGTTAATAGGTCACTAGAATTGGGTTGAATTCCTTGTGTGACTTGTTATTTGTCTAAGTAAAATTTGAGGCAACAGCCATAATCTTCCAATCTTTCTTTGATGCCAGTGTAATGCCAGAGAACTAAGAATGGCAAATGTTAAACAATATTCAGAGAAGGATGTCAAGGTACATCCAGCAACTGCAGGCTAGTCAGTAAATTCTTGGTAGCGCAAAAGCTTTTACAGACATTGTACGGGATAGTATGGGTTTAGAAAGGATTCATGAGAATGTTTTAAGGATGAGCCACTTCGGTTACACGGCTAGATTGGTGAACCTAGTGTTATTCTCCATAGGGAAGAGAAGATTGAGAGGAGATCTGATGTAGATATTTAAAATCATATAGGATCTGGACAGAATTTGTCCCATTGGTTGAAAATTGAAAATCAATGGAAGTTGATATAAAGCGATCAGCAATAGATGCTAGAAGTGACATGAGGAAAACACTTTTACAAAGTTAAAAATTTGGATCTGGAATGCACTGGAAGGCAAATTCAATCAGTGCTTCATAAGTGATTTTAAAGAATAAATTTAGGGTAGTGTGGGAAAGTGAGCTGGGGGTTCCAACAAAATATCGTGGATATTGTTGGTGACATGAAGTCACACTACATCTGACAAATGTAGTGCACATAAAAGATTGCCCTTATCCTTATATTACAACTGTCAGCAGTTATAAATCCTCTTGTCACAATTTGGAGAAACTGAATCATTAAAAATATCTTAATAGGTTTTCGCTATTTTTTTCTGAATGTATGTCCACGAAAGCTGTTTAATTTCTAATTTTATTTAAACATGTGGTTTTCAAACTTTTGTTTTTAATGCTAGAATAAAGGAAAATGAACATTTAAAAGAACAAGAGAAACAACAATACATAAAGGAGGGAGAAGAAATTAAGAAGTTAGCTCATCTCTATCAATGGGAGCTCAATAAAATTGAACAACTGAAGAGCCAAGAAAAACATAACAATATGATGAATCATAAGGTAGGGTAATACATTTCAAGCCGTTGAATAACATTTATTTCCAGAAATCTGGATGGTTTATTATTGTGACACACTTTAGAGTAATGTGAGTTTTCAGCTTTCTGTTGTAGCCTCAAATTTGTTTGGAGAAACTGATTCTTACGTGGGTTAAGGTTGCAAATACTTTGGTTATTGTGGACATTTTGACATTACTTCAAAATGAATGGAACTATAAAGGAAAATTCCTGCAAATCACCCTTACCAATATAAGCTTAAATTTTCTGATCAATTCGAGGGATGTGAGGTGATACAAGAATTGCACTGGCTCACCAATGGTATATTGTCCTTGCTATATTTTTAGGGTCAGTTCCATTGTTAAAATTTAGTGAACACCTGACGTTGATGACACCTGTATGTAGGCATTTCCTAGGCTTAACATTCTTCAGAAATTTAATGGAGAAGGCATTGTGGGCTTTTCAGCTAAAGACGATGCTACTGAAGCCATTGTCCCCTGGAATGTGTAGTACATGCTGAATAGTTTCAGCATGGTCACCACCTGGAGAAACGTGCTCATACTGTTGCTTCTAAAGGTAGCTAAATCAATGGAACCAGCCAGATTGTAATTTCTTGCCGAATTTGTCACCAGATTTTGAACCATGCAGGTTGATTCAACAGATTTACGTATCACTCAACAAAGATCAAGCGTTCAGTTACAAATGCTATTTAAAGGGACTGTCAGCAAATATTAAGTGAGATGCTTTTGGTTTAGATAAGTTTACATATGAAATGAGAAAGGAGCATTGTTTGTTTCCCTAATGGAGTATTAAAAGTTTTCTGGAAACATATAAGATAGTGGAAAGAGGTCTCTTCGAAGAGAATGCTTCAGGAAGAGCAGTCTGAAAGAATTGCAAGATTTATTTGCCAGTTAAGATGGTATGATTGATATTTTGCTTCCTTGGAGACATTACAGGATCAACCGTATTGGCTGTCATGTCAGCTAAGGTAGGAGGAAAATTGTGCATCCTATTTGCAACAGGGTGTACATTGAATTGCTTGACTTGAAATGGATGTGCTTCATCACTAAATCCTTATGTTCATTGAAACCAAAATGATTCCATCTATCTAACACAGTTGCATGGTGTATGTATGATTTCAGGTAGCCATACTGACTTGTGTTTTTGGCAATCACTTATTACATTTTTATTACATTATTACATTTCTCACTGTTTGCAATAAATAAAGGAATGAACATTATCAGGAGACTTCAAAACTCTAGAAGGCCCTGGGAGTTCGTAGAAGGGTGACCTCAGAGGCTGCCAGAGGTAGGGCTTTTGGAAAATTGACACTAAGTCAGGGTTTAAATAACCTCTTTCTCCTCTATTTTATTACCTACTGACCAGGCAGCATATACTTAAGCCCATTACCCCCTCACCCCTTGTGCACGGTGGCTCAATGATTAGCACTGCTGCCTCACAGCACCAAGGACCTGAGTTTGATTCCAGCTTGGGGTGACTGTCTGTGTAAAGTTTGCACATTCTCCTCTTGTCTGCATGGGTTTCCTCTGGGTACTCCAGTTTCCTTGCACAGTCCTAAAATATGCAGATCAGGTGGATTGGCCGTGCTAAATTGCCCATAGTGTCCAGTGATATGTAGGTTAGGAAAATGAGTCTTAAGAAATGCCGGGTTATGGGGATGAGGTAGGGGTGTGGGATGCTCTTTGGAGAGTCAGTGTGGACTTGATGGGCTGAGTGGCCTGCTTCCACACTGTAGGGATTCTATTATACAGAAAGCCATGTTAAAACTGTTCAGAAAGACACCATTTTAACTTGTCCTTTTCTCTTTGTCAGCAATCCCAGGCTCTGATACATCCAAGATAACAAACTGTGGGGCTGGGATGAACACAGCAGGCCAAGCAGCATCTTAGGAGCACATTTTGGGCCTAGACCCTTCATCAGAAAAGGGGGTCGGGAAAGAGGGTTCTAAAATTAAAGGTAGGGGGAGGCGGATTGAAGATGGACAGAGGAGAAGATAGGTGGAGAGAAGACAGACAAGTTAAAGAAGTGGGGATGGAGCCAGTAGAATTGAGTGTAGGTGGGGAGGTAGGGAGGGGATAGGTCAATCCGGGGAGGATGGACAAGTCAAGGGGGCGGGATGATGTTAGTAGGTAGGAAAGAGAGGTGCAGCTTGAGGTGTGAGGAGGGGATAGGTGAGAGGAAGAACAGGTTAGGGAGGCGGGGACGAGCTGGGCTCCTCTCCACCTATCTTCTCCTCTATCCATCTTCGATCCGCCTCCCCACCCCTCCCTATTTATTTCAGAACCCTCTTCCCCGTCCCCTTTTCTGATGAAGGGTCGAGGCCCAAAACGTCAACTTTTGTGCTCCTGAGATGCTGCTTGGCCTGCTGTGTTCATCCAGCCCCACACTTTGTTATCTTGGATTCTCCAGCATCTGCAGTTCCCATTATCTCTGATCCATGCAAGCACAGCAGCAATTTGGAGCATTCATTATCACTCACTCTATCATTTACTAGTAACAATTCAGATATTTATGTCACAGGAAATTTGAACTGAAGGGATAGTATCAAATGATATACTCAGTATGATGTGGTGCTGTTTGTACAAAAGGAGAAGAAGAAACCTGTTGCATGGGCAAGATAATAAAATGTGAGGCTGGATGAACACAGCAGGCCAAGCAGCATCTCAGGAGCACAAAAGCTGACGTTTCGGGCCTGGACCCTTCATCAGAGAGGGGGATGGGGAGAGGGAACTGGAATAAATAGGGAGAGAGGGGGAGGCGGACCAAAGATGGAGAGTAAAGAAGATAGGTGGAGAGAGTATAGGTGGGGAGGTAGGGAGGGGAACCCTGCAGCCTAATGGTATCAATGTGGACCTCACCAGTTTCAAAATCTCCCCTTCCCCTACTGCATCCCTAAACCAGCCCAGTTCGTCCCCTCCCCCCACTGCACCACACAACCAGCCCAGCTCTTCCCCCCCCACCCACTGCATCCCAAAACCAGTCCAACCTGTCTCTGCCTCCCTAACCGGTTCTTCCTCTCACCCATCCCTTCCTCCCACCCCAAGCCGCACCCCCATCTACCTACTAACCTCATCTCACCTCCTTGACCTGTCCGTCTTCCCTGGACTGACCTATCCCCTCCCTACCTCCCCACTTATACTCTCTCCACTTATCTTCTTTACTCTCCATCTTCGGTCCACCTCCCCCTCTCTCCCTATTTATTCCAGTTCCCTCTCCCCATCCCCCTCTCTGAAGGGTCTAGGCCCGAAACGTCAGCTTTTGTGCTCCTGAGATGCTGCTTGGCCTGCTGTGTTCATCCAGCCTCACATTTTATGATCTTGGAATTCTCCAGCATCTGCAGTTCCCATTATCTCTGTTGCATGGGCATGTTGGTTCACTGTGCTGAATGAATTGTTGCTTGTGATGAAGGTTCCTGTCACCACTTTCTTTTAGGTGTAAGAAATTCCAGGATCTGCTTGGTCTAGTACAGTAGAGAGAAAAAAATAGCCTAACTAGAAGTCTCCTGTAGTTAATAAGAAATAGTTTTTGCCAGTACATAGATAGGCCTATTAGAAATGGGGCAGTCCTAGAAGTTTCAGTGGGTGTGCATTTTGGGGATAGTGACTAACTGTGTCAAAGTCATTATGCAAAGAAATAAGGATAGTGCAGAAACTGTTTAAGTTGGAGGAAGGCCAATTTCAATATCATTAGACAGGATCTTGCAAACATGTAAATCTATATTTGGAAAGTAGGAGTCTTTTAAAAGTAGTACAGTGAGAATTCAGGGCCAGCATGTTTCTCCAAGAACAAAGGGCAAGAACGGCAAGTCCAGGGAATCATGGATATTGAAGGATTTTGAGAGTTTGATAAGAAAGGTACAGTGCATTAAAAACAGGGGAGGCCATTCAAGTATAGAATGTTTGAGTTTAATTCGCAGGACAAAGAGGGACCATGAAATATCTCTGACAGATTCTATGAAGAAAACCCACCCGCCAACTTTTTATAAGTGTATTAAAAGTAAGAGGATTATCAAGGAAACAGTGGGACCAATAGAGAACAAAGGGGCAAGCTGTGCATGGAGTCAGATTATGTAGGTGGTGTCTTAAATGAATACTTTTCATCCATATTCACAGAGGAGAAAGACATTGTAGTCAGGGATTTCAATTGTAATGGTGAGGTTCTAGAACTTGTTAAGACTAATAAGAGAAGGTATTAGATATTTCAGCAGGCGTACAGGTGCATTAATCCCCAGGGCTTGATGAGATGTGTTGCAAGATGCTATGGGAGGCAAGGAAGAAGATTGCTAGGGTTCTGGCAGATACATGTAGTACTTTTCTGGCCACAGGCAATGTGCCAGAACACTAGGGGATAGCTAATGTGCTTCCTTTGTTCAAGAAAGAGAGCAGGCCCAGTCCAAGTAATTATGGACGAATTAGTCTGACGTCAGTGGTAGGGAAATTATTCAAAAAAAATTTAGAGGGACAGGATTGATCAACCCTTGGAAAGGCAGAGATTGATTAGTGATAGTCAGCACAGATTTGTTAGAGGGAGATCCTGTCTAATACTGTGAGATTTTTGAAGAAGTAACTAAATATATTGATGATGGCACTGCAGCTGATGTCATCTACATAGACTTCAGTAAGGCCTTTGACAAGGTCCCATGTGGAAGGCTGGTCAAAAAGTTAAGAGCCCGTCTGATCCAAGGCAAATTGGCAAACTGGATCTAAACTGGGTTGCAAAAGGGAAACAAAGGGTGAAGGTTGAGGGATGTTTTTGTGATTGGAAGCCTATGACCACGGGGATCAGTCCTGGGACCCTTGCTGTTATTACGTTCATTAATGTGATGGATGTGAATGTAGAAGGTATAATTAGTAAGTTTGCAGATGACATGGATAATTTGTCGTGTTGTTGATAGTGAGGAGGATGGTCTCAGGCGACAGTCTGATATTGATCAGCTGGTAAATTGGACTGAGTAATGGCAAATGGAATTTAATCTTGATAAGTGTGAGGTGATGCATCTTTGGGGCCTAATAAGGGAACAATATACACAATGTATCGTAGACGTACTGAGTACTGAAGAACAGTAAAAGGATGTTGATGTAGAAGCCCAAAGAACCCTGAAGGTGTCAGCACAAATAGACAGGATGGTGAAGAAGGCATATGAGATGCTTGGAGATAATGGGAACTGCAGATGCTGGAGAATCCGAGATAACAAAGTGTGAAGCTGGATGAACATAGCAGGCCAAGCAGCATCTTGTACTTTATGCCCTACTGATAATGGCCAGGATACTGCATACTTTAGTAATCACTCTCGCACCCCTTCCTGTCATTCTTAATTACTTATGTTTGTCACAACTGACAATGCTACACCTCAAGCAGCAGGTAAATTTCCTATTGTTCAAATGAATGAGGCAGGAGATTACTTACTTCATTGGTGGGGCTTTGTTAACTCAAAAATCTCTGAAATAATTGTTTTCCAAGGTCCACATCTTTAAAAATCAAGAGAGCTGCAGATGCTGTAAATCAGAAACATGGGCAGGTGTTGCACCTTTGCCACTTGTAGGGGAAAATGCCATGGGGCTGTGGGCGGGGGTGTTGTTGTAGAAGGAAGAGTAGACCAGGGTGTCCCAGAGGGAATAGTCCCTGAGGAAGGCGGAAAAGGGAGGGGAGGGGAATATGTGTCTGGTGGTGGCATCTCAATACAGGTGGCTGAAATGGCATCAGATGATCTTCTGGATGTGGATGCTGGTGGGATGGTAGGTAAGGACAAGGGGAACCCAAGTCGCCGTTGCGGAAGGGAAGAGAGGGGGTGAGGGCAGAAGTGCAAGAGACGACTTCTCCTAAGATGCTGCTTGGCCTGCTGTGTTCATCCAACTTCACACTTTGTTATATGAGATGCTTGCTTCATTTTTTGGGGCCTGGAATTTTGGAGTAAGGAAGTCTTGTTCCACCTTTATAAAACATTGGTTTGGCCATAGATGGAATACTTTGTGCAGTTCTGGTTGTTACACTATCGGAAGGGCACAAGTGCACTGACATGTGTGCAGAGGATTTTCACCAGGATGTTGCCCAGGATGAAAAGTCTCAATTATGAGGAGAGAGATTGGTAAGCTGAGTTTGTTTTCCTTGGACCAACAACCCGACCTTCTAGTTGCCGTCCATTTCAATTCCCCTGACAACATGTCCATTCTTGGTCTCCTCCACCATCAGAGTGAGGCCAAATATAAACTGGAAGAACAACACCTGATATTTCACCTTGGGAGCTTACCGCCCAATGGCCGGAACATTGACTTCAGCTTCAAAATCACTCCACCCCAACTCTAATCTCATGCCCAGCCCTCCCACTCACTTCCCTGATCTGACCTAACCTGCTCATCTTCCTACTCATCTATCCACTCCACCCTTTCCACAGGCTAATCACAATACCCCCTACCTGCATCCACCTATCTCCATCTCTCCTACCCTTACCCCAGCTCCATCCCCTCCCTCTATTTATTTCTGAGCTGCCCTCCCCCTCCCCAATCCTGATGAAGAGTTTCGGCCTGAAGTGTTGACTTTCCTGTTCCTTGGCTGCTGTCTGACTGCTGTGTTTTTCCAGCCTCACACCTATAGACTCTGCCAGCTAGTAATATATTCCAGGGTCTCACAACTTCCTGGGAAAAGAACGCCTGACATCCAATCTATTCTGATGAATACACATTTAAACTAATGTCCCTGCCCTCCACAACCTATTATTTTAGAACTATCAATCAGCAGAAACTTTAACCAACTCTTCAAATATTTTGTAGATCTCTATCAGGTTCCCTGTTAAGACACTTCCTGCCCTGCAACAAATACGGCAAGATCATTGAGCCCTCATATCAACATGTTGTACTTTGATTTGCACAGATTGACACCTTTGAACTCCGAACAACTAAACGCAAACAAAATATACCACTGGAAATCTGGAAAAATATTTGACTTTAATATATTATTGTGTGTTATTCTATTTCAGGCACATGTTGCAAATCTGAAGATCATTAAAGCACTAGAAAAACAAAAAGAAGAATTGGAAGATGAAAATATCAGATTATTTGTTTCAGCCAAACAACAAATGTTAAAACTTAGGAAAAAACGACAAACAGAAATAGACAAGTAAGCAATGTACTATTTCTCAGAAGTGCACAAATGATTTGTTGAATTGTTAAAAGATATCTGTGGGCTAGACAGTTTCACTAGTGTACTTCAGGCAATGAAGTTTGTCATCCTCACCTGGTCTGGCCTATACATGAGTCCAGAGTCACAGCAATGTGGGTTAACTCTTAACTGCCCTCTGAAATAGCCTAGCAAGCCACTCAGTTATATCTATCATGACAAAGTCCCAACAAAGAAATTAAACCAGACAACCACTTGGGATTGATGGACGCAGCGTAAAAGACTATGGCAGAAACAGCCCGATCAACCCTGCAAAGTTCTCCTTATTAACATCCAGGGAGTAGTGGCAAAATTTGGAGAGCTGTCTCACAGACTAGTTGAGCAAAAGCCGGATATAGTCATACTCATGGAATCATACCTTACAGACAATGTCGCAAGCATCACTATCATCATCCCTGGATATGTCTTTTCCCACTGGCAGGACAGACCCAGTAGATGTAGCGGCACAATAGTATACGCCCAGGAGAGAGTTGCCCTGGGAGTACTCAACATTTACCTGGGACCTTATGGCATCAGGTTAATCATGGGCAAAGAAACCTTCTGCTGATTACCACAAACCATTCTCCCTTGGCTGATCAATCAGTGCTCCTCCGTGTTAAATAACACTTAGAGAAAACAATGAGGGTGACAAGGGTGCAAAGGTTTATTAAATTCACATTTTAGATTTCTTTTCAGCATTGCCCTTGGACCTGTGCAACGTTCCATCGTTGGCTGGTTCGCTCCTTCCTTGTAAGGAAAAGGGTCTGAACTATAATGGAAAGTGTTGATGTTTTCACCATTAAATCTCACTGTTCTTCTTTATGTAAAGAATGGAATTGAATGGTACATCTTTTTAGAAAAGGCAAAGTTGTTAAACATAATATTAACTAAATGTCATCAGAAATCATCTGCTAGAAGTTTCACAGGAATGCCAAGATCCAATGGCACCAATCAAAATCAGACACAAGGTAACTTTTTAAAAAAAAATGTGGGCCAAAAACAGAAGTTGTTGGAAAAGCTCAGCAGGCCAGGCAGCATCTATGAAGAAAAAAAGTCAGAGTTCATGCTTTGGGCCTGGTGACCCTTCCTCAGAACTGATGGTAGCTGGGAAAATGTTGATTTATATGCAGAAAATAGGGAGGGGTGTGGGTTAACGACAAAACAATAGGATAAAGGACAGAGCCTGAGGAGAGAGAGAAGAGAAGGTGGATAGACAAAGAAGTTGATAACAATCTGGTGAGGAGGGTGAGTAGTTAATGGGGACTGTTAGTGACTAACAATAGGTAGTGTGAGAGATAATGGGAACTGCAGATGCTGGAGAATTCCAAGATAATAAAATGTGAGGCTGGATGAACACAGCAGGCCAAGCAGCATCTCAGGAGCACATGTGCTCCTGAGATGCTGCTTGGCCTGCTGTGTTCATCCAGCCTCACATTTTATTATCTTATAACAGGTAGTGTGTTTTGGCAGGCTGTGTGATAACAAGGCCTGGTGTGTAGGGTAGGGGGCTGGGACATGGGAGTGTTTAAGCCCTAAGATTATTGAACTTGATATTGAGTCCAGAGGGATGCAGGGTCCCCAAATGGAAAACGAGCCATTGTTCTTCCAGCTTGCGTTGAGCTTTGCTGGAACACTGCAGCAAGCCAGAGACAGAGATGTTGGCTAGGGAACAGGGTGGTGTGTTAAAGTGGCAGGCAACTGGAAGCTCAAGGTCTTTTTAGTGAGCAGACCGTAGATGTTTTGCAAAGCAGTCTACGCTTCATTTGCCCAGTGTAGAGGAGACTGCAATGTGAGCAGTGAGTGCAGTAGACTAGATTCTGGGAAGTGCAGGTGAAATGTTGTTTCACCTGAAAGGTACGTTTGGGCCCTTAGGAGGGAGGAGGTAAATGGGCAGGTGTTGCACCTTCGCTGGTTGCAGGAACAGTGGACTGTTGTCGATAGGGCCGTCAACCAGGTCCAAATCATCTCCCGCACATCTGCCCTCACCCCCTCTCTTCCCTTCCGCAACGGCGACTGGGTTCCCCTTGTCCTTACCTACCATCCCACCAGCATCCACATCCAGAAGATCATCTGATGCCATTTCAGCCACCTGTATTGAGATGCCACCACCAGACACATATTCCCCTCCCCTCCCTTTTCCGCCTTCCTCAGGGACTGTTCCCTCTGGGACACCCTGGTCTACTCTTCCTTCTACAACAACACCCCCGCCCACAGCCCCATGGCATTTTCCCCTACAAGTGGCAAAGGTGCAACACCTGCCCATGTTTCTGATTTACAGCATCTGCAGCTCTTTTGGTTTTTAAAGATGTGGACCTTGGAAAACAATTATTTCAGAGATTTTTGAGTTAACAAAGCCCCACCAATGAAGTAAGTAATCTCCTGCCTCATTCATTTGAACAATAGGAAATTTACCTGCTGCTTGAGGTGTAGCATTGTCAGTTGTGACAAACATAAGTAATTAAGAATGACAGGAAGGGGTGCGAGAGAGTGATTAATAAAGTATGCAGTATCCTGGCCATTATCAGTAGGGCATAAAGTACAAGAGCAAGGAGGTTATGTCAAACTTGTATAAGACAGTAATAAAAACAAAGTTGCTACAAAAGCTCAGCAGATCGGGCAGCATCTGTGGAGGAGAAAATAGAATTAACGTTTCAAGTCCGGTGATCCTTCCTCAGAACTGATGTATAAGACAGTAACTAGTTCAACCTCAGCTGGATAATCGCACCCAAAACAGATTTTAGGAACAATGAAAAGGCAATAGTGAATATACAGCAAAGATTTGCTAGCATGGTCATAGGGATGAGGAACTTCAGTTATGAAGATGGATTGGAAAAGTTAGGACTACTTTTCTTGTTTAGAAGGCTGAGCGGAGATCTGATAGAGGTATTCAAAATCGTGAGGATAATGGAAACCAAGAAGGTATTTTAACTAATTGGCAAAAAAGCAAGGGCAAAACATGAACAAAACTTCTTCACACGAGTGGTTAAGGTATGGCATATAAAGCCTCAGAATTCTTATTTATTTGTAAACAAGATGTAAACGCCACTGACTAGGTCAGCATTCATTGCCAGTCCTTAATTTCCAGTAAGGTGGTGGTGATAAGCTGTCTTATTGAACCACTGCAACCATGGGAAATAGGTATACTCACAGTGCAATAAGCAAAGGCATTCCAGGACATTTATCCCAAGACATGAAGGAATGGTGATATAGTTTGAAGATGGAATCACTTAGGGCTTGATGAGGAACTTGCACATGGTGGTGTTCTTGTTTGTCTGCTGCCCTTGTCTTTCTAAATGGTAGAAAGTCGGGTTTAGAAGGTGCTGTCCAAGGAGTATGGGTGAGTTGCTGCAGTGCACCTTGTGGATGGTACACACTGTGTACCATCTGATTTTTCTTTCCTCTGTGGATGCGGTGCCAAACAAGCAGGCTGCTTTGTCCTAGATGGTATAGAGTGTCTTTGTAGCATTCATCCAGGCAGGTCTTGTTGTCTATAAGCAAAAACTACTTCAATATCTGAGTCATTGCCAATGGTACTGAACATAGTACAATCATCAGCAAACATCCACACTTCTGATCTTGTGATGGAACAAAGGACCCTGATAAAGCAACCAAAGATAGTTGGACTTAGGACCTGGGCTTTGTCTCTGAGGAATTCCTGCAGTGATGTTCCAGGACTGAGATGGAGTGTAGTGGAAGCAGGTTAAATCGGGCAGTCAAATTCATAAGACTGCTATTTGAAAATGAACAATGAGTAGAACTATGGAGAAAAGGCAAGAGAATGATACTGAGTGAAATGATCTTTTGGAGAGCTTGTTGCAGACACATTGACCCAACTAGCTTTCTCCTGCACCATAACAAGTCTGTTATTGGTTTTTCTGATGTAAAGTCACCCTACATGCATTGGACATTCAATGTCTTGAATTATCCCACTAGTAAGATCATTAATTTGTCTACCTGTCTTATCTCCGTATTCACAATTTCTGTTCAATGTAAGTAAATCATTACTTAATAAAATTTAATTACGACCATGAAAATGGTGGCTCACGCATAATCATGGTCTATGCTGTATTTATTAACTAGGTACTAAAAATGATTCATTTCTGCCAAAATGGAATGATATTGTGTCTATTAGTACTTATCTGATTATTCCAGGGAGAAAGAGAATCATAGAAAACTGATGGTAAAGCTAATAAGTGAACAGATGAAAGAGGTAGTGCAGGATGAAACAGCCCGCATTGCCAAGGCTGCAGAAGAAATGGAAGCTAAAAGACAGATGGAAATTAAGCAAAAGGAGGAAAAAACAATGGCAGATTTGACGGCAATTGAAGAATATAGACTTATGATGGTAACCTGCTGGTATCATTTTTTACATATTTTATATTTTTCCTATATGTGACATGTCACCCGTTTCATTTTGGAGTTTTGACATAATGATAGGGGCCAATACTGAATCTAGGCTAAAAAAGGCAGCAGCAGTTGGCCATCTGCTATGTACCAAATCCATGCTGACTTTAAGTTAGAGACTATATTTATCTGAGCAGCACCATTAGGGGAAAGCACTTCCTGCATATTAATGACCACGACATCCCAGGCAGTTTTTGCATTAAAGTTGATAAACATTGAACAAAGGAAAGAAAAATCAACACATTTCTGGTTTCCTTCAGTTTCTGCTTGTACCAGTCATTGTTCCCTCCTGGTCATTATGTTACTCTATATCACACCTCTGCTCCCCCAAACTCCCTATCAGATCTATTTGACACAATACCTCAAACACCAGCAATTCGCCCACTACCCACTCCCTCCTGCTCTCTACCACAGACCTTTGACTCTCTCTCTCTCTTTCCCTCCATTCCACTTACCACCTGCTTCCTATGGTCCGTCCCCATTTGCTTTTAACTGCATCCTCTCCTGGTGGTCCTTGCAGCTCTTGGGGGAGGTGATGGCCATGTGGTATCATCACTGGATTGTTAATGCAGAGACCCAGGTAATGTTCTAACTCTATTCATGCCAAAATATTACCTCTAACACCAAGGTCTCTTGTCTTATGATGTAACCTTCTGAGAGGTACCTGGTGGAATACCTTCTAGAAATCCAATTAGAACCCATCTACTAGTTCCCCTGTATCCACTCTGCTTGAAATTTCCTTGAAAAACTAGCAAATTAGTCAGATACAGTTTTCCTTTCATGCAGCTGTGCTGCTTGACTCTGCTTGATTAGGTTATGATTTTCCAACTGTCGGGTTATTACTTCCTTCATAATTGATTCCAGTACTTTTCCAACAATAGATATTAGTTAATCAGCCTATAGCTACCCACTTTTTGCCTCTTTGCCTTTTTGAATAGGAGTGTCTCTTTTCCTTTCCTCTGGGACTTCTCCAGAATTCAACGTTTTTGGGAAAATTACAACCAATACATCCATAATCTCTGTTGTTATCTCCTTTAGGATCTGAGGATGCATGCCATCAGGGCCAGGAAAACTTTTAGTCCCATTAGTCTGTCTAGTACTACTTCTGTAATGCTGGTCATGGTACTTAGTTCCTCACCCTTATTCTTTCATATTAATGGAATGTCAGAGTATCTTCCACTATGAAGACTGAAGCGGATTATCTGTTTAACTCTTCTACCATTTCCGTGTTCCCCATAACTATCTCCTCACATTCATTTTCTAAAGGGCTGACATTTACTTTTGCCTCTTGTCTTCCTTTTATGTATTTGAAGAAGCTGTTATTGTCAGGTTTTTTTATATTCCACATTAGTTTTGTCCTCATACTTTATTTTTTCTCTATCTTCTTAGTCCTCCTTTGCTGGATTCTGAATTTATTCTATTAATCATCCTCCAGCTCCTTTTGATACTTCACCCTCAGCTTGCTCCCAAATCTCTTCAGCACTCCCTTTGCTGTCTCTTTTGCCTCCCATTAAATTTTTGGAAACAGAGGGAGTTTGGTAAGTGAGCTAGCAGTAAAGGGAGTGAGGAGGGACTCTAGGTGTTAAACAGAGGAAAGTGGCTGAATGCCAGGGAACAGCTAAGAGTCCTGGGAGAAGTGAATGAATGGAGGGTGATTGTGAGACAGTAGTGAGAGATGTATGAGGAAGCAAGAGAGCAGCAAAGGAGTAGGCAGCAACAAGGAGCTGAGGTTTTGCAAAGCAAATTGCTGTTGTGCATATGCCCCAGCTACAAATAGTCAAAGAATCCACTAACTGCAAGCAGCTGGAGTAAGGTGTAACTTGCCAATTTTCTTTTCCTCTACAAAAGTGACAGGAGTCACTGAGAATAAAATTAGGCATGTATATATTAGATGGTCAATACGGTTCTAAAACATCATTGCTAAAGTTCAGTTTTATGTCAGTAGACAATAAAACTTAGGTGATTTTTTGTGGTATCCTATTTGGCCACAGAAAATGGGTAGTGTGTATCTGAAGAATAAATAGAAATGTGGAACAGAAGAATATTCGTTCTCCATAAGGAATATTGAAATATAAAAGGACCAGAAAAAATGGTTTTCCCTGATTGTTGATTTCAAGAAGCAAATGCACATCTCATTAACTGTTGACTTCTTCTCCAAATACCTGTCCAACTTCCATTGTAATAATTATTAATGCTATTTGCATTAATCGCTCTCCTGTGCATTTAATTCCAAACATTAATTACTCTGAACCATGCATTCACCTTCCCTCAGCTTAATTCTGTGACTTTCATTGTTATTTTTTGGTTCAAGAAACAATTTCTGAGAATTCTAAGAGAGTTCCTCATTCTTTACTGAATCATTATTTCTCCTCACATTTGCCACTTGTTTGTATTTATAGCAGTTTCAGCTTGAGGCTAAATAAAAGAAAGATAAATAATTGTCTTTAACTTCAAAATGTTTATTGAGATGTTTTCCATGATATACTAAATTAACCACATAGGTATTCATTCTTTTATAAATATTGCAAGAATATTTTCTGTAATTTGAAAATTGCATGTAAATTTCGAGTAAAGTAGAAACGAAAGCAGGGCACATTGAATTTTTTTCAATATATCTTAGTAAAAGCAATAGTTAAACAAATTTGTGATGTTAGAAATCTACTTTGGTGTAGAATAATGAATTAGATAATGTACATTTAGATTAAAAAGCGTGAAGAGAAGGAAAAGGAAGAAAAAATACAAGCAAAAGCAGCTCTTCATGCCAGGATTGAAGCAGATCATTTAAACCATGAACAAGAAAAGAAAAAGAAGCTAAAAGCCCGAGAAGAGGGTGGGCGTGTACAATCCTTCCTTGTTGAACAAATGGTAAACATTACTCTCATGAAATTTTTAATTTGTTTTTCTTCTGCTTTTGAAGTAGAATTCATTTTGAGGTACAGTTCTATCAGAGTTAATAGCACTGTATTTTTTTTACACCTTTGAACGTGGATAATGAAAAACAGCAGCCAAGGCTAAAAGTTTTCCATTTGTTTATTATATAGTGCTTTCACCAGTGTCGTAAGTTCAGTCAGCAGGAAAATAATGGATAAAATATGCCTACAAGGCATTGTTTTATTGTAACATAGCAACTTTAATTAAAATATTAAAAAATGAACGCGTAGCACAGCAAAATTATGTTGACTAATAATTGGTAGTATATGTGGAAACTTTTATCTGTTTGCAGTGTGAACAGGTTTGAATGCTGTTTCTCATTGACACCTAGAGGAGACCCTTAACAAATGGCCAGCATGGGCCATGTAGAGTTTAAAACCTTAAAACTCAGACTTCCCATCCATAACCATCTCCAGCTCATCTACTTTGGTTTTGGCTGAAGACAAGTTGGTAACTAACTCACCCTAGAAGCAAGTTACAGAGATGCACTTTACGACCTTGGTGCAGGATAGAGGCAGTGAAGTGATCAAGTTAACACAATCACTCCACAGTCCTTGAAATGGATCATTCATGCAGCTTTATTTTTATTTATCTTTATTAATTATATAACTAAAGGAAAAGTGCTAAGGATAAGTATGGGTAATGCATTCATGTAAAATCTTAAAAAGCTTGATTTTTCTATCCTCGTTTCCAGGCGGAAAAAAAAGCAAAGGCTTTACGTGATCGTGCTGCTGAACTAGAGTACAAACAAAAAAGCTTAGCTCTAATTGAAATGGAAAAGAAAGAATTTGAAGAGTATGCACAACAAATTATAGTTGCAGCCACTAAAAAAGGCCGAAATGTTTATCCACTTCTTAAGGCTGCTCACCAAGGCATTGGTGGTGGACGTGGTCCTGTGTTAATTGAAGAAGGTGGGATAAGACCTAGTTACCAGGTCAAGGACACCTCCGGAGTTCAACTTCCAAATTATAAACGCAGTACAACTGAGGAAATTAAACATTTATATGATAGATGTGATTTTCAAAAATCCAAGAAATCACTAGGTTTTACATGGTAAAAGCTTTGGAAATTTTTGATGTATATATTGATTTTCATTATTACAAATATTTGCATTAATGAAAACTACTGTGAATCTTTCTGTATGACCATCTGCACATGGGCAACCATATATTGTTCCAGATTTAATATAATTATTCTCTTTCATGCACTTGAAACTAACAACTTTTGTGTAACCATTCCAGTAATATGTTTGAGAGACTTCAGCAAAGTATGAAACAATCATTGAAAGATAATGGCAAATTCAAAGGAATAAACAAACTCAATGTGAAACATTTATCAGCATCGGTACAAATAAATTTAGGACTATAATAAAATAAAGCAGAAGAATATATGCAATTTGAATGGAAAAATAATTTAGATGAGCAAAATTATAATCTCAATCATAATTCCTATACTGTACATTAGTTTTAGAGCTAATAATGATATTGTTATCATTTTTAATGTTGGCGTTATTAATAATAAAATAAGTAATTCAAAGCAAAATCAGAACACATCAAAAGAACTCTACCACTTTTTTTTAAAAGAAAAGTCAGATTTCAACTTTTGTATACAAGAAACAAGCAGGAGAGAGACCAGTTGCACGACAACACACAAATGGGTCCTTTCTGGAAAACTGCAGTTTGACAGCAGATTTTCTACAGTTTTGTTGACTGGGTAAAGATATCAAAAGTAAACTCAAGCTAGTTCAGATAAATTAATTTTCAACTGACAGCAAGTGAGATAGAAAATGTAGGCTGAGAAATAAATTCAATCAATTTGCCATAAAAGCTTTCTATGTGGGTTTAAAAGGGTTGATACTGAGTGCCCTGAGGTTTTCTTCTGTAGAGTGAAGGAATCAACAAGAGGGATAAGTTGACCTGAGTTAATTCTCAGTCTATCTGCAATCCACAACAATATTTTAAAGAGTAAACATTGCTCAATTTCTAGTGCCAATGAAATCCCATGATTTATGGATAGATTTAGAACAGATGAATATTTGGCTGCAAGAACAGATCAGTGGCTAACAATTCTATGGTGAGTAATTCATCACTGAATCCTCAGTGCATGCCTACAATCTACAAGGCACAAGTCAGAAGAGTAATGGAATTCTTTCCACTGTCTAGAGGATTGAAAGCTCCAACAACACTCAAAGAGCTTAACACAATCCAGCTAAAACAGCCTGCTTGATTGGCAGTCAATAGACCACGTTGATCATTCACTCCCTCCACTACAGAGGCACCATCTACAGGATATATTACTTGTTGGAGTTTGACAAGATTTGTGAAATGTCTCCTGTTCATTGGAGCTTGGGATATCCACTCAGGGTTGGAAAGAAACTTTATAGGACGGGGCAGATTCAGTCAACATGGCCCATGTAATTACAATTCAAGAGGCTCTATATAGTCAAAAGGGAGGAGTTTGGCACCCAATTAAATAGTACCTTACCTCTGTTTTATTACCTGAGCCACATGCAAACTGGCCTAGGGCAAAAAATGTGTTATTCAATAAATTGTGCAGTTGTGGAACATTTTTGATTGTGGGGCATTGGCAACATTCCTAGGGAACATTGGATGTACCGTTGGGACAGTCTAACGTGAACTGTGTTGGGGGCCAGTGTTCTAGTAAACTTCAAAACCAAGGAAGAAAACTGACCAAATGTTTGGACTGCAGGCTGACAAATCCCTGATCAACTTCATCCCAGGGTCTTAAAATAAGTGGCTGTTGAGAGAGCTGATGCATTGGTTTTACTTTTTCAAAATTCCCCAGATTTAGGGAGGGTTCCATTAGATTAGAAAATAGTGAAAATACTTTGTTTATTCAAAAAGGGAGACAGTTAGAAACTACAGGCTTGTTAACATCTGTCATTGGGAAGATGTTAGAAACTATCATTAGAGATATTATAGCTGGGCAAATAAAGGAAATCAAACAACATCAAAATGATTTTGTGAAAGCAAGTCACGTTTAACCAATTTATTAGAATTCTTTGAAGTCAATGTTGCTGTACATAAAGGGAAATGGTAGATTACTGTACTGCAAGCTGTACTTGGTGCCACATTAAAAAGATCATTGTGAAAAATAAAAACTCATTGTATAAGGATAATATATTTACATGAATGGAAAATTGGCTGGCTAACAGGAAACAGCAGGCAAAAATGTACCATTTACTGGTTGTGTGGCATAGGGATCAATGTGGAAGCTTCAACTTTTTACGATTTATATGAATATCTTAGATGAAAGGACTGAAATTTTGGTAGCTAATTTGGCTTTTGATATGACGATAAGTAAATTCTGAAGAAGATGTAAGAAGGCTACAAGGGAATATAGCTGTGTTAAGTGACAAGACAAGGCAAGTATAATCTAGGAAAATATGAAATTGCCCATTTTGGTAGAAGAATAAAAAAGCAGTTTTTCTTAAAAAGGTGAGAGATTGTAGAGCTCCAAGTTGCATGGGATCCAGGTGTCCCAGTCCATGAATTTCAAAAAGTTAGTATAGAGCTACAGAAAGATAATAGAATTATTACTGTTCAGTGTGATCGGTATTGAATCCAGACGTAGGGAGGGTAGGCCTCAGTTAAAAGGACAGTGTTGAGAGCAGATGTGGAATACTGTGTACAGTATTGGTTCCTTTATTTGAGGACGGGTGTAAACGGAGTTAAAAGCAGCTCAGAGGTTTGTTACAAATAGGCAGGTTGACTTATGAGGAAAATCTGGATAGGCAGCACATGAATCTGCTGGAGTTTAAAGGAGCAAGAACCAACTTGATTGAAACATGTAGATCCCGAGAGGTTTTGACGGAGTAACTGTGAAAATGATACTCCCTTTGTGTGGGAGAACTTAGAACTAGAGGTTAAAGTTTTTGAGAACATTTGTGGCTCAGGTCGTGAATGAGGTTGTAGACATGCTTGCCGAGCTGGTGGGTTTGGTTGCCAACATTTTGTCACCCTACTAGGTAACATCGTCAGTGCACCTCCAGTGAAGCGTTGGCGTTCTGTCCCACTTGTTATTTATATGCCTTGGTTTGCTGGGGTGGTATTACTCCCGGTTTTGTTTCTCAGTGGTTTGTACACACGGTCTGATTCAAAGTGTTTGTTGATCGAGTTTCGGTTGGAATACGAGGCATCCAACAATTCCCTGGTGTATCTCCCATACTGACCAAATCCTCAATGACACTAGCAGCCACCCCATGGTCACAAATGGAGCTGCATCAGGACACTATTTCAATTGAGCCACAACACATTGCAGCAACCCGGAACTATGCAAAGCAGAACAGGAACGCATGTATTTAGTCTTCGAGAGAACTGGATATCAGAAAAGTACAATCTGCCATTACCTCCAAGACAGACCACAACAAGAAGACACAGCACGACCAAACTCACTAATCACCCTACCATACATCAAGGACATTTCAATGATGACAAGACTACTCAGATCCCTCAGTATCAGAGTAGCCTATAAATCAACTATGACAGCTACTGATGAACATAAAGGATCCCATACTCAAAATAAGCAGAACTTGGGTAATATACAAAATACCAAGCAAGGACCATGAGAAACACTACATAGGCCAAACTGGAAGAAAATCAACAATATGGATACATGAACACTAACTAGCCACAATCAATTCTCACTTGTATCACTATGCACAGACAATGAAGGACACAAATTTGACTGGGACAGTTCAGATAATCGCACAAGCTAAACAGAGACACACAGGAAATTCCTAAAGGCCTGGTATTCCTCCTGGAACTCCATCAGCGAACGTACTGTGTACAAATCACTGGGAAACAAAGCCAGAAGTAATACTAAACACACCAGCAAACCAAGACATATAAATAACAAGCCGGACAGAACACCAACAATTCATCGGATGGTGCACTGACGACGTTATCCAGCAGGGTGACAAAATGTTGGCAACCAAACCCACTGGCTCGGCAACAAAGTGTGGAGCTGGATGAACACGGCAGGCCAAGCAGCATCTCAGGATGTGTTCATCCAGCTCCACGCTTTGTTATCTTGGATTCTACAGCATCTGCAGTTCCCATTACCATTGGCTCGGCAAGTGTGTCTACAACCTAGAACTAGAGTTTCAGATTTTAAAAGTAAAGGGTTGTCCATTTAAGACGTGATTTCTTTTCTCACACTGTGTTGAGTGTCTTTTGAACTCTTCTTCAAAAGGTAGTGGAAGCAGAGTCTTTCAATATTTGTAATACAGAGGAGACAAGATTCTTAATACGCGATGTGGGGTGGAAGGTTTTTGGGGTCCGTTGGGAATTTTGATTGACAAACTGATCACTCAGGATACTGCCTCTACCAATAAGCCACAATAATATTACTGTTACCTGTAGAGTTAGAACTTGGTAGTTTGTGTCAATATCTCAAAACAGATGACCATCATTCTCTTAGTCCAATGACTTGACCAGAGTTAACTTTGTTTAAATTTAACTGTCATTCAACTAACAGGTATATTCTCCACAGCAGTACCTTCACCAGATTTTTCTTGTCAAATCAGCACTCACTTCACACACAGCACAGGAATGGGCCCCTCGGCCCATGACGTTGTGCTGAACGTGACATCAAACAAAACTAATCTCTTCTGCCTGACCTTGGTCCGTATCCCTCCATTTCATGCATTTTCAGGTGCAGTCCCATATAAAGGTTGTTTCTCTTTACATTATTATTTTTTTGCAGTGTCCTGAAAGGTGAAAGTTGAAAACTTTGTCAAAATGTGTAATTTCAGCAATCTTCAAATAACATCACCTTATTGATTTTCATTAATTGGAACTCACAGGTAGGTCTGTATTGCTAGGTAAGTAAAATGTGAGACATCCAAAGATGACATCAAGTAACAAATAAATCTGAGGAGTGAGTCCTGATTGTAAAACATAAAAGAACGAAGGACAGTCATCTTACATATACACTGTAAAGACAGTTTTTCAAAAGACTTGCTTTAGCCAATTCTACAACTATTGTCATGTGATCCTTGTGTCATATGTCACAATGGCAGTAGATGGCAATGCTGTCAGACATAGAATGAGAAATAACCATAAGTAGCATTTCAGCAGGAATGCAAATGACCTGTGTCAGGGTTTTCTTTAATAAATCTAAATTGTCAATGAACTGACACTGACCCATATTAGTGGCAGTAATTAAATTTTATTTAGTGCAAGACTTTAAAACATTAGAATCTGAGCAATAAATGTAATTTCATCACTTCTGTTTCATATTTGATCCCAAGCTAATTGTCCACCCTCATGTTTGCAGCATTACCAAAACCACCAATGTCCTCTTGCAACGTCACTTTTGCTCTGTCTCATTTATATGCTACTGCCACATTTATTCATGCCTTCGTTGTCTCTTAATTCAACTATCCCAGCACACTCCAGGCTGATCTTCTACCTTCTATAAATTTGAGGTTATTCATATCTGTGTTGTTTGTGTTTTAACTCTCAGCATGTACCAGTCACTTATCCCTGTGCTCAATGAACTACATATGCTCTCCATCGAAAAAACAAAAGATATAATCAGATTTTCATTCTTGTTTTCAAATCTCTCCATGGCTGGCCCCTCCCTATCTCCATATTCTCCTCCAGCCCCACAACCCAATCAGATATCTGTGCTCTTTTAGTTGTAACTGATAACATTTTTTGGGATGATAATAACATTCTTAAATGTTTGAAATTAGGGAAACATCAAATGAATCAATATATTTCAGATCCTTTGAGTTAGTTTATGGATGCAAAGTAAAAGAACCACAAACACAGGGATCAGGAAGAAGAAATTATTCTCTAGCACTGTATCCAAATTCTGAAACAGGTTGTCAAAAGCACATGCACATTAAGGTTTCTCAACAGGAAATAAAAAAAGGCAGAAATATAGTGGAATAACATACTTTCAAATCTGGGAATAAGGTACTGGTTGTGTTACCCCTGCAGAGTGAGCCACTCGAGTCTAGATCTAGTCGATCTTGCTTTATGAGAGTAAAATTCTTTTAAAATAGATATTTTATTAGTATGCCAGATAGAAGACAACTCAAGTATATCACTTAAATAATATAAAATGGTATTATGACAGGAAAGATGAGCGAGTATACTCCAGAAACTAAGTAAGTGATCTAAGTAAACCTGAAACTCACAATGAGACAAAGGCCAAAAATATTCAAATCAAACTACAGTAACAAGACTAGCTAGTACAGAGATGCAAAAGAATTTAGAGTATTACACCATCTTTCAGCAGAGTCTCAGGGTGATAAATGTAAACAGATAAAAAAAATGAGTCAGTGTGCAGAATGAATTTCTTTCCATGTACATGATGTGGATGAAGAGTTGTAGTGCAGTGGTAGCATTCCAACCTCTGAGCTGGAAGACCTTGGTTCAAGTCCCACATGCAAGTAGGTAACAACATTTATGAATGTGTTGATTAGAAAATACCTACATGATATGGATGGAGCAAGTACTCCATCCATTAACCAAAATCCTTTTAAACCTAGCCCTAAGAAGTTGCTTCAAGTCTAAGAATACTCACTTTCAAATTGTATTATTGTATAACTGGTCCAAGGTAGTCGCAATAAATATCAATAAGTGAACGTCATATAAGATTCCTGTCCTATCCCACAAACTGAAGTTTGCATTAATAAAATTGGAAGTTCAGAGTTTTCAGCAAGATTGACTTATTAAAAGAATACAGACATCTTCCACCTATAGAGCAAGCAAAGGAATTTCTGCTTCTTTTAATGACACAGCCTAAGTCAATGGAACATCATTTGTAATGATAAATATACCATCTAGCTTTCAAAGGCTGATAAATCAAGTCATGAATGGATTATCAAAACATGTTTCTATTGATAATTTATTGAACCACAATGATACTCGGAAAGACCATGCAAAACACCTCAATTTATGAGGCAGACTACAAAAAGTTTACTTTGAGAATGTCAAATTAACTAGCGAAGTCAATTTGCTAAGGCCAAGGCTTTTTTTTTAAGATATGTCACGAGGCAAGGCTCAACGGTGTTTGGAGAAATTCAAACAATGAAAAACATTCTTGCTTCTAAAACCAATAGGGATATACTGTAGTTCCTTGGAGAATATGGATTTTACAGGAGACTTACTCTAGACTTCAACATAGTAGCCACTCCATTCAAATTTGTTGAAGGAAGTCAAATATGACTGGACAAAATCTTGTCATTCTGCTTGGGAGGCTGGAGGCTCTTCATAAGTCAGTCAGTGATGGCTGCACCAAATGTCAGCTAACTGGTCAAGATAGTAAAAGATTGTCATGATTTAGTTATGGAAGCGAGATCACTTCATTCTTGACTCCACATTTAAAAAAAGGGCGTGTAAAGCTATTTCTCAGCTGTTCAATTTTAAAATTGTGCCAATGTCTGTTGACTGAAGGATTTCTAACAGGGAGTTATATTAATAGTAAAACTGGTGTGCGTGTACGTAGACAGACACAAAGTTGTAGATGCTGCACTCCAGCATTAAAAGAATATTAGAAGATGCCCGTACATAAATTGGAAAGGTCTGAAGAGATATGGCCAAACACAAGCAAATGGGACGTTTAGTTTCGGAAACTTGGTCAGCATGGGCCAGATGGACTGAAGGGTCTGTTTCCATGCTGGTTGACTCTATAAAGAACAAGAAGCTTTTAATGGTTGGATTGTTGGAGGACTTTGGAAGAATAATCTTGTCAAAAGTAAATGGAAAGCCCCAGAAATCCCTTAAACAGTAATCTATAAAGCAGCATTCAAATTAAGTAATTAAATTTCTAACTTTTTGATAACTATCATGCAAACTTATTTTAAGTATGAGTCTAATATTTGTGTAGAAGAAAATTTAATTTAATGAATTGGGTTTAGATTAGAAGAAACAAGTTAATGTACTTAATATCTGTAAGTAACTTTTTTTGTGTTCATGTTCTTTAATTCCCATGAATCTTGTTGCTTTATACTTTTTGTGAATGTATGGATTTTCAGATTTCACAAAAAAGCGCACAAATACGAATGCCTCCACGTATCGCGTAAAAGTATAATTAGACAAAACTAAAAACATTCCCACTTGGCTCCAGTTATTAACACCCTTGCTCAGTTTAGATTACACTTATTCTCAAAATAATCATTTAAAATTTATCCCAAATTCAAACAGCAGTACAACTGTGCACACAAGTTTCATCATTGTTCACTTTTACTTGGGAACCACAGACTGCATCCAACCAGTTCCTTATAAAGGAAAAGACGAATATTTCTTCTTGACTGAAATAAACCCACCAATTTTATTTTCAGTAATAAGGCATTTCCAGAAATATGTGGAGTTTTTAAAGACAGTCCTGATATTGCTGTTCCCAAAGTTGGGAATGCAGTGCCAGAAATATTCCCAATTGGGCAAACCTCACTTGGAAGACAACAGGAGACAGACATTCTTGATGCCCCTCAGAAACAATGCAAAAGCAGTCGGAAGGGTGGTAGCATGCTGAAGTGGGCTGTGAGAAAGGCTGGTTTCAGTGCTCTCGGACTTAAGAATAAATCAAAACTAACTCTCTAGCCCTCACTTGGAGGTAGCAAGAACTGCAGATGCTGGAGCCAGGAGACAACGCACATTCTGGAGCTAGAGGAACACAGAAGGCCAGGCAGCAGAGGAGCAAGAAATTTGACATTTCACATCGGCACCCTTCTGAAGAAACGTCAACTTTCCTGCTTCTCTGATGCTGCCTGGCCTGCTGTGTTCCTCCAGCTCCACACTGTATTGTCTCTATCGCCCTCATGCTCCATTTTTCAAGCATATTCATGTCCACATCTGGCAATATCAAAGGGCACTCGATTCTTCACAGGACACTTGATCTCTTCCAAAGGTGTCCCTCCAACTCACTAAAAGGTTATCCCAACTCTTTAAAATAACTCCCTTAAGTTTAGCTGCTCTCGACAAATGTGTAAAATTATGGTATTTTGGCCACCCCACTTAAAAAAAAACTTGCATCTCTTTGAACGCAGCTGCACTTTTACATGAACATTTGCCGCTGTAAGTCACCTACGTGCAAACTACAAATCACCACCACATTCCACCTTGGCAAAAATAATGGTTACCAGGTTCAGGGACAACACTTCTGGAATTAAGGGTCTGACACTGTTTCGGCTAGGGGAAAGACCATCTCCAACCCTGAAAACAATTCAGAGCTGAAATGCAAGTAATTAGTTTGGACGTAGCTCTCATATCTTTCCCTTTCGAACAATGTCTCAGGAGATAACAAATGGGTTGAATGAGTCAAGGCTATGCCTCTAAATGTCAAAACTTTTATTTCAAATTGTCACATTCTGTATAATTAGACAGTGAAAGATAAAAAAAAAATATCAATCTGTACCAGCTTAAATCATGAGTACAATGCATATTGTAGAATTAAATCATGCAAATCCCTGATCTGTTCTCGGTTACTACATTTCACACCACTGATTTCAGATTTGGGAATGGCTCCAACAGATGCTGGAGGAAGACGAACAGACTCAATGACATATCCCTCCCTGCACACTCCTCCCCTCCCACCTAAATACCAACATTTGTGGAGCCATACCATAATGAATTTGAAGTTTTTTTTTCCCCATGACAGAACAAGAGTATAGTGAGGACAAAGCATAAAAAGTTACTAATTTGGGAAGCAGGTAGAACACAAAATGGAAGTCTGCACTTAAAGCTATGACACAACAAAGTGCCTTTGGATATTTAAAGTACAGAAGTGTAAGTATAACATTGAAGTTTGGAGTCAGACTCAACAACACAGTAAAAATAAGCTAAGACCCTAATTCCAGCAGGCTGTCTCACAACCAAGATTAGGCATCAACTTGAATATATAACTTCATGCATAATTGCAGTATCTGCTGTGCAGTCTTTTTCTTTTCTTCATCAGTTAACATTTTGGTCCAGATTACGAGACTAATGGGAGCAATATCACAGATGAACTACAAATCAATACATGGGTAAATATCACTAATGTTTGCATTTCATAAAAATAGCTGTGAAATATTATAGGATTAGAATGGAGTACTGCTGCTTTAAATAATTATTAAATATACTAATAAATGATTCTCATTTATAAAATGCTGTTTGAAGAATGTAATACTTTTATTGTAAGGTAGAATTTGTTATATGCTTTACAAATAAAATGTGTGCAATATGATTTTATTGCATGATAGAACTTTGTAAAAAAAGAAACACAAGGGCCATACACTAATAACCATACATCTGTTGAAGGAACAACTTTCATAAAGTCACTACAGAATTTAATTGTGGAGAAACAAACCTGCTTCAAAAGTTCAGAAAAAGATTTCGATCTTTATCCTTTCATACCATTAAATTTAAATCAGAAACATTCAGATAATCCTTCAAGGCAGAATCTGAGAAAAGACAATTTTCAAACAATTTCAAGGAAAATAAAATAAAATAAAATGTTAGATGTTGCTTGCCCCAAACCACTAAGACTCCTAAAATAAAATGATGGAATCAAAGACTGGTTGCACAGTTGGTGCATACAACTAGAAACATTTGTTAAGTCATAGACAAAATATTTAATAAAGCTCTGTTAAGAAATTCCATTTTGCCAAAAAGATTAGAAGGGATGAGGACACTGGAACATCTGTTTCTCTAAATTATCAGGGTAAGAGAGTTTGTCCAAATGTACAAGTATAGGACACGTAGCATAGCATTTTACTTCATGAAGCATGTTTGTTTAGGACTGTGGTTGCAATGTACAGAGTATATAAACAAATCACAGCGTGAAACAAATTCCACAGGAGTTATTAGAAATTCTAGATGAAAACTCTGGAACATGCTGCAGTATTTTGGTGGGATACCTTTGTTTATACATCAAGATCCCATTGCTATTCTGCACTGTCACATGAACATGTGTAGCTCTTAGTCCAGCAAAATAATTTTTAAAAAAGGATTTAATATATTTTGTAGTGTCCAAGTTTACGCAAACGCAATTGAACAGAAAACATGAAATCAAACCTTTGAATAAGACATTACATTAAGTGAAAATTTTAAAGAGTGTATTTCAATTCCAAATTGAAAGCGTTTCTGTCTTGTGTACATTTGCAATATCATAGCTAAACAAAAAAAAGCAAATTTAAAAGATTCTGCAATACACTGTACTGAAAAATGAAAATCACATTTATAGAATCATGGAATCCCTACAGTGTGGAAGCAGGCCATTTGATCCAGCAAGTTCACAATGACTCTCCAAAGAGCATCCGACCCAGACTCAGCCCCTACCCTATCCATGTAACCCTGTACTTCCCATGGCTGATCCACCTAGCCTGCACATCCCTGGGTACAACGGGCAATTTAGCATGGCCAATCCATCTAACTTGCATCTCTTTGGACTGAGAGGAAACCCATGCAGATACAAGGGGAATGTGCACATTCCACACAGACAATCACCCGAAGCAGGAATCGAACCCAGGTGCTGTGAAGTAGCAGTGCTAACCACTAAGCTACCATATTGCTAAGTACTATACACAGTCATGCTGAAAATAAAAACATACAACATTAGTGAATTCTTACAATCACCAACGGGAGGAAAGTTCTATACTGTGTCATTTGACATTTTCCGGTAATGTGCACTGTAGGTATATTGCCAGAATATCAGTTTCAACATGCCTCAACATTATATCCTCACCTCCCAATAATGATCATCCCAAATGGTGTCTCTGAGCAACAATCCCATTTTAGCACGATGCTGCACTGTGTCCAAGCTATGCTGTGAATTTACTACATAAAGAACTAGGTCGAATCTGCTTAAACTCATCTCACGCAAGATCTCTGCTACCCACTGCTGTGAAAAAAGTAGCAGGATGGCAATTACCAGAAAGCTTTCAATCCATTCAGATACATTTCTCCCATTCAAACAGGAAATGCTGTTACGGAAAACACTAAAATCAAACTCCAATAAAAAGTTATTTATTGGTCTGTTTCAGAAACATCACAAAATAAAGCTAAAAACCAAAATGCTCCAAAATTAAAACATTAGATGAAATCATCTTTTGCAACACTTTACAAATTTATTAAAAGTCCAGTAGTACAAATAATCCAGGCTGCAGATTGTCAAAAAAAACCAAACCCAACTGAAATTCAGGTTTAAAAGACATGTCCCTAACATACCTCTGAAAAAAAAATCACAGAAACATTTATTGGCAATCGATCACTTGTCCATAAAGCACATTTATTCACTTCTATCTTCATCTGAACTAGGGGATGAATCACAGTTTGAGTGCTGCTCTTTTTCGTGGTTCCGATTTTTTGTTCTGCTGTTTGACTTCTTAATTTTGTCACCATGTTCACATAATCTGTTTCTAGATGCAGACCTTTCTTCAGATATCTTGTTTTTACTACTCCCCCTTTTTCTCTTCATACTTGGACTACTACTTTTTTCCTTTTTATTCCTATCCTCATCCTCTTTCAAACTCTCAGAGCTGCTGCTATGATCCCTTCCCTGATTTTTTGGTTTTTCATCCTCCTTGTTGTGTATTATTTTTCCATTTGAATTTTGATTTTCAGAAGTCTTTAAGTCTCTCTCTTTGTTTGGATTATCTCCTGAAATTTTAGTCTTTTGTTCCTTCTTTGAATTATCATACCTATCTTTTTCAGGGGTTCTTCTGTCTTTGCTGTTTGAATGTCCCCTCTTTTTCTGTTCTCTATCTCTGTTCTTGTTTGCTTCTTTGCTCTGACTTCTATCCCTTTCCTTACTTTTGGATTTTGCTCTTTTTTCTTGATCTTTACTCTTGCCCTGCTCATCATTACTGCTGGATTTAATCCAGTTTTCCTTGTGCTTTTGTTCCCTGCCTCTGCTTCTTGAGTTTGCATGCTTTTCTGTTTCTTTACTTTTGTCTTTTATTCTATCTTTACTCCTTGATTTGTCTCTGTGTTCTCTTTCCTTACTTTTACTTTTATGCCGATCTTTGCTTCTAGATTTGGCCCTTTTCCCTCTGTACTTATCTTTACTCTGTTCTCTATCTCGACTTCTGGATCTTGATTTGGCCCTTTTATCCCGCTCCCTGCTTTTACTTCTTTCTATACTTTTAGATTTTGATTTGGCCCGTTTTGCTCTCTCTCTGCTTTTACTATGTTTATGATCTCTACTTCTGGATTTCGATCTGGCTCGTTTTCTCCTCTCTCTATTTTTACTCCGTTCTCGATCTCTGCTTCGCGATTTGGCTTCTTTACCCCTCCCTTTGCTGTCACTTTGTTCTCGATCTCTACTCCTTGATTTGGTCTCTTCTCCCCTTCCCTTGCTGTTATTCTGCTCCCGATCCCTACTTCTGGACTGTGACTTGGCTCGTTTCTCCCACATTTTGTTGTTACTCTCTCCTGGATCACGTGTGCTGAGTTTTGACTTGGCTTGTTTCTCCCAATCTTTTCCGTTATTTTGCTCCCGTTCCTTACTACTGGATTTTGACTTGTCTTGTTTCTCTAACACTTTACCATTATTCTGTTCTCGGTCCCTACTTCTAGATTTGGACTTGGCTCGTTTCTCCAACTCTTTGCCATTGTTCTGTTCTCCTTCCTTACTTTCAGACTTGGGCCATTTCCTCCTCTCTTTACTGCTACTTTTTTCTCGATCATGAGTTCTGGATTTTGACTTTGCACATTTTCCTCTCTCTTTACTTCTACTCTGTTCTCTGCTTTGAGATTTTTCTGGCTTTCCCTGTTCTTTATTTGATTTAGCAGGTTTATCCCGCTCTTTGCCTTTTGCATGCTCCCTATCTTTGCTTCTTGAATTTGCTCTCTTTTCTTTGTTTGATCTGTGCTCTCTGTCCCTGCTTCTGGTTTTGTCATGTTTTTCCTTATCTTTGCTTCTGCTTTGATTTCTTTCTTTACTCCTTGATTTATTTCTCTTTTTAGGCTTGCTTTTTTCAGATTTGTCATCTCTATTCATTTTCTTCTGTTCCCTTTCTTTACTTTTAGATCGATGACTCCTCCCAGTCTCTCGTTCAGATTTTTTATCCCTTTCTCTGCTCCTTTTCGGACTATCCAATACGTCTGGTTTGTAGTCTGAAGATATTCGCTCTCTCCCTCTGTCTGGGCTTCTATTGTTGTGGTTTTCTTTCTTTTCATTCACTTCACCCCTTTAAACAACAGTTGGGGAAGAAAGGAAGGAAGGAATTAGCAACCACAAAACTTACAGAATTAAAGCAAAATACCACAGAACCTCTGAAATGTAAACAGAAAATGATGGAAATATTCATGTAAAGCAGCATCTGGGCAGTGAAAAACAAGTTAATCTTTCATCAGAACAGTTCTATCAAAAAGTCACTAACCTGACCCGTTAAGTATTTCACTCTGAACAGATGTTGCTAGATCTGAGTATTTCAGGCATTTTCTGTTTTTATTTAAATATACATGAATTTGGAGTTGATACATTTACTGTATATGGAAGTGCTTTTACTTCATTTTACCACCTGAATTGGCAATTAAGAAAAAACACATATGTGTAATAACATCATGGGTGAACCTCAGCCAGGAACAAAATAATGGCTTTGGTAGCACGTTACAACTAGCCTGAATGGATGCTGCTAATACATAGACCTACAAAATGTAGTTTCAAAAGGAACAAATAGCATTTAAATTTCCTATCACTTATGGCTAAGTACTATCAACTACTCAAATTGTTTCACTGAAACTGAAGATTTAGCAAATGCAAGCAATTCCTGAGATTTCAGGAGATAGAAAATAAATTGAAGACACAGAGTGGACCAAGTTACAACAAGGTCAGGAATCACACAACACCAACATTTGAGCGAGGAGTAAGACTCTGAAAGCTTGTGTTATCAAATAAACTGTTAGACTATAACCTGGTGTTGCGTGATTTCTGAGCTTGCCCACCCCAGTTCAACACCGGGACCTCCACAACAAGTTGCAGCCAGCTTACAAACTCAGTAGTACCACTTATATGAAAAAAAAATCAAAGTAAATTAATGCATGTCGAGAGGATAAAACAGACATAACAATATTGTCATACAACAAAATAAAGTTAATTATTTCTTCTTACAAGTTGAGTAATATAATCCTCATATAATACTCATCATTAAGCACTACAATTTATTTAGTAACCTCATTTAGATAGTTTCAAATAAAACTGTATAAAAATTTAGTTAAGTGAAAATCCATCAATACATCCAAGAAGGCTAAATCTAAGTTTGCTTTCAACCTAGTGCTTCAAATCCAGTTTAAAACATTGTAAAGATTTGCAACAGATCTGTATTTACTGGAATAATACAATAATAAACAACTTTAAAATGCCTTCAATAGTCCTTTTAAGTATTTCCTAATCAGCATAAAACTACACCAGATTAGCAGCAGTAAATTTCATTCCTCAAAAAAGCCTGGGGAATTAAAGACAACATAACTTAAGGGGAAAAATCTTGCCTGTCTAATTTCCTGTTTTACTTTATGAAGGACTGACAATTCAATTGGCTGTAGAAATCCTGCACAACTTTGTATCTCACCTTCCAAACCTAACTAGGTTTATTGTCCCTGGCAACACCTCCAGTAATGACAGTCAACTTGCCAACCATCAGTACTATTTGTTCTTTGACAGTATAAAATGTTATTTTTATTTTTGTGAATGCCTGGCAAGAGCAAGACATAAAGCTTCAACAAAATGTAACTTTTCTCAGCAATACTAAAATTGTGTACTACCAAATAACTCAATACTTAAGTGTTAAGAAAGTGTGTGGATTTGTGGGGCTGTTCAAAATGAATTAAGACAGACTGAATTGATTCCATTATCTATAATGATCTTGTGCAACATTAAATATTTCATAGAATAGTGAAGAATATACACGTTAGCTATCCTTTATCCGCATATGCAAAAACTGAAAAGTCCTAAAAGCTGAAGGTCTTTTCAAATGGATCCAAACTTAGCATGCCTACAGCTCTGTTTGAGCCAGTTCAAAAAAAAACTTCACTTTTAAGTCCAGTCCGGCCAAGTGTAGTTTTCTTTCAAACAGACCTAAATAGTAAGTGTAGCAACACGGCAGACAAAGATTAAGTGCAGAGATAATGAAAAAATAAGTTTACAGATTCCACCAGGTTTTTCGATAAAGATTTTCCAACAGACTAGGGTACAAGTTTAAGAGTTAAATTAAGATTTTGCTTTTGGTTGTGAGATGATTAGCAAAAGGTCTTGGAGGGTAAGGTAAGTGCATCCAAAACCTGAAGATACCCTTTATCAGAGAAGCAGCAGAACCCAAGGCTTTTGGACAATGGATTCTGGATCGGTGATTTGTTTTCATCTAAAAGTATTCAAAATCAAAAGCAATCAAGAATAAAAGTTAACAAAAAACAACGATATTCTGGGCAAGTAAATTCCAAAAATGTTCACTGGGAATATTCCTACATGCTCTAATTGGTGCCTCCCATTTGACAGTGACACATTTAAAACCCTATTTTAGTGTTACTCTTTATCTAATCTGATGGATCAAATACTTATTTTTGAACTGTTACACCAAAATGTGTGTTGTAAAGACAGGGCATCTTATTGAAGTTTTGATTCTAAAACAGTTACGGCGTATCCTGAAGATCAGGAGGAAGCAGAGCCTATTGCAGCAACACAGCAGTCGAAAGAAGGCTGGCTGAATACAACTGGTTGTTACAGATCATTTGCCTAGTACAAAGTAAAGTTTTCAAAAAGAAAAAAAAAACCACGGATGAGTCTTTGATACCCTTCTACATACGAAGAACCAAGCCTTCCATTAGTTGTATTTGAAGGAATGCTGAATTCAAACTAAATTCAGGTGAAGTGGAAATCAAATTCCTTCCAAAAATGGCTTGATAAGGAAATTAATATCACATTGTAAAGTCATAATAAACTGCCACTGCAAACGTGCCCAAGCCAGAAATTCAACAAACACTCCAAAGACATTCACCATCGAACTGTCTGAAGCAACTCTCAATAACAGCAAGCAGTTCAGGAAAAATATCACTGATCTGAAACTAAGGGAGGCTCGAATTGATTGTGGTGGCCGTGAGAAAGATCAAATTGCTATCTGGTAACAAGGAGTGGATTTTTGAAATTGTGGGAAGGAAAACAGCTCAATACAAGATATCTGGGTTTGGTGGAAAACTGGCTTATTGTAACGTGTACATTATGGTATAATTGGTAGAAGGGTTGTTTACAATGTGGATATGATTCCATTATGCAAACAGAGTATGGACAATGTGTTTAGATTAAATCATTGGGACATCTTATTTAAAGATGTGCATGACGCAAATGGAGTTTAATGCGGAAAAACTGAGATGATTCACTTTGGAAGGAGTAACAGGAATACACAGTACTGGGCTAATGGTAAGATTCTTGGTAGTGTGGATGAGCAGAGAGATCTGTGTCCATGTGCATAGATCCCTACAAGTTGCCACCCAGGTTGACAGGGTTGTAAAGAAGGCGCACAGTGTGTTAGATTTTATTGACAGAGGGATTGACCTTCGGAGCTATGGGGTCATGCTGCAGCTGTACAAAACTCTGGTGTGGGTGCACTTGGAGTATCGCGTACAGTTCTGGTCGTCGCATTACAGGAAAGATGTGGAAGCACTGGAAAGGGTGCAGAGGAGATTTTACCAGGTTGTTGCCTGGTATGGAGGGAAGGTCTTATGAGGAAAGGCTGAGGGACTTGAGGCTGTTTTCGTTAGAGAGAAGGTTAAGAGGTGATTTGACAGAGACATACAAGGTGATCAGAGGATTAGATAGGGTGGACAGTGAGAGCCTTTTTCCTTAGATGGTGATGGGTAGAACAAGGGGACATACCTTTAAATTGAGGGGTGATAGATAAAGGACAGATGTCAGAGGTAGGTTCTTTACTCAGGAGAGTAATAAGGGCATGGAATGCTTTGCCTACAACAGTAGTAGACTTGCAAACTTTAAGGGCATTTAAATGGTCACTGGATAAACATATGGATGAGAATGGAATAGTGTAGGTTAGATGGGCTTCAGATTGGTTTCACAGGTCGGTGCAACATCGAGGGCCAAAGAGTCTGTACTGTGTTGTAACATTCTATGTAACAGATCAGTAAGTGAATGGTGTAGAACAAATAAATAAAGCTAGAATGTCATCCATTCACAAAAGAATTCTATAAAGCAACCTGATTAATGTAAATAACCTCTTAATGTGCCTCCCAGCACAGTAATTTGGGATGGGAGGCAGGCAGGCAGAGACAAAAATGAGAAATAGGGATCTCCAGCCTTTGTACTACTAAAACAGCTATCAATGTACCGGAATAAAAAAAGCTTATGATCATTTAGGAAAGCAAATGCATTATAATCAATTCCACCATGCAAGAAGATGACAGTTCAAAAGCATAACTTAAAGGTATTTGATCAAGTTCATTTGTTTTTGAAACCTGCCTTACATATCAAAGTTTTCCCTCCCAAACAGCCATCTGGATTCTGTTACTTTCCATGCAACAAAAATGGAAAAACATAAACATGAATTTCTGATGCAATTAACATGAAAATAGATGCAGGGAACTCCCTCTAGAAAACTATTTATATCATCTAATTCCCAGAGAATTATAGGTATCCTTATATTTGAGCATATCTCCTTTTGCCACCAAGTTAATGGACCACATAACATCTACTCAGTCACCTTCTTAAATTCACAAAACTTTGGCATATCTAAACTTTTACATAAAAAGATACAAATGAATTTTGCAGCTAATAAGTACTCAGCAAACAACAAATACATATAAAAATTTCAAGAGATATTGAGCCTAAACTTAAGAGGTATTTAAAATACTCTTATCGGAGACGATAGAGTACACTTTGAGGAGTTTTGTAACACTTACTTGTCTCCTTTGATCCATCGTTCTCCACTTGAAACCCTCATTCTTTGTGCTCGTTGCATCTCCTGCCTCCAGTGTGGGGGAGTTTCACTACGCCTAAATCGATCTCTTGACCGAGACCTTGATCTTGAAGGTGTTCGATAGCGCTGTGCAAGATCATATTTAGAATACCAAATGTGAATTAAATATGAATACCAATTAACTTGTGTTTATGTAACGTAATTCACAATCTCAGCGCTCAAGTTACTCGACAACCAATGAATTAGTTTTCACATTAATTAAACACTTCAGTGATATAAGAAAACATGCCAGCAATTTGCATATCACAAGATCCCACAATTATTTGTTCAATTGGTCAATTTGTTTTAGTAGTTATGGCAGTTAAGTGTTAACCAGGACACCAATTGAACTCTGCTCTTTAAACATCACCATGGGAGCTTTCATATCCATTTCACCAAAGATTCAATTTAATGGTTGCTCCCAAGGAACTTCATTCTCTTTTGGGCTGTCAGTCCAGCTCTGAAGTATCAAACAGAACTTGATTAAAGAGTTGAGAATTTACTCACTTAGACAATCCTGCCACTTAAACTGAATCAAAATTCTAATTTGTTCCCATTAACAGCCTTAAGGGAAACAAACATTAGTTCTATAAAACATTTACTTACCCGGGGTCCTCTTCCTTTAATTTTTCGGCCTGACCTAGTTACTAGGAGTCTTCTTTGATATGTAGAAATTTGGGAATTTGACACATTGCTGTTCAAGATAAAAACCATTATTCTACAACAATATTTACTCACAAATTTAAAAAAAATGTTTGACTGAAAAAGAGTCTCTTTTAACATTTCTGTTGATGTAATGCTAGAGGGATTGTCGAGGTAGGGACCATTGACGCAGTGGAGTTAATTAAACACAAAAATTAGAATTATAAATTTGAAGGACTAGAAGCTAATATAGGTCAGCAAGGGTAATGATAAAGGGCAAGAAGAATTTTGTGCCAAAGTAAATAAAGTTATGGATGAGCTCAAGGTCACAGAAGGTGAAGAATATATAATCAGCCAGGAGAACAATGGAACTATGACCTGTTTAAAATGTTAAGTAGATACAATGCATTAACATTGCAATTTCAGTGATATTATCTACTTCTTGGGAAAACAAACACTTAGGTATTGAAACAGTATTGTCAATTTTTCTCACATAACCAAACGTTATCTTGGTCCTTTTTGCAAGATGGCTCTGTGGACCTCGATTGGAAAAGAACACAGATCGAAATAGCCAATGCTCCTCTCTTTGGGCACAATTGTTTCCTTTTAGAGCTTCTTAATTAGAAAATGCTTTGAGGTTCTCCAGAACATAAAATTGCTCTCCAGATACAAACCACACTGGGAACAATTTGATGAGGTGCTGATCAAATGGAAATTTCTGGGAAAACTCAGCAGGTCTGAAGAATGGTTACTGGACCCAAATGTTAACTCCGCCTTCTTTCCACGGATGCTGCCAGACCTGCTGAATGTTCCCAGAAATTTCTGTTTGTGTTTCTGATTTCCAGCATCTACAGTTTTTTAAAAAATTTATTTGTTGATCAAATGGTCAGCTTTGTAAGTTTCTGGAAGAACACTCATACAGGTAAGTGAAGAATTTAACGATCGACTCCCATCTTGCGCCTTGTAGATGATGGACAGATTCTGGGCAGGCGCATAGTTCCTTGCTTCTGATCTACTCTAGTCCAGCAGTAGCTCAGATCCACAGCAAGTGTTTAGAACCTAGCATACACTCTCTGAGGGTGTGGCAGAGGCAGACACAATCACTTTTCAAACTGGCATAAGATACGCACTTGGAGAGAAAAAAAATGCTGGATTACCGGGTAAGGGAAAAAGGGACGGATGAGCTGAGCTGTTCTTGCAGAGACCTGGCACCACTACAATGAGCCAAATAGCCTCCTTCTGTACTGTGAAAATTTTATTCAAGTATTGCTGAGAAAACACACATTGTGTCATAGCTTTTCATCTTGCACTCGGGACAAGTTGAAATAAATAACTATGTAACCATTTACACTGTCTAAGAGAAATGTATTGATTAGTTGGCAAATAGACAAGTGCCAAGCTTTGTTTCTGTCTGGTTTAACATTTATACAAAGTCTGCAGCTAACTGGTGCATTTTCAATGCCTCTATCCCTTGGCAACTATTCAGCACTCTCCTCTCATATGGTATAAATATTGATTTTCCCCTTAATTTGGTATTCTTGTAAACTGTTCTGAGCACAAGATGAAAAACTCAAACAAAAAATGTGTTTTCTTCAAGTTCTGTACTGCCAAAATGACTATATTGAAAAGTGTTCTGGGGCAATAAATGTACTAACCTCTCTTTCTTTTTCTCTTTCTCTTTTTCTTTTTCATCTGCTTTGTGAGGGCTCTTTCGCATTAAGAATCTGTTCTCTGGCACAGGGGGAATTTCCTCAGCACGAACAGTGGCAACTGTCTGGAGTGTACTACTTTCTGCACTTTCATCTGATGAACTTGGAAACAAAGTTAAGAAAATGAAACACTAATTACTAAAGACAACATATACATATCACTTATATGTATAAATAGCTCATTTTTATGGTGGTACAAAGTTGGACTTCCAACAAGGAGGCTGAGAAATAACAGATTAAAAATAGGGAAAGTTAAGAAATATCTCAAGAAAAGGACTGGACGACAATGGGATATACAAATCAATGCTGAGGAAGGGAAATTCAGATCACCAATGTTGATGAGACAATGAGGCATTAAACAGGTAACAGCTATTGAAGACAAAAAAAATAGACAAGTCAGTGGAGGCTGGAGCATATGCACATTCCAGATAGAAAATACAACTGTGTTTATGTGAGCTTTAATGTAAAAGTGGAATTTAGCCAAGGTGAAGTACTTATCAGGGTAAATAATGAGCAGGGAGGGCAAGGAATTGGTTGATTAGGGTTGAAATCTTGTTCAGTGAATGAAAGGGATGATTTTTGTGGGCTGGAGACTTGTTCACTATGATCAATGGTAGGCTGAAGAGTTGCTCTTGATACCCAATTTTCAAATTCCCAGTGAAATACACACACACCTGATAAAATGTGGCTGATGACCCAGCTAAGACTGTTATTTTAGCCTTGGGTATATTTTCATTTTCTCATCAACAGAATAACTAGAAGCATGAGGAATTATAAACCAGTTTAAAGTTGAGCCTGAGATCAAATTCCACAATAAGACTGTATTTTCAAGTAATTATTTGTTCTGCAGGCCTGTCCCACACGCTCTGAAAGGCACATCGTTAACATGTTGTAGCCTGAAAGTCACATTCACAGAAGCTCTTTATGAAAAAAATGTCCAAAAGCACTGACGATTTGACAAAATGCAATAACTTTTTCTGTAAGTCCAATCTTGTAGAAACATTCTGGAAGCTAAGAAATAACTAAAATTCCACCTCTCTTCTATTAGGCACCAGCTCAGGCTTTATTTTTTAAAAATTCATTTGTGGCTTCACTGGCATTTATTGCCTAGTTGCCTTTAGGTGGTGCTGGTGTGTGCTGCCTTTTTGAACTGCTGCAGGCAATATGTACTATGAGATGCACTGCAGAAATTCACCAAAGATCCTTATACAGCACCTTCCAAACCCACGACCATTTCCAGCTAGAAGGACAAAGATAGCAGATACATGGGAACACGGCCATGTGCAAGTTCCTTTCCAAACCACTGACCCTCCTGACTTAGAAATACATCACCATTTCTTCAGTTCGCTGGGACAAAATCCTGCAACTCCGGCCATAATGGCATTGTGGGTCTACCTACAGCACATGAATTTCAGCGGTTCAAAGCAGCTGCTCACTGTCACCTTCTCAAGGGCAACTAGGAATGGAGAACATGTGCTAGCCAGCCAGCAACGAAATCCGACGAGTGAATGTTTAAAAAAAAAGAAAGGCAACACATGGAATAAAAAGGGAGGCAGAGGAGGAGTATGAAGAAAGGAGGCAATGGAATTCTCTTCGCCTTGGGGTTGGAGATGGGAAGGATGAAATGATTGTGATATTGGGTTACAGGTTTTCAGGAAAACATCACTGAATTTCATAGAGCTAGTCTGTTAGGGTCTGGGAGAAAGAGTGTAAATCAAGGATGGAAGACTCAGTGGCTCACTTGAAGCGTTTATAGACACTTCAGCACAATTTATTATGTCCAAACAATGACAGTCAATAAATTGATTATAATTACCAAGTGTTTGGGATGTTCTCAGCACAAGAAAGCCAGACAAATATGAGCTCTTGAATACAGCTCACTTGGTATTAAGCAAACATGAGTGAAGCAGATGTTTAATTGCTTTCTTATGGCATATACCCGTTACACTACGTGTGATGGACTGTGAAGAAGCATTAGGATAATTATTGCATTAATGGTGAATTTTCCATTCCATCACTTACTTAGTCAAAAGAAACAAGAAAACAATTACATCACATCATAGACAATGTTATGCTTGTTATACTTTGTTAACCAATCTCTTTCATATTACAAAGTTTAACCAATATTAGTAAATACTCCATAGATTACTATTATTTCAATCTTGAGCCTAACATACATTTTGAAGCATTGGGAGAAAGATGCATGTGCCTGCAATTTGGCTTTCAAAATGCCAGACAAGTATGATTTGTGCTAAACATTTGGGGCCAACTAAGTGCAGAATTTAGGATTTGGGTCAGTCTTCTAAAACAAATGTTTAAATTTATCTTTTCACAATGTTTTTCTTACAAATGTACTGAACATTGCTTCAGTTTTAAATACTCCATAATTTCAAACTTTTACCAGAAGATATTTAAACACAAGTAATTTATTAGTTAAACTTTATCCAGTCATATTTTATATAGAAATATGAATTTAAATAAATATACTTAATGTTCACAGAAGTCTTCTTTATTAACAGCTGGATCATAGGTACTTTCATTGTTATATCCGTAATAAATCTTTGGCAATAAAATGCATTTTGGGTTTAGAGCAAGCCAGTGGGATTCCCATCCCATGACTAGACGAAGGTTTAGCCAACACAAGGTTTCCCAATATTTTGGTTTAAAATATGGGTCAAACTTAGAATAGGGACAACTCTTTAATAATTAATGCACATACAACAGCCAACATGACATCGTATCCAATGAATTACCAGAAAGAAAATATGCCAAAGAGAAGCTGAAAATCTTTAGGCAGATCAATGATGTTACCATAAAAGCATCCATTTTAATCATACGGTGATTGTTGTGTCAATGATTTGTGAGGGACCTAAAGATGACAGATGTCAGAGATAATGGGAACTGCAGATGCTGAAGAGTCCGAGATAACAAAGTGTGGAGCTGGATGAACTCAGCAGGCTAAACAGCATCTTAGTACCACAAAAGCTGACATTTTGGGCCTAGACCCTTCATCAGAAAAGGGGGTGGGGAAGAGGGTTCTTAAATAAATAGGGAGGCGGGGGCGGAAGGTGGATCAAAGGTGGATAGAGGAGACGAGACAGACAATTTAAACAGGCAGGGATGGAGCCAGTAGAGGTGAGTGTAGGTGGAGAGGTAGGGAGGTGATAGGTCAGTCCGGGGAGGACGGACAGGTCAAGGGGGCAGGATGAGGTTAGTAGGTAGGAAATGGGGGTGCAGCTTGAGGTGGGAGGAGGTGATAGGTGAGAGGAAGAACAGGTTAGGGAGGCGGGGACGAGCTGGGCTGGTTTTGGGATGCAGTAGCCGGAGGAGAGATTTTGAAGCTTGTGAAATCCACATTGATACCATTGGGCTGCAAAGTTCCCAAGCAGATGATGAGTTGCTGTTCCTGCAACCTTCGGGTGGCATTGTTGTGGCACTGCAGGAGGCCGAGGATGGACATGTCGTCTAAGGAATGGGAAGGGGAGTTGAAATGGTTCGCGACTGGGAGGTGCAGTTGTTTATTGCGAACCAAGTGTAGGTGTTAAATCAAGTTAGCAAAGAAAGTCTGAAATGCTCACAACACACTTCTTAACAAGGTTCTATTCAGCTGCTTCAGTCGACAAAGAGTCAAACGTATACTTTGATCGATTCAGATTATTCAAGCTCAGGCTAAGGTGTTTATTGAGCAAATGAATGAAAATACCAGGATTAAGGACAGTTTGAATCAACATGCAAAATGTATGAGGCGGCGGGCAAATTCAACCAAAAAGTTCGCAAAATGCCAAATAAAACTCAATAACGAGGGAAAGACCAACAACAGATAAGTTTCTGCATGCGAAAAATGAACAGAATCTTGGAGAAACAACAAGGCAAGAGACCAGGGGAGGCTGTAAAGTGGAGAGCCTGTACGGGCTGTAAAGTAGTCTGTGCAGTTCTAAACTTTTTAAACCCGTAAATATTGGAATACTCAGCAAGCGGGGAAATAGGAAGGCTTGAAATCACAGAGGTAATCAGAGCAGGAACATGTGGTGTTGAGGATAATATCTCATAATATAGTGATACATATGGGACTGTACTTTCAACATGGTCAGAAATTGTCAATCCTAGGTGTGCACAGTAGAGGAGACAATGAGCTGAGGATACTCACTCCTTCAGAAAGTGTCAGTGCTGACAGGGTGGGGAGTGAATAGCAAGTTACTGTGGACAAATGCCTCCTAGCAGCCAGTTTCAGAATAACAACGCAAACACGTTTCCATCATAGGTCTCGATGAACACAGCAGGCCAAGCAGCATCCGAGGAGCAGGAAAGCTGACGTTTCGGGCCTAGACCCTTCTTCAGCCTTCCTGCTTGGCCTGCTGTGTTCATCCAACTTTACACCTTGTTATCTCAGATTCTCCAGCATCTGCAGTTCCTACTATCTCTCTCCATCACAGGCCCTTTGTTTGGCCAAATGTGTGATTTGAGACTGAAGTGTGAAAAGGGAGAATATGATGGCAGAACTACCTTGCCAAGAAATAAATCAAAATTTGAGATAGGTGAAATATTTTGTTGGCACACTGGTTGATGCATAGAAGATGTCATCTTAAAATCACTAAAAATGAATCTTAAGCTTATATTCAGACTTGGTGCTGGCATAATGCCAAGTCCAGGACAATTTAAAGGACAGTTAACATTCTTTCCTATAACATCACCACCAACCTTTTCTTTTCTGATTTCTTTCTTCGTTTCCTGTCTTTCTTTCGTTTTTTGGACTCCTTCTTCCGTTGTTTCTTTTTCCTTTTCTTAGCATCTTCATCTGTTTCACTTTCTGATTCCGAGGAAGAGCTTGAGTCAGAAGAACTCCCAGATTCGCTCGAAGAGGATGAAGATTTCTTTCTTTTCTTCTCTTCTTTTTTTGCTTTAGTAAAATACATCTATTTATTAAAACGTATGCCACCTTGAAACATCACCTAAACCTATGATTTACAGACAAAGATTTCCCTCCTGAACAGCAATGAGTCTGCCTTCACCAAATAGACTGCA